>NC_054497.1:28386531-28722107 GCF_017639515.1 Carcharodon carcharias | reverse complement strand
TGTTACCTACTGAGCTATACTGAAACCTTTCAGTTAGTTCTAAGCACCAGAAAAGGACAAGTAAATGACCTGAATGGACACATGAGAAATAGTGACAAGAACCTAATTAGAGTCATATGCAAAATAAATAAAGACAAAGGAACAAAGGTATTGGGCATGAAAGGAGACCTAGCGCAGATTAATTGGAATAATGCCAATCCAAGCATTAAGGTTAAATTACACAGGTTCTGACTAGGGTGAATAGTAGGAGGTTAGAGCGAATTCCCGGCCACATTTGGTGGCACCATTTGCATCAATCGTCAGCTAGAGTTTCCCATTTGTCATGATTGATGTTGAGGGTTTTCATGTCTCTTTTGACAGCATCCTTGAATCAGAGATTTGGGTACCCTGCTGACCTATTGGCAAGGGCTACCTCTCAGTATAGCACATCCTTGGGGATGTAGCCATCTTCTATCCTGTACACATGCCCAAGCCAGTGAAGCCTTCTTTGCTCGATTAGCACTAACACGTTTGCCCTAGAAAGGACTGCTTCCAAGGTGACTTTGTCTTTCCATCTGATGCTGAGAATGCATCGTAGACACCGGAGATGGAAGTTGTTGAGTCATTTTTCTAGGTGGGCGTAGGTTGATCGAGGCCTTGCTGCCATCCAGCAGGGCTTTTAGATGACCATCTTTGCCCTGCGAGTCAGTTTGTGGCTTTCCTACGTCCATTTTGTTATTTGACCAAAGTTGCTGGCTGCCTATCTGGTTTGTGTGCTGAACTCTTCATCAAGAGACAGGTCGTCCATCAACATAGATCCAAGGCAGTGGAATTTTCTGACAGCTTCCAGCGGGGTGTTGTTGAGTCTGAAGACAGGTGGAGACATAAGGTCCGGTCCCAGAACTTTAGTTTTCTTGACACTGATGGTAAGGGAGAACATGAGACAAGCTTCGGACAGAAAAGACATGAGCCAAAAAGTAACAGTGAGCCCAGAAGTCCTGAGAAGGACTGATAAGATCCACCACTGGAGATCAACATTCAAAAAGGGAACTGTAGGAAAATAAGACAAGCAATGGAAAAGTCAATAAACACAAAAGGTTTGCAGCCTAGGGGATGGTTTGGAAGGAGATAGCAGAAACACTAACCAATATTGGCTAAAGGTCTTTGGAATTGTCCCAAAGGAATGGAACCTGGCAAACCTTCCAACCTTGTCAAAAAAAAGGGTAAAGGAATAAAACCAGGAAATTATAGGTCAATTAAATCCCAATTAGGTTACATTTCTGCACTGCATAATACATAATTAAATTAGTGAATATGTAGACAGCCAGGAGATAATTAGACAGTCAACACAGGTTTGCAAAGGGCAGATTGAGTTGATGTTTAAAAGGAAACCATTTGATGTACAGATAAAGGAAATGCAATTAATGGGACCTGTTCACTTAGCACTTTGGGATTTCCTGAGGCATTTATAACCACAAGTTCTTTCTCTATCGACATTCAAGGACGTTTTTACACCTGGTTTAATAGCGAGCTGGTGTTGCCTCTTTTCAACCTGATCTGCCTCAGCAAACCAGGCAGTAGCAGCCCCATAAAACCAAAATAGGAAGGCAGATTACATCATGTCCTCTGTAACCTGGAGCACCTCCAAACGTCTGCTGGCATATCAAAACTCGCACAAAATCCCGTTCACCTATGAAAGAATGAACAGGAGGAGGCCATTTGGCCCCTCAAACCAGCTCAGCCATTAGATGATAACCCTAACTCCATCGTGGCCTTTGCCCGATATTCTGTAGCAGCTTTATTGAACAGAAATCCATCAATCTTGAATTTACAATTAATAATTGATTTAGTGTCAATTGCTGTTTGCAGAAAAGAGTTCTGAATTTTACCACCTTCTGTGTGTCGATGTGTTTCCTACTTTCCCCCTGAAAGGCCTGGCTCTAATTTTTAGGCTAGTATCCCCACCCCCCGCCCCCAACCCGCTCCACAATCAGCAGAAATAGTTTCCCTCTATCTACCCTAGCAGTTTTTTTGTTATTCATTCACAGTATGTGGCTGTCACTGGCTAGGCCAGCATTTATTGCCCAGCCCTAATTGCCCTTGAGAAGGTGGTGGTGAGCTGCCTTCTCGAACCACTGCAGTCCATGTGGTGCAGGTACATCCACAGTGCTGTTAGGGAGGGAGTTCCAGGATTTGACCCAGCAACAGTGAAGGAACGGTAAAAAATTTCCAAGTCAAGATGGTGAATGACTTGGAGGGGAACTTCCAGGTGGTGGTGTCTGCTGCCCTTGACCTTCTTCCAAAAAATAATTGGACAGACCCTTGAGGGAACTTTCAAGGCTACGGGGAATGAGTGGGGGTATGGTAGTAAATTGGATTTCTCTACAGAGAGCAGACATGACTCAATGGGCCAAATGGCTTCCTTCTGTGATATAATGACTCTTTCACTCTGAAGACCAGTATTCCATTAGCCTTTTTGATTATTTTTTGGACCTGCCTATGACATTTTAATGATCGGTGTACCTGGACCCCCAGGTCTTTTTGGACCTCCACTGTTTCTAGCTTTTCACCCTTTAGAAAGTCCGCTGTTCTATTCCTTTTGGGATGCAAACTGGATGACTCCACATTGGCCGACATTGAAGTCCATTTGCCGCAGTTTTGTCTGTTCAATTAATCTGTTAATATCTCCGTAATTTTATGCTTCCATCTGCTCTGCTTACGATGCTGTCTATCTTACATGAATCAGCAAATTTGGATGTGAGGCTTTCTATCCCACCACCTAAGTTGTTAATAAATACAAAGATTAGTTGAGGGCAAGTCTTTGCAGGACATCACTAGTCACATCGTGCCACTGAGAGTACCTGCCCATTGTTCCCCTACTGACTGTCACCTGCAGCTCAGCCAGTTTCCTAACCTGGTCAATAATTTGCCTTCAGTTCCAGGAGCTTCCAGTTTAGCTGCCAGTGTCAGTTCTGTGTCGATCTCAGAAAGGTTAAAGGGCAGGTTGCTCCAATCAAACTTACCCAAATATGGATCTCACTCAGGAACAGGCTCCAGGACAAGGCCTGTTCCTCTATTCCACTCTCGCTTGCTGCAAAGCAATTTGTGCATGGTGTCAGGAGGGTCTGTGATTGAATGGGCCGGTAGCTGGCTGACATGTACTGTCTAAGGTCACATGTATAAAATGGCCAGTTGGGCAAGTGACTAGGGAACGGTTGGCATCGGAGAAGCGTAGCCACCTTGGGCCGATGCCTTCAAGGGTGGAGAGGATGACAGCCGGGGGAAGAAAATGACATTCAAAGCAGAAAAATAAACATTGGCTGGAGTGTGCTTCAAGGAATTTTGTCGGTGTCTGGAATTCTCTCCCCCAGCGAGCAGTGGAGGCCAGGCTATTGAATATACTTAAGGCTGAGTTAGGCAGACAAGAGAATCAAGGGTTATTGGGAAGTCGGGGGAGGGACAGGCAGGAAAACTGAGTTAAGGCCACAATCAGATCAGTCCTGATCTTATTGAATGGCAGATTAGGCTCGGGGGCCTACTCCTGCTCCTATGTCCTATGTTCTTGTGTAGGTCAACAGTATTTGCAGACAGACAAAATGGTTCTGATGTTTTTGGCCCTGATTTCTTCCAGAGCCTCATAAATGCTGGGCACGTGGGGCAGGTAAAATGGATCAACAGCTGTCAATGTAAGTGGTCAATGTTGGAGACTTGAAGCCATCAGGAGAGGGGACAGGGGAGGACGGGAGGAGTACAGGAGAATAGAATACCTGTTTCTTTGTGTATAAGCTTTTGTTTCTTTTGTATATTTATTCATTCCGGGGGTGTGGGCCCAGCATTTACTGCCCATCCCTAATTGCCCCTTGAGAAGGTGGTGGTGAGCTGCCTTCTTGAACCGCTGCAGTCCATATGGTGTAGGTACACAGACAGTGCTGTTAGGGAGGGAGTTCCAGGATTTTGACCCAGTTTTGCTGACTGCGGAAGGTTGAATCTGAATGAGGTGTTTAAAAAAAAGCTAAAATGCTACCATGGATACAGTTCCTCTGATTTTGTGCCCGCAAAACAGGCACAATTCAATTTCTAACCCATATTCTTTGAAGGGCTCGACATGAACCATCTTTAAAGCCATTGCCCGGCATTGAAATGAGCTGTACAGACAAACATACATACAAACAAACTGGGAGCAGGAGTAGGCCACTCGGCCCCTCGAGCCTGTTCCGCCATTCAATAAGATCGTGGCTGATCCGATTGTAACCTCAACTCCGCATTCCTGCCTACCCCTGATAAGCAAGGGGGTGATAGGTTCTCAAGAATTTATCTACCTCTGCCTTAAAAATATTCAAAGACTCTGCCTCAGCCACCTTTTGAGGAAGAGAATTCCAAAGTCTCACAACCCTCTGAGAGGAAATATTTTTCCTCATCTCTGTCTTAAATGAGTGACCCCTTATTTTTAAACAGTGGCCCCTAGTTCTAGATTCTCCCACAGGAGGAAACATCTTCTCCACATCCAAGACCCCTCAGGATCTTATATGTTTCAATCAAGTCAGCTCTTGATCTTCTAAACTCCAGCCGAGCCTGTCCAACCTTTCTTCATAAGACAACCCACCTATTCCAGGTATTAATCTAGTAAACCTCCTCTGAACTGCTTCCAATGCATTTACACCTTTCCTTAAATAAGGTGACCATAAGAATCGGAACAGGAGTAGACTATTCGGCCCCTCGAGCCTGCTCCGCCATTCAATAAGATCACAGCTGATCAGACTGTGTTTCGATTTCCACATTTCCATCTAATACTGTACACAGCAGCAGGATTAGGACATTCAGCCCCTGAACATCTCCAGTTGGTCCTTGAGCTTCCAGCGTCCTGCCATTTTATATCTTCACCTTGGCCCCACTCTGACCTTACTGTCCTTGGCCTGCCACAGTATTCCAACGGAGATCAATGCAAGCTTGAGGAACAGCACCTCATCTTTCAACTGGGTCCTTGCTTTACAACCTTCTGAATTTAGTATGAAGTTCAACAATTTTAGACTGTAACCTCAGCCCCAATTTTTTTTTCTTTGTTGGTTTTTTTCCTCATTTCTCTTATTTCCTTCACTTTGCGTTCAGACGCAGCTATTCAGGATCCTGCCATTCACACCTCATCTAGAGACATCTTTTGTTTCTCCAATTGTCCCATTCCCACTCCCAATGACCTTGTGGCATAGAGTCATAAAATACTTACTGCACAGAAGGAGGCCATTTGACCCATCATGTCTGTGCTGGCCCTCTGAAGGAGAAATTAACCCATTATCACTCATCTGAGGATTTCAGTCTTTCCTTATTTTTAAACCCTGTGTTCTTCTTCTCCTTCATGGATCCTTTGACTTCCCTCAATGGGTAAGGGTCTGCTCAACCCTGCCCCCTCCATCACATCCTGCTGCCCACTGGCCATTACTCACTGATGGGTGACCATCAATCAGCTATTCCCCTCTGTGGGGAAGGCACCCATTTTTCCAGATCCTCGTCCGGTATCTGCGATGGCCCTTCTAGCAGCATGCCTTTTCCCCACAGGCCTGAAAATGCTTTTCGTTTTCAGATAATTATCTAATTCCCTTTGATCTGTCCAGACTCCTCATGGTTTTGAATATCTCTATCAAACCTCCTCTCAACCTTCTTTTCCCCTTGGAAAACAGTCTCAACTTCTCCAATCTACATAACTGAAGTTCATCATTCCTGGAACCATTCTAGGTGAATTTTCTCTGCACATTCTCAAATGCCTTCATATCCTTCCTAAAGTGTGGAGCCCAGAAGTGGACACAATACTGCAGCTGAGGCCAAACCAGTGTTTCATACAAGTTTAACATAACCTCCTTGCTCTTGTGCCCTATGCCCCTATAAGTCAAGGATACTGTATGGTTTATTAACCACTCTCTCACCTGTCCTGCCACCTTCAATGACTTATGTACATATACACCCAGATCCCTCTTGTTCCTGAATCCCCTTTTAGAATTGTAATCTTTATTTTATATTGTTTCTCTCTTATGTTCTTCCTACCAAAATTAGCCACTCCACACTTGAAACCCTTTGTAATCTCTCCTGCTGTCCACGCTATCACAAACCTGTCCTTTTGATCTTCTTTCCACACTCTCCCCTTTCATTTCTGAAACCAATTACATTTCTAACTTCTCCCAGTTCTGATGAAAGGTCACAGGCCTGAAATACTAACTCTGTTTCTCTCTCCGCAGATGCTGACGGACCAGCTGAGTATTTCCAACACTTTTGGTTCTTAATTTGTGATGTGCTATTTGAGGCCCCTCGAGCCATTCAGCGAGATCTTGGCTGAGCTGCAAGCTAACTCCAGCCTTTGCTCCATTAACCCTTAAAACCTTTCACCAACAGAAGTCTATTCATCTCGGATTTAGAGTTAACAATTAATCTAGCATTGACCGCCATTTGCGGAAGGGTGTTCCAAACTTCTAACGCCATTTGGTGCTAACTCAGACTTGGCTGAGATGTCCAATCTTAATCAGTCCAGTCAAGCCATTACAATGAGACCCAGAAGCCAGATTACTTCCTGCACCACAATTTACCAACAGCTGCTAGAAGGGCCATCGCAGATACCGGTTGAGGATCTGGAAAAATGGGTGCCTTCCCCACAGACAGAAATAGCTGATTGATGGTCACAAATCAGTGAGTAATGGCCAGTGGGCAGCAGGATGTGATGGAGCGGGCAGGGTTGAGCAGACCCTTACCCACTGAGGGAAGTCAAAGGATCCATGAAGGAGAAGAAGAACACTGGTTTTAAAAATAAGGAAAGACTGGAATCCTCAGGGCTGTATGACTGCGAACTTCTTTTACAGGAACACATCACTCAATGCATGGTACATAATCATGGCCACCACCTCTCCATCACATTTACGGCAGAGAAACACAGGCACATAGAGTCATGGGGTCATTATGGCACAGAGGAAGGCCATTTGGCCCATCGGTTCCAAGCAACATTCATGTCACACAAGTTCCAGGTAATGACCATCTCCAGCTAGAGAGAATCTAACCATCTCTCCTTGTTGTTCAATGGCAATACTATTGCTGAATCCTCAACTATCAACATCTTGGGGGTTAGCATTGACCAGACACTGAACTGGATTAGCCATATAAATACTGTGGCTACAAGAGCAGGTTGCAGACTAGGAATCCTGTGGCGAGTAACTCACCTCCTGACTCCCCAAAGTCTGTCCACCATCTACAAGGCACAAGTTAGGAGTATGATAATACTACAAACTTGCTGGATGAGTGCAGCTCCTACAACACTCAAGAAGCTCAACACCATCCATGACAAAGCAGCTCATTGATCAGCATCCCACCCGCTACCTTCAATATCCACTCCTTCCACCACAGTAGCAGCAGTGTGTACCATCTACAAGATGCACTGCAGCAACTCGCCAAGGTTCCTTTGACAGCGCCTTCCAAACCTGTGACCTCTACCACCTAGATGGACAAGGGAAGCAGACACACGGGGACACCACCACCTGCAAGTTCCCCTCCAAGTCACTCACCATCCTGACTTGGAAATATATCGCCATTCCTTCACTGTCACCGGGTCAAAATCCTGGAACTCCCTCCCTAACTGCACTGTGGGTGTACCTACACCACAGGGACCGCAGCGGTTCAAGAAGGCAGCTCACCCCCACCTTCTCAAGGGCAATTGGGGATGGGCAATAAATGCTGGTCTTTCCAGTGATGCCCACATCCTGTGGACGAATGAAAATAAAAGCCACTTCTTTGTAGGACAATCCAGTCAGCTCTATTCCCCTTGCTCTACCTCTGTTGCTCTGCAAAGTTTGTTTCATTCAAGTGTCCATCCAATTTCCTTTAGACATCGTCAAGGTGGTCTCAGTGGATAAGCCTCGCACTCGCTCTCTAGAGGGAGTCTCACTTTTAGTTCTGATCATTTTCGAATCCTTTCGCATGTAGGTCACTCAAGGAATAATTGGTGCCAACACGCTCATCAGCACAAGCTGGCACATTCTGTAACTTTTAACACAAGTACCGCTGGGAACTGGTAACCTAGATAAGAGCCCCTCCCCTCTCTTCCCAGTAAATAGCACAGCACAGATTGATTTTGACATTCCAGGAAGGAAACTAAAGCACGTAGCAGAGAAAACAAAGAGGCTTGGATGGTAGATAATGCACCAGTTGATCAGTTAGTGAGCTGTGCATTTGATCTGCTGTGTGTAAATGGTGCTCTCGCCCCAGGGCCAGAAGTTGTGGTTTGCACACTTAATCCAGGTCTCAGCTGTGGCTCAGTGGGACTCTTACCTCTGGCTCAGAATTTTGTGGGTTCCAGTCCCACTCCAAAGATTTAATTCAGGCTGATACTCCTGTGCAGTGTTAAAGGAGACAAAAGAAGACAATGATTTCAAAAGTTCAAATCGCACCAGGATATCAGGGAGAATTTAACCCTGAAAAGTGTGAGGAAGGAGTAATTTGACAAGGAAGTATTCAATGAATGGCATGGCACTAGGAAGTTCTGAGGAACAAAGGGACCTTGGCGTGTGTGTCCATGGATCTCTGAAGGAGGAGGGGCATGTTAGTGGGGTGGTGAAAAAGGCATATGGGACACTTGCCTTGATCAATCGAGGCATAGATTACAAAAGTAGGGAGGTCATGTTGGAGTTGTATAGAACATTGGTGAGGCCACAGCTGGAGTACTGTGTGCAGTTCTGATCGCCACATTATAGGAAGGATGTGATTGCACTGGAGGGGGTGCAGAGGAGATTCACCAGGATGTTGGCTGGGATGAAACATTTAAGTTATGAAGAGAGGTTGGATAGACTTGGGTTGTTTTTGTTGGAGCAGAGAAGACTGAGGGGCGACCTGATCGAGGTGTACAAGATTATGAGGGGCATGGACAGGATGGATAGGGAGCAGCTGTTCCCCTTAGTTGAAGGGTCAGTCACAAGGGGGCATAAGTTCAAGGTGAGGGGCAGGAGGTTTAGGGGGGATGTGAGGAAAAACTTTTTACCCAGAGAGTGGTGATGGTCTGGGATGCATTGCCTGGGAGGGTGGTGGAGGCGGGTTGCCTCACATCCTTTAAAAAGTACCTGAATGAGCATTTGGCACGTCATATCATTTAAGGCTATGGGCCAAGTGCTGGTAAATGGGATTAGGTAGGTAGGTCAGATGTTTTTCACATGTCAGTGCAGACTCGATGGGCCGAAGGGCCTCTTCTGCACTGTGATTCTGAACAAAAGCTTGGCAGTTAGCTGTCCCCTGGTTCATTCAGGCAACACCTCTACCAATCTGAGTCCACTTGCAAACCAATCAGCACTCTCTTCTCATGCAGTATAAATTGTTGTTCCCTTTACAATTGGTATTCTTGCGAATCTGCCCTGATGAGTGCAGATGACAATATGTGTCTTTTTTCAGCAATATTCAAATTCTGTACTGCTAAATGGCTATTTAAATCAGATTTCACTCTTGGTAGCCATGATGTAAATAATTTTTCAATGCCTTATTGATTCTAAATTAAGGGGCTGTGTTAACACCAAAAATGATCAAGATTTACTGCCTCAAAATATTTTCTCAAATTTCAACAATTTTTTTCTACTGGGCCTCGCCAGGATGTTCTCTGTGTGTCTGACTCTACCCCACATAAGCCAACTCAGAATAGACCAGTGTCGAACTGGGAGCTTTCTGTTTACTCACATTCACACGGGACAGTGCACTAGGGAGCGCTCAGGGCACCAGGCTAGAGGCACCATATAATTTCACAGCACAATACAACCCAGGGGGTGCAGCAGTTAGTCACTTCTGCTTTAATCATGGCTGTTTGAGTTTATCATTTGACCTCACCAAGCCACACACACTGTTCCACACCACCCCCCACACTCACTGGCCCCACCCCCCCCCAACACACATACTGACCCCATGCCCCCAAACACACTGACTCCACCACCCCCTCCATACGCACTGACCCCACTCCCCCACACACATTGACCTCACCGCACACACTGAACGTAACAACCCCCCCAAATACACTGACCCCACACCCACACACACACTGACCCCACCCCGCAGCACACCGACCCCACCCGCCTCATACAGCCACTGACCCCAACCACCCCCACACACACACTGATCTCCACCACCCCCCACACGCACTTACCTACCCCCCCCCACACACACACACTGATCTCCACCACCCCCCACATGCACTGACCTACCTCCCACACACACACACTGACCCCACCCCCAACACATACACACTGACCCCAACATCCCCACCATACACACTGACCACACCAACAACCCCCAAACACACTGACCCCACCCGCTCACAAACACTGACCCCACTCCCCACATTCACACACTGACCCCACCATTCCTCCCACACATACACACACACACACACACTGACTCCACCACCCCCCACACGCACTTACCTACCCCCCCACACACACACTGATCTCCACCACCCCCCAAACACACTGATCCTACCCCCTCACAAACACTGACCCCACTCCCCACATACACACACTGACCCCACCATCCCTCCCACACATACACACACACATACCCACACATACACTGATCCCACCAACCACCCCCCAAACACACTGTACCAACTTCTACGCACACTGATCCCACCCCACACATGCAACCCCATCCCCTCACAAACACTGACCCCACCACCATCCCAGTACAATGATCCCACCAACCACTCCCACACACACTGACCCCCCCACCCCCCGCACCAACCACATACAATTTTTATTTTATTTATTCACGGGATGTGGGCGTCGCTGGCTGGGCCATCATTTATTGCCCATCCCTAATTGCCCTTGAGAAGGTGGTGATGAGCTGCCTTCTTGAACTGCTGCAGTCCATGTGGTGTAGGTACACCCACAGTGCTGTTAGGGAGGGAATTCCAGGATTTTGACCCAGCGACAGTGAAGGAACGGCGATATATTTCCAAATCAGAATAGTGAGTGACTTGGAGAGGGACTTGCAGGTGGTGGTGTTCCCATCTATCTGCTGCCCTTGTCCTTCTAGGTGGTAGTAGTCATAAGTTTGGAAAGTGCTGTTAAAGGAGCCTTGGTGAATTCCTGCAGTGCATCTTGTAGTAGATGGTACACACTGCTGCAACTGTGCTTTGTTGGTGGAGGGAGTGAATATTTGTGGATGTGGTGCCAATCAAGCGGGCTGCTTTGTCCTGGACGGTGTCAAGCTTCTTGAGTTGTGGGAGCTGCATTCATCCAGGCAAGTGAAGAGTGTTCCATCACACTCCTGACCTGTGCCTTGTAGATGGTGGACAGGCTTTGGGGTGTCAGGAGGTGAGTTACTCGCCAAAGGATTGCTAGCTTCTGACCTGAATTGTAGCCACCGTAATTATATGACTAGTCCAGTTCAGTTTCTGGTCAATGGTTAACCCCAGCATGTTGATAGTGGGGGATTCAGCGATGGTAATGCCATTGAACATCAAGGGGCGATGGTTGGATTCTCTCTTGTTGGAGATGGTCATTTCCTGGCACTTGTGTGATGCAAATGTTACTTGCCACTTGTCAGCCCAAGACTGGATATTGTCCAGGTCTTACTGCATTTGGACATGGACTGCTTCAGTATCTGAGGAGTTGCAAATGGTGCTGAACATTGTGCAATCATCAGTGAACATCCCCACTTCTGACCTTGTGATGGAATGAAGGTCATTGATGAAGCAGATGAAGATGATTGGGCCTAGGACACTACCCTGAGGAACTCCTGCAGTGACATCCTGGAACTGAGAAGACTCCAACAACCACAACGACCTTCCTTTGTGCTGGGTAAAAAACTAGCGGATAGTTTCCCCCCCGATTCCTATTGGCTCCAGTTTTGCTAGGGTTCCTTGGTGCCACACTCGGTCAAATGTGCTCTTGATGTCAAAGGCAGTCACTCTCACCTCGTCTCGGGAGTTCAGCTCTTTTGTCCATGTTTGAACCAAGGCTGTAATGAGGTCAGGAGCTGAGTGGCCCTGGCGGAACCTAAATTGAGCATCAGTGAGCAGTTATTGCTAAGCAAGTGCCACTTGATAACACCATTGATGACCCTTTCCATTACTTTACTGATAATGGAGAGTAGACTGATGGGGCAGTAATTGGCTGGGTTGGATTTGTCCTGCTTTTTGAGTACAGGACATACCTGGGCAATTTTCCACATAGTCGGGTAGATGCCAGTGTTGTAGCTGTACTGGAATAGCTTGGCTAGGGGTATGGCAAGTTCTGGAGCACCAGTCTTCAGTACTATTGCTGGAATATTGTCAGGGCCCATGGTTTTTGCAGTATCCCGTGCCTTCAGCCGTTTCTTGATATCACGTGAAGTGAATCTCATTGTCTGAAGACTGGCATCTGTGATGCTGGGGACCTCTGGAGGAGACAGATGGTTCGTCGACTTGGCACTTCTGGCTAAAGGTTGTAGCAAATGCTTGAGCCTTATCTTTTGCACTGATGTGCTGGGCTCATCCATCATTGAGGATGGGGATATTTGTGGAGCCTCCTCCTCCAGTGAGTTGTTTAATTGTCCACCACCATTCACCACTGGATGTGGCAGGACTGCAGAGCTTAGATCTGATCTGTTGGTTGTGGGATCCTTAGCTCTGTCTATCACTTGCTGCTTATGCTGTTTGGCATGCAAGTAGTCCTGTGTAATAGCTTCACCAAGTTGACACCTCATTTTTAGGTATGTCTGGTGCTGCTCCTGGTATGCCCTCCTGCTCTCTTCATTGAACCAGGGTTGATCCCCTGGCTTGATGGTAATGGAGAGTGGGGGATATGCCAGGCCATGAGGTTACAGATTGTGTTTGAGTACAATTCTGCTGCTGCTGATGGCCCACAGCGCCTCATGGATGCCTAGTCTTGAGTTGCTAGATCTGTTCGAAATCTATCCTATTTAGCACAGTGGTAGTGCCACACAACACGATGGAGGGTATCCTCAATGTGAAGGCAGGACTTTGTCTCCACAATGACTGTGCGGTGGTCACTCCTATCGATACTGTCATGGACAGATGTATGTGGCAGGCAGTTTCTTGTTGGTTTCCTCACCACCTGCCACTGACCCAGTCTAGCAGCTATGTCATTTAGCGCTTGGCCAGCTCGGTCAGTAATGGTGCTACTGAGCCACTCTTGGTAGTGATTGATGTCCCCCACCCAGAGTACATTCTGCGCCTTTACCACCCACAGTGCTTCCTCCAAGTGGTGTTCAACATGGAGGAATCAGCAGGGTTTGACCTGATGCCATGAGACTTCATGGAGTTTGGAGTCGATGTTGGTACCAACTGTATACCACTGTGCTGGACCTGTCCTGCCGGTAGGACAGGACATATGATGGTGATGGTGGCTTTTGGGACATGATCTGTAAGATACGATTCCGTGAGTATGACTATGTCAGACTGTTGCTTGACTAGTCTGTGGGACAGCTCTCCCAATTTTGGCACAAGCCCCCAGATGTTAGTAAGCAGGACTTTGCAGGGTCGACAGGGCTGGGTTTGCCATTGTCGTTTCCTGTGCCTGGGTCAATGCCGGGTGGTCCTTCGGTTTCATTCCTTTATTGTGACTTTGATACAGCAAGGCCATTTCAGAGTCAAGCACATTGCTGTGGGTCTGGAGTCACACGTAGACCAGACCAGGTAAGGACAGCGGATTTCCTTCCCTAAAGGACATTCATGAACCAGATGGGTTTTTACAACAATCGGCAATGGTTTCATGTTCATCATTGGACTTTTAATTCCAGGTTTTTATTGAATTAAAATTCCACCATCTGCCATGGTGGGATTTGAACCTGGGTCTCACACACACGCACACACCTCCCCCTACCACCACCTTCTTTGAGGGAAAGTAAGAAATCTGCTTATGCTCCTCAGGCAGAGACACTCCAGGGAAACAATAATAAACCAGCAGTGGACAAGTCAAAGAAGGAGAAAGAAAGAACGAGGGGGGTGTGGAGAGCAAGGAAGGTGGGGCGAGAGCGAGGGGGTGGGGGAGAGCGAGGGGGTAGGGGGAGAGCGAGGGGGTGGGGGAGAGGGAGGAGGTAGGGGGAGAGCGAGGGGGTGGGGAGAGCAAGGAAGGTGGGGCAAGAGCGAGGGGGTGGGGGAGAGCGAGGGGGTAGGGGGAGAGCGAGGGGGTGGGTCGAGAGCGAAGGGGTGGGGCGAGAGCAAGGGGGTGGGGGGAGAGTGAGGGTGTGGGTCAAGAGCGAGGGGGTGGGTCAAGAGCGAGGGGGTGGGTCAAGAGTGAGGGTGTGGGTCGAGAGCGAGGGGGTGGGTCGAGAGTGAGGGTGTGGGTCGAGTGCGAGGGGGTGGGGGAGAGCGAGGGGGTGGGTCGAGATCGAGGGTGTGGATGAGAGGGAGGGGCTGGGGGTGGACAACGAAGGGGGTGAGGGTAGAGCGAATGGATGGGTCAGAGGCAGAGGAGCAAGGTGGGGGAGAATAGATGCTGGGGAATAGGGAGAGAGGGAGTGAGGTATGACGGGGAGGGGTTGATAGGAGGGGGGGTGAGGAATGGTGCAGTGAAGGAGGTCTGGAGGGAGAGAGTGGGAGAGAGTGGAGGAAAAAGAGAGTGAAATTCAGAGAGATAAACAGAATCAGTTAAATATGAGAGAGAGTGACAGAGGGAGCGATTGCAATGCAGCCAGGCAGGACTATAATCAGTGAGTCACCATTATTTGGAAGGTCCTGACGTTAAAAATATTTTTCAGGCAACAGGCTTCAAATCCTTGACTGATCCCCCACTGAAGGCAGCAAGAGACTGACAGTTTCATGTTACCCACACACTGTGTGTGAGAAAGTCAAAATGCTGCAGAACATTCAGATTCCAGGTAAAAGCTCCCTCACCGAGATCGTTCTTACCCAACATTTGAAAGTACGACTGCAAAAGTAAAATCATTATTGGCTGTCACAGATCCCTAGTGGCAGAGAGTGGGGGAGGGGTAGGGAGGGGTGAATGGGGAAGGCACAACAAGCAGAGAGAGAGAGAGGGGGGGAGGGGAGAGTGGACGAGGGACAGGGAGGGAGAGTGAGGAAGGCACAGAAAACAGGGAGTGGGGGAGGGAGAGAGAGGACAGAGTGGGGAAGGCACAGCAATTGGAGAGAGAGAAGAATTGGAGCCCCTCAAGCTCATGTTCAAGAGACTTTGTTTTACTCTTTCACGGGATGTGGGCGTCGCTGGCTGGGCCAGCATTTATTGCCCATCCCTAATTGCCCTTGAGAAGGTGGGGGTGAGCTGCCTTCTAGAACTGCTGCAGTCCATATGGTGTAGGTACACCCACAGTGCTGTTAGGGAGGGAGTTCCAGGATTTTGACCCAGTGACAACGAAGGAACGGTGATATATTTCCAAGTCAGGTTGGTGAGTGGCTTGGAGGGGAACTTCTAGGTGGTGGTGTTCCCATCTACCTGCTGCCTTTGTCTTTCTAGGTGGTAGAAGTCACAGGTTTGGAAGGTGCTGTCTAAGGAGGCTTTGTGAGGTCCTGCAGTGCATTTTGTAGATGGTACAGACTGCTGCCACTGTGTGTCGGTGGTGGAGGGAGTGAATGTTGAAGGCGATGGATAGGGTGCTAAAAAAGCGGGGCTGCTTTGTCCTGTATGGTGTCGAAAGTCTTGAGTGTTGTGGGAGCTGTACTCATCCACACAAGTGGGGAGTATTCCATCACACTCCTGACTTGTGCCTTGTAAATGGTGCACAGGCTTTGGGGAGTCAGGAGGTGAGCTACTCACCACAGGATTCCTAGACTCTGACCTGCTCTTATAGCCTCAGTATTTATATGGCTAGTCCAGTTCAGTTTCAGGTCAATGTTTGAACATAATAGTGTGCAGAGGTATGTTAGTGTGTTATGGCACCCAGCAACAAACTTTCAGATTAATCACTCCTAAAAACAATTGGGGAAAAAAGGGAGATATCTCTAGAAAGTTACTGTATTAGTAAAAAAAAATTACAAGGTGGTGATGAAATTGGGGAAGACTCACACTCACAAGAGCCACCAGGTGGCCAGGGACTAGCATGACATTGTGACAGTTGACATAGTAAAATTGAATGGTAAATGTTGATTTAAAAGTGTGGCCAAATAAAAGAGACGATAGCAGGAGGCAAGGTTTGTAGCCAGGAAGTCCATGCTCACTTCATGATCTTCAATAATGTAAGATAATAATTCAGTAGGCTGATCTGGAATGTCTTCAAAGGATTTCCATTTGCAGCACCAGTCTAATTCAGGAAGACACACTAAGGAAACTTCCATTTGCATTGCTCCTCACCAAAACACATCTATTCTTAGCCAGTTTCCCAACAAATCAATTTGTCTTTAAAGAAGCATTTGTAATAGCCTATCACTCGACAACTATCCCTTTTGTACTAAGTGATACCTCACAGAAATTATGCACTGTAAATCTCACAACTGATGATTAAATATTTAGATGAGTGATCTTTTCTTTCTCCTGTTTAATGTGGCTGATATGCACTGTATTACTGTCACTGAGAGCAACTGTCCCCTCCCCCACTCTCCCCTCTTGCACTATCTGCTCGCTGTGCCTCCTCACTCTCCCAGTCTCCATTCTCCCCTCTGCCACTCTCCCCTCCCCCACTCTCTGCTTGTTGTGTCTTCCCCATCCTCCCCTCCCTACCCCTCCCCCACTCTCCACACGCTATTTCTTCCCCACTCTCTGTCCCTGTCCCTCCCCGACTCTACCCCCGCCCCCCACTCCCTGTGTGCTGTTCCCTTCCTCACTCTCGCTCCCTGTCCCCCCACCACACACCCCTCCCCGACTCTACCCCCGCCCCCGCTCTCCACTTGCTATGCCTTGCTCACTCTCACCCTCTGCCCCTCTCCCTATTTTCACAACACATCCCTGTGCCTCACCCCCTCCCCACCCCTCCCTGACGGGGAAGAAGCCTAGCTCATGGAGGTCTCAATGCACCTGGTCATGAGGCAACAAAGTTGGCCCTTGAGGGAGCGAATGGGAAGACAACAAGTTGAGCTGAGGTGTTTGCCTATTGTTGGACAGGAGAGAAAAAGAAAGATCTGCATTTCTATAGCACCGTTCACAACCTCTGGACAACCCAAAGCATTTTTCAGCCAATGAAATGTTTTCAAAACGTGGTTATTGTTGTAATGTAGGAAACGCAGCAGCCAAATTGCGCACAGCAAGCTCCCACAAACAGCAATGCGATAATGACCAGATAATCTGTTTTTGAGTGATAGTGATTGAGGGATAAATATTGGCCAGGACCACCTACTCTTCTTTGCAATAGTGTCCACGAGATTCTTTGTGTCTACCTGAGAGGGCAGGCACAGCCCCATGTGGTTTAACGCCTCACCCAAATCCCAAAAGACAGCACCTTCGACAGTGCAGCACTCCCTCAGCACTGCACTGGGAGTGTCAGCCTAGAATAAAGAGTAGCAAAGCTCTTGCTCACAACCTAACACTCAGCTGCACTGGCTTGGGACTGGAGACAGCATCACCCACCTACACACCCAGGTAATCTGCACGACACAAAGGGGCTTTGAGAATGGGAGCTGTGACAAAGATGAAACAGTTAGAACACGCACAGGTACAATTCCCGCATCGAGCTGTGCTCTCCTCCGGAATGTGCTTTCCCTTTCTAAAGCAAAATCTATTCAGCATCAAACATCGATACAGAGAAGAAAAGAGAGGAAGCTACAACCCTTTGAGAATGAAAAGGAAAAGCACACAATACAAACTGGAATTTCCACTGCTAGAACGTACAAATCCAAATGATTTTCACGTCAATAACAAATGCCTTACAAACATCTTACGTTCTCAAACAGAAATCTCAGTGACTGTCGTCTGGTCCTTATTTGGGAGCCTGTATTGTTCCGCAGTTGTCTGGCTATCTGCTATTTTCCTTAACGTTAATTTTCTCTCTCTATCTCTCTCTCTCTCTCTGGAAACTGACAGATTCTAGCCCAACCCTTCTTTATGACATCACTGCAGGCTGTCAATCATCTGCTCCAAAAGGACAGAATGGGCGGGGGATTCAGCCAATTAAAGGGGAACTCCACTTTGACCCGGTTTAAAAGGGGAGGGAGGGGGCGAATTTATATTTCTTCTCCCAACGTTTCCCCGCCCCACCTCCCCCCCACCCCTCCTTTCCCACAGGTAAGTTTCCACAGCTTCAGGTCAAGTGCCAGCTCCTTCATGTGTGACCGCAGGCGGTGAATTGTTACAGGGCAGAAGAAGGCCATTTGGCCCATCGTGTCTGTACTGGCTCACCGAACGAGCAACTCACCTAATGCCATTTGACCAAGTGAGGAATCACAGCTGAGCCCAATCCAGTCTTCACCCAACATCCAGCAGGGGTGAGGGAGAGACAGAAGTCGCTGAATATTGATCAAGAGTGGGAAGCTTTCAGGAGCACTGGGGCCAATGGTAGTAATCTCTTTATCACATTGATTCCCACAGATGATTCTGTGGATAAACAAGCTGCACTTTTGAAGCCTCTGATTATATATGTAAATATTTTAAAACCGCAAGGCAAAGATACCCCTAGCTGGGTGAAAGGGTAAATTTTTCAACCTGCCCCTTGATCAGATCACCCAGGTGAAATACTGGGTATAAAGGTGGCACAGATCAAAGTGAGGGGATGGGGGAGAGCAGAAACATGCATTCCCTGTTATGCTTTTCCCATGTAGCAAGTTTTTAAAAAAAATATATTCTTGCATCTTCAGATGCGAGTGTCGCTGGCAAGGCCCAGCATTTGTTGCCCATCCCTAATTGCCCTTGAACTGAGTGACTTGCTAGGCCATTTAGGAGGGAAGTTAAGAGTCAACTACATTGCTGTGGGTCTGGAGTCACATGTAAGCCAGACTAGGTAAGGATGGCAGATTCCCTTCCCTAAAGGGCATTAGTGAACCAAATGAGTTTTTACAGCAATCGATGGTCATTAGCAGAGACTCAAGTGCAGATTTTTTTTTTATACATTGAATTTAAATTCCACCAGCTGACGTGGCGGGATTTGAACCCCTATCCCTAGAGCATTAGCCTGGGCTTCTGGGTTACTAGCCCAGTAACAGTAGCACTATGCCACCATCTTACCCAAGCTTGCTAGCACCTCTGGATGACACAAGGAGGCCATCTGGCCCATCAGACCTGTGCCAGCTCTTTCCTAGTGTAATCCAAAGCCAATTCCATTGTCCTGCTCTCTCCGTTTTTAGTTCTGAATCTATTTGCCAAAGAGGAATGACTTGAATGACTGATCTGGGATCACATGCCCCTAGTGGACAAACTGCATAGTTCAGACTCCTGCAGCAACAACAACAACCTACATTTATATAGCACCTTTAGTACAGTAAAAGATCACAAGGTGCTTCACAAGAATGTTATAAATTTAACACCAAGCCGCAAAAAACAAAGACTTAAGATACTGAGGGGGTTTGACAGGGTGGAAGCTGAGAGGACCTTTCCATTCGTGGGGGAGTCTAGATCCAGGGGCACAGTTTGAAAGTAAGGAGTCTCCCATTTAAGATGGAGATGAGGATGAATTTCTTTTCTCAGGGGATCATTAGTCTGTGGAATTCTCCAACCTGAGGGGCAGGGGAGACTGTTTCAATGAATATGTTCAAGGCTGAGTTAGGCATTTTTGATCTCCGAGGGAGTCAAGGGTTATGGGTTGGGGGGGGTGGGGGGGGCAGACAGGAAAGTGGAGCTAAGGCCACAATCAGACCAGCCATGATCTTATTGAATGGCAGAGCAGGCTTGAGGGGCCGAATGGCCTACTCCTTCTATTTCTTATGATCTTATAAGGAGTATGACGACAGGTGACCAAAAGCTCAGTCATTTGTGGCAGCCTTCTGTCTCACAAGACCATAGTTTGTGCTGCGATGATCAACTCCGTGTTCAGCATCTCCTGCTGTGGCCCAGGAGCCCCACTCTGGCATGGCAGTCTCCGCTGCATTTGTTTCTGAGGAAGACAATGGGCTGAGAAGGCGCACAATTCACTGGCCTCTGTTTTCTCGGTGCTCTCCTCTCGGCCAGCTGAGTTTTTGTTGTTCCTGCTCGCCTCTTCCAATGTCCTTCCAAATTGTCATCCTCCAGAGGTCACGGCCATCAGTGACTGTCTCTCCATTGTCAGTGTCAATGTCCACCGTCTTCATATATCACTTACAGTTGTCCTTGTGGAGGTGTGGATGCCCAGGACGTTGTTACCCAGTGGCCAGTTCAGCATACGGAAGGTCTTTGGGTTTATGTCTGTCACCCATCTGATGAATGAGGCCAAGCACAGACATAGCTGGCTTAGCAGTGAGTGTGTGCTGATTAAATTACCACACCCCAGGACCTCTGAGCTGGTGACCTTGGCCTGCCAGGAGATGCTGAGGACATGTCTGACACAGTGAAGTTGGAAACTGTTCAGCCTTTTCTCCTGCCCAGTGTATGTTGTCCAGGTCTCGCCACTGTAGAGGAGAGCACTGAGGATGCGGCAGACTCGCAGTTTGGTGTTCTCAGTCAGGTTGCTGTTGTTCCACACTCTCACACGCAGCTTGGACAGAACAGCTGCAGCTTTTGTGATGCATGAGTTGATTTCAGCATGTGACAGTTTGCTGGTGATTGTGGAGCGTAGATATGTGAAGCTATCAACAACCCTCAGCGTCACATTGTCAATGCTGATAGATGGCAACACCCTGGATCAGACATCTGTCTTCCTGATGCTGATGGTCAAACCAAACTCTTTACAGGTGTGAGAGTCCGTCCGTTTGCTGCTGAATGTGTTCCTCAGTGTGGAATATTAGTCCATCATCATCAGCACGGAGTAGCTCTGTGATGAGGGCCTGATGCACCCCTGTCTTGGATCTCAGGTGAGTAAGGCAGAACAGCTTTCTGTCAGTTCTCATATGTAAGTAGACACCCTCTGTAGATGACCTAACACAACCCTGTTTGACCCCACTGCAGATCTCAAAGGGTTCAGATGTTGCCCCGTCATACTGACCTTACCCATCATACTGACCTTACCCACCATACTGACCTTATCCACCATACTGACCTTACCCACCATACTGACCTTACCCGCCATACTGACCTTACCCACCATACTGACCTTACCCGCCATACTGACCTTACCCACCATACTGACCTTACCCACCATACTGACCTTACCCGCCATACTGACCTTACCCACCATACTGACCTTACCCGTCATACTGACCTTACCCACCATACTGACCTTACCCGCCATACTGACCTTACCCGCCATACTGACCTTACCCATCATACTGACCTTACCCACCATACTGACCTTACCCGTCATACTGACCTTACCCACCATACTGACCTTACCCGTTATACTGACCTTACCCGCCATACTGACCTTACCCGTCATACTGACCTTACCTACCATACTGACCTTACCCACCATACTGACCTTACCCGTCATACTGACCTTACCTACCATACTGACCTTACCCACCATACTGACCTTACCCGTCATACTGACCTTACCCGTCATACTGACCTTACCCGTCATACTGACCTTACCCACCATACTGACCTTACCTACCATACTGACCTTACCCATCATACTGACCTTACCCGTCATACTGACCTTACCCACCATACTGACCTTACCCACCATACTGACCTTACCTACCATACTGACCTTACCCGTCATACTGACCTTACGCACCATACTGACCTTACCCACCATACTGACCTTACCTACCATACTGACCTTACCTACCATACTGACCTTACCCGTCATACTGACCTTACCCACCATACTGACCTTACCTACCATACTGACCTTACCCGTCATACTGACCTTACCTACCATACTGACCTTACCCGTCATACTGACCTTACCCACCATACTGACCTTACCTACCATACTGACCTTACCCGTCATACTGACCTTACCCACCATACTGACCTTACCCACCATACTGACCTTACCCGTCATACTGACCTTACCCACCATACTGACCTTACCCGTCATACTGACCTTACCCACCATACTGACCTTACCCGTCATACTGACCTTACCCACCATACTGACCTTACCCGTCATACTGACCTTACCCACCATACTGACCTTACCTACCATATTGACCTTACCCACCATACTGACCTTACCCACCATACTGACCTTACCCGTCATACTGACCTTACCCACCATACTGACCTTACCCATCATACTGACCTTACCCACCATACTGACCTTACCCGTCATACTGACCTTACCCACCATACTGACCTTACCCGTCATACTGACCTTACCCACCATACTGACATTACCTACCATACTGACCTTACCCGTCATACTGACCTTACCTACCATACTGACCTTACCCGTCATACTGACCTTACCCACCATACTGACCTTACCTACCATACTGACCTTACCCGTCATACTGACCTTACCCACCATACTGACCTTACCCACCATACTGACCTTACCCGTCATACTGACCTTACCCACCATACTGACCTTACCCACCATACTGACCTTACCCGTCATACTGACCTTACCCACCATACTGACCTTACCCACCATACTGACCTTACCCACCATACTGACCTTACCTACCATACTGACCTTACCCACCATACTGACCTTACCCATCATACTGACCTTACCCACCATACTGACCTTACCCGTCATACTGACCTTACCCACCATACTGACCTTACCCACCATACTGACCTTACCCACCATACTGACCTTACCCACCATACTGACCTTACCCGTCATACTGACCTTACCTATCATACTGACCTTATCCGTCATACTGACCTTACCCAACATACTGTCATGAAAAGAAGAGACCACGTTGAGCAGCTTCAGCAGGAAACCAATTTTCTCCAGCAGCTTCAATAGACTGTCTCTGCTGCCATGCTCGAGTGGCTTGGTGAGATGTTGAAAGCAATATATAGTGGTCTCTTTTGTTCACGGCATTTCTCTTGCAGCTGCCGGACTAAGAAGATCATGTCAATTGTGGATCTTCCAGTTCTGAAGCCACACTGGGATGTGGGATAGATACATTCAGCCAGGATCTGCAGTCTGACAAGGGTAAGAAACACTCAATCTAAGAGTCAGGTTTTAAGGAGTATCTTAATGGAGAGTGATACAGAGGCAGAGAGGTTTAGTGATGGAATTCCAGAGCTTAGGATCTAGGCAGCCAAAGCTACAATCATCAATGGTGAAGGAATGAAAATCAGCGATGCAGAAAGTGTGAGAATTGGTGGAGCGCAGGGATCTCGGAGGGTTATAGGGTTACAGGGATATTGAGGGGATGAGACCATGGAGGGATTTGAAAACAATGATGAGAACTTTAAAATCGAGCCTCTGCTGGACTAGGAACCAATCTAGGTCAGCACATGGGGTGAAGGGTAAACAGAACCTGGTATAAGTTAAGATACTGCCAACAGAGTTTTGGATGATCTGAAGTTTATGATACAACGCTGGGATTCTCAGTTGGAGCTTAGTTGCCAGGACTCATGATTCACTTGCCAGTCTTGCCACTTGCCGAACTTCCTAACCTACCCTGTGCATATTTCCGATACGTAGATGATACGTTCGCAATCTTTGAATTTGCAACCCCATGTAAAGATTTCCTTGCACACCTTAAAACGCTCCATCCTGCGCTCGAACGCACCTTTGAAATGGAGCAGACTCATCCTTTCCTCGACGTACTCGTTGAGAAAGCCTCAAATGGGTTCTCCCCTACTGTCTACCTCAATCGTACTTCATATAGATCCACGCGCTGTAAGATTGGTCTTATCAGTAATCTTGTAAATTGGGCCCTGGCCGTTTTCTCCCCTTAACGAGTCTGACGCAGAAATAAAGCACATCCTGTGGGATAATAGCCACCCTGATCAGATCATTGTTCCATGTGTATTGCGCAAGCTCGCAAATGGGCCAAAGGCTGCCACTTGCAGACCTCAAAAGGACTTGGACTACCTCAAGTTATCCTGGAAAGGTAAAGTATCTCAAAAATTTGAACAACCAGTTAAGCAAGCCATTTCATGCTGCCACTATGCAGTGGTATTTTCCACTAACAATTTGCAGCTGTCCATCCAAAAAGACATTCTGCCTACCGCACAACTGAGCAACGTCATGTATGGTAGCATCATGTAGGCTGTATGCCCCCATGATTGGCTGATCGAATCAAACAGCACATTCCTTCAGCTATTTGTAATAAGCAGAGTACAGATCATATTCAACCAGCCCGTGTTCGCAAAACAAAACGTTTACTGTTGGATGTGATTCTGTGATTAGACAGCACTTGCTGAACAACCCTGAGTGTGCTAATAGCTACACTAATGACCAATGTAAGATAATCAGTCAAACTTGTAACATGGCTCATTTACACTTGCTAGAAGTGACATATATTCAGACACAGGTACCCGTTCTCAGCAAACAAAAGGAATATGTTCAAGCTTTGCACATTTTTTGAATTACCTGGGAGATTTGGGAGCCTATAGTTCCTCATTGCTTTCGCTGTGGTGATGCCGCAGCCAATCAGAGTTGACTTGCCAACCAATCAGCACCCTATTCTCCTGTAGTATAAATTATCGTGAATGTTTGAAATTTGGCATTCTTGCATTTGTCCTGATGAGTGAAAGATGAAAAGCTTCAGCAACATGTCTCTTTTTACAGCAGACATTTAAGTTTTTTTCGATAGTTGTGGTTTATGCAGAAAATTTAAAACAATTCTCTACTTTAAATGGCTGCATGAACAAGATCCTTCAAACACTGGGACTCAGTTGAAAATCACATAGCTGGAATGATGTGGGACTACAGAGGGAATAAAATAAAAAGGAATGAAGACAAATTCTAGCCCTCAGGTATTGGAGAGTTTGTGGGCTCGAATTTGTTTAGCTCTGATTTTTGAGCATTGAAGCCGGCATTTGCAACCCACCCATACCCTTTTAGATTGAGATGGGCAACATGCAAAACTCATGTACTCAGCTCATCCGAATGATTTTGGCTTTGGCCCAAGTGGACCCCTTGCAGCCCTTTGTTCCAGAATGCTGCCTCCAGCCTCAATGCACAGCTGGAAGTCCCTAACACTGTTGCTGGCAGAACATTTGGTGCAGTCAGCATGCTCTGCTTAAAGGCAGGTTGCATCTTAAAAGGAAGTGGCACAAAAATATTGCTGCAATGTAAATTCATGCAAAAGTGAACACCAGGCCGGAGAGAGGATGGATGTGACACCGGGGCCATGGTGCAAGTGGGCAGGAGGAGGGATGACAATGGCTCTAATGGGGATGGGGGAGATGAGCAGGAAATCCTCAGGTACCACTTTCAGAAGGGAATGGGAGCATTACTGAAAACAGAGACATTTTTTGTCAAAGCTTTTCATCTTGCACTCATCAGGACAATTCACAAGAAAATACCAATGTCGGGGGAAGAACATATTTATTCTGTATGAGAATAGAGTGCTGATTGGTTGGCAAGTGGACTCTGATTGGTAGAGGCATTGTCATGGAGAATGTACAGTCGATAGTGACTGACAGTTAACTGCCAAGAATGGTTTGAAAGTTAAACCTGGCAGCTTGACTCTGATTGGTCAAAACATTGCCCTGAGGAATGTACCAGCGAATGGCTGTCACTTAGTTTGTTTAGCTGAAACAGGTACAATGTGTGTACATGTTCTTTCTGTCTGCAAAGACAGAAATATTTAGCAAATGTTGTCCAATTGCGGAATCACATCTAATGTTGGACACTGTGTTTTGTGTTTTGCAAGCACGGGCGAGTTGGGTATGGTCTGTACCCTGCCCATTGTGAACAGCAGAAGGGACATGCTGTTTGATATGATTCGCTAGTCTTTGGGACATACAGCCTACATACCTAGCATCACAACATTACTCATTTGTGTGATAGGCAGAACGTCTTTTTGGCTTGACGGCAGCATTCTGTTAGTGGCGAATACCACTCGTGTTGCTGCTGTATAGTAACAGCGTGAAACAGCTAGCTTCACCTGGTACTCACAGTTTTGAGATACCTTGCCCTTCCAAGGTAATCCGAGGTAGACTGGGTACTTTTCAGGGCGGAAAGTGACAGCCTTAGGCCCGTTCATGAGTTTACATGATACACAGCGCGAAATGATCTGATGGGGAGCCATTATCCTGCAGTATGTCTTTGATGCCCCCATTTTAGCATCAAGCCTGCACAGTGAGAAAATGGCTGGGGCCCAGTTGCAAGGTTGCTGATAAGGCCAATCTTATAGTGTGTGGAGCTGTAAGAATCCCAATGTGTAGATTGACCAGTGAAGGTAGGCTTTCAGTAGAGCATGTTAGGGAACCCCCTGGCAGATTTCTCAACTAGTACCTCAAGAAAGGAAAGTTCATTTGACTGCTCCATTTCACAAATGCACTTGAGCGCAGAATGGAGCCCATTAAGACATGTAAGGAATATTAGTCACAATCAACTTTGCATTCTCCATGGCAATACTTCTGCCAATCAGAGTCTACTTGCCAACCAATCAGCACTCTCTTCTCACACAGTATAAATATCTTGCTTCCCCTGACATTGGTATTTTCTTGCAAACGGTACTGATGAGTGCAAGATGAAAGCTTCAACAAAAAGTGTCTCTTTTTTAGGAATGGGAGCAGATGGTCAGAGTCTGGACCTGAGTGCCTGGCAGCAATGCCACAAGAAGTTTAGTGACCTCACACAGGTGGTCATCTTCACATGACACCTCCCATCCACCGCACCACCAAGTTATCACACTGCTCAGTGCACTATACCCCAACACTCACACAGCAGCACTCCCTGGAAATCAGGACTCATGCCTCACATCCAGATACTCCACCTCACCCTCAAACACCTACCCATGCTGTCAGGCTCACACCCACCTCTCACTGCCTCCCCAGCCAAGGCAGGCACATTACCCAAACACAATGCTACACATTCTGCCCTCTTTCTGACAGGACTAGGTGGCCCATTACCACTGGGAGCAGAGGGCCGGTTGGTGACCTCCTGAGCCCTCTGCATTACTGGGCCTGCTATGACACAGCCCATGGCATTTGACTCCATTGAGAGCACGAAGGACGATAGCGTGTTCCTGTCTTGTGTCACTTCTTAACTCCCAGCTCCCCCTAATCCTGTTAACTGACATGATGAGCAAGCTGCTGATGGTGTCACCATGGACCTCTTGCTTGACGCCTCCACCCCATCCCACTCCACACCAACCTCCCCCTTCTGATTTCCTGCTTTCAGACACCTGACAACTGCCCCTTGCCCAGTGACAGCAGCCCCCCAGGAGAGGAAGAAAGAGCAACAACCCCCGACGAGGCAGGACCAGCCCTCGATCCGAGGGCACTGGCTGGCACCAGCTCAGGTACTGGCACAGCATGTTGCTAAGGGTAGAGTTGGGATCTGTACATGTGGGTGCATCATCCGGACACACGCGGTCTGCAGCCAGGCCAGGGGTTTCAAAAAACATGGTTCTTTCGCCACGCAGCTCTCTGGAGGGGGGGGCATGGCTGGCTGCAAAGGGTTTAGATGCACAGATTGATGGGGTGGCCTGCAGGAGATTGTTCATGGACATTCAGACTGTCGGGAGCAACTGATTCATCTTCATCAATGCAATCATTTTGGATGTTCAATCTAAATTAAAATAAAAAAAACCTTTGGCATATTTCGAATTTGCAGCAGTTGCATGTCCTGGATTTAAAGTACACAAGTTGTCCCAGTGTAAGAATAACCTCCCCTCACTGGTGATTGACGCCTTTAAAGTCATCTCGGTCCCCGGCTGTCGCAAACTGTCGTAAACCAGCAGCGCAGAGGATTTCCCCCTGCACCAGCCTGACCTCATGCCGTAAAAGCGGATTCGTGTCTCCGACCGTTTGCTGTAAAGTGGATTTGCCCATGAGGGGCCGCTGAACGAAAATATGCGAATTTGAACAAAAGGTTCGCGGCAGAAAAATAAATGGAAAAGCGGCGGTTCCGGTCACCGGCTCGGGCTCGGGCCTGGGGGCTCGGGGTTAGGGTTAGGGCCAGGGCCTGGGCCTGGGGGCCGGGGGGCTCGGTGTTAGGGCCTGGGGAGTGGGGTTAGGGTTAGGGCCTGGGGTCAAGGTTGGGTTCTGGGGTCGGGTTTGGAGGCCGGATGTTGGGGGTGGGGGGGGGGGGGTCAGATCCCCCCCCCCCCCAGGGGTGATTGCTGCCCCAGTGACTGGGGAAGTTTCTAGAATTCGTCAGTAATTTTGAGCTGATCAGAGTCAGTGAGAATCGGCGATGGGAAGTACCCCCCCCCCCCCACGATCCCCATCCCCCCTGATCCCCATCCCCATCCCCCCTGATCCCCATCCCCATCCCCCCGCGATCCTGATCCCCATCCCCATCCCCCCGCGATCCCCATCCCCCCTGATCCCCATCCCCATCCCCCCGCGATCCCCATCCCCCTGATCCCCATCCCCATCCCCCGCGATCCCCATCCCCCCTGATCCCCATCCCCATCCCCCCGCGATCCCCATCCCCCCTGATCCCCATTCCCCCCCGATCCCCATCCTCCCAAATCCCCATCCCGCCTGATCCCCATCCCCCCCCTGATCCCCATCCCCATCCCCCCGCGATCCCCATCCCCCCTGATCCCCATCCCCATCCCCCCGCGATCCCCATCCCCCCTGATCCCCATCCCCATCCCCCCGCGATCCCCATCCCCCCTGATCCCCATTCCCCCCGCGATCCCCATCCACCCGCGATCCCCATCCCCCCTGATCCCCATCCCCCCTGATCCCCATCCCCCCGCGATCCCCATCCCCCCTGATCCCCATTCCCCCCTGATCCCCATTCCCCCCGCGATCCCCATCCACCCGCGATCCCCATCCACCCGCGATCCCCATCCCTCCGATCCCCATTCTCCCAAATCCCCATCCCCCTTTATCCCCATTCCCCCCCCGCGATCCCCATCCCCCCGATCCCCATTCCCCCCGCGATCCCCATCCCCCCCGAGATCCCCATCCCCCCCGCGATCCCCATTCCCCCCCCGCGATCCCCATCCCCCCGATCCCCATCCCCCCTGATCCCCATTCCCCCAATCCCCATCCCCCCATGATCCCCATTCCCCCCGCGATCCCCATTCCCCCTGATCCCCATTCCCCCCGCGATCCCCATCCCCCCGATCCCCATCCCCCCCGCGATCCCCATCCCCCCCGCGATTCCCATCCCCCCGATCCCCATTCCCCCCGATCCCCACTCCCCCCGATCCCCATTCCCCCCCATGATCCCCATTACCCCCCGCGATCCCCATTCCCCCCGCGATCCCCATTCCCCCGCGATCCCCATTCCCCCCTGCGATCCCCATCACCCCGCGATCCCTATCCCTCCTGATCCCCATTCCCCCCTGTGATCCCTATTCCCCCCCGCGATCCCCATCCCCTCATCTTCTCTGATCCCCATTCCCCCCATCTTCTCTGATCCCCATTCCCCCCTGCGATCCCCATCCCCCCCTCGATCCCCATCCTCCCAAATCCCCATCTCCTCCCCATCCCCATCCCTCTCCTCACTGAGACCACCCATTTCCATCTCCGTAACTTCGCCCGACTTCACCCCGTCTCAGCTCATCCACTGCTGAAACCCTCATTCCTGCCTTAGTGACCTCCAGAATCGGCTATTCCAACACACTCCTGGCTGCTCCCACACTCTCCCCTCTGTAAACCTGAGGTCATCCAAAACTCTACTCAAGTCCTGATGAAGGGTCATACGGACTCGAAAGGTTAACTGTGCTCCTCTCCGCAGATGATGTCAGACCTGCTGAGTTTTTCCAGGTATTTTTGTTTTTGTTCTAGATTTCCACATCTGCAGTTTTTTGCTTTTATCTATTCAAGTCTTAACCTGCAGCAAGTCCCATTCCCCTATCACTCCTATGTTCACTGACTTACACTGGCTCCCAGACAAGCAACATCTTGACTTTAAAATTCTCATCCTTATTTTAAAATCCCTCCATGGCTTCACCCCCCCTCCCTATCTCTGTAACCTCCTCCAGCCCCACAACCCTCCAAGATCTCTGCGCCCCTCTGATTCTGGCCTCTTGAGCATCCCCGCTTTTAATCGCTCCATCATCAGTGGCCATGCCTTCAGCTGCCTGGGCCCCAAGCTCTGTAATTACCTCTCCGTCTCTCTCTCCTTCTTTAAGATACTCCTGAAAGTTTTTGGTCACCTGTTCTAACACCTTATGTGCCCCCCTCCCACCCCTGTCAAATTGGTAATTGCTCCTGTGAAGTGTCTTTGGACTTTTGCTATGTTAAAGGTGCTTTATAAATACAAGTATGGTCCTTTGCATCATGGGTTACATTGAGTCTGCCTGTTCCAGTAGTGCAGGTGCATGTAGAGAATTCCTGACCTTAGAAGAGTGAAAATTTATTTTTCTTGTGTAATAAGACTCCCTACCAGTACAAAAAAACCCTTCCTATCCTCAAAATCAGTTTCTTGAAAATTACTCTCTTTTCCCAAATAAAGAATTTTTTTTATTTTGTGGGATGTGGGCATCGCTGGCAAGGCCAGCACTTGTTGCCCATCCCTAATTGCCCTGGCTTGCTTGGCCACTTCAGTGTCAACCACATTGCTGTGGTTCTGGATTCAGATGTAGGCCAGAGCAGGAAAGGATGGCAGATTTCTTTCCCTAAAAGGGCATTGGTGAGCCAGATGGGTTTTCACAACAACTGATGAAGTTTTATGGTCACCATTACTGAGAGGCTAATTTTTAATTCCTGATTTATTAATTAAATGGTGGGATTTGAACCCATTTCTCTAGAGTATTAGCCTGGGTCTTAGGATTACTAGTCCAGTGACATGGCCACAACACCGCTGACTCCCTCGTCTTTCTTTCCAGTACGCTGATCCTGTCCTGCCAAACATGTTTGTTCTGGTGGAGATGGTGGACACGGTGCGGATCCCACCCTGGCTTTTTGAAAGGAGATTAAATGATGCCATTGCTGAAGAGCTGAACAAAAAACTGGCAAACAAGGTAAGAGTCGGAGCAACTGTTGCCAAAGTAATTTGCTTCATTTCATGCGTCATTTATATTACTGAATTGATTTGAAAAGGGAGTTGGATAAATAAACTTGAATGACTTTGATGAGGTAACAGAAGGTTGATCAAGTTAATGCAGTAGATGTATATATGTGTGTGATATATATATATATATATGACCTAGATTTGGATGCAGGGAGCGGCGTTATAAAGTTTGCAGATGGTACGAATGTAGTAGATAGGATTGAGGAGAATGGTAGGCTTCGGGATGATCTAGACCAGATGCTGAAGCATGAAGTTCAATGTGGATAAGTGTGAAATTAAGCACTTTGGGAGGCCTAATGGAAAGACAGCACCAATGCTATTAATGACACGAGACCTGGGTGTTCATGTACACGTCCCTAAAGAAGGCAGGAAGTTGATTAAAGCCAATGGATTTCTTGGGCTTATAAATAGAGAAATTGAATATAAAATCAAAAAGATTGTGCTGGTAGGACTTGATAAATCACTAAATAAGTTTCAGAGTATTGTGGCTAATTCTGGGCACCACATTAGGAAAGAAGTAAAGGCCTTTAGAAAGGGTACAGAGGAGGTTTATCACCCAGGATGTTACCAGGGATGAGGGACTTCAGTTCTGAGGAGAGGTTGGAAAGGTTCGGACTCTCTTGGGAACAGAGAAGGTTAGGAGGTGACTTAATCATGGTATCAAGATGATGAGAGGCCTGAATAGGAATTTTTTTTTTATCTATCTGTTCTCTGGCGAATGGGTTAATTGCTAGAGGTAACAGATTCCAAATCATTGGCAAAAGAGTGAGTGGTGCAATGAGAATTGTTTCTACTCAAGTGTTGTCAGGATGTGGAATGCTGGACCTGTAGAGGCGGTGGGAGTTGATCCCATAAATAATTTTAATAGGGAGCTGGCCAGGTACTTTGCATCTGAGGAACTTACAGGGTTACAGGAAAAAGAGCGGGAGTATGGGACTCAGCACAACTCTTTCAAAGAGCCGGCACAGACACAATGGGCCGAATGGCCTCCTTCTATGCTGTATCATTCGAAGTGGTACTGCATCGCGAAACTGTTCAAATACTCCAGCTGGCATTCCCAGGTGTTATCCCTAAGCCTGTTTCTTCTGCCTATCTGGTGAAAGGTTCATAACAGGCCAGTGAATGAAAAATATTTCCTGCTTGCTGGAGGGTCACAGACGAGTTCAATCTGTACAAGCTGGAGAAATGAGGGCAGGAAGGCAGGGGATTGAATATCATTTGCTTTGACCTGGTTTTGATGAGCTCATTGTAGAGGAGGGCTGGACAATAGGACAAAAGGTGATGGATAGAAACTTATCAATATTCAGATAGCTGCTCAAACTAAGGTTGGAAAATGGTTGGGGTTGGATTGAACCTCCAGGCAGGGAGGGGGAGATAGAGCTGCACATTCAATTGAGAATTTTTCCCCATTAAGTCTGATTGCTGACTGTGCCTGTCTTGTTTCTTTTCTCTGCAGGTTGTATTTAATGTCGGCCTCTGTATCTGCCTGTATGACATTACCAAGCTGGAAGATTCCTACATTTTCCCAGGGGATGGTGCCTCTCACACCAAAGGTTAGACATCTTCCAGTAAGGAATAACATTTCTGTTTAGTGGATCTCAACAAAGCAGTATTTCCATTTCCCTCCTTATTTCCATTTCCCTCCTATCAGGGCTAGAGGGCTGGGGCACAATGTCAAGTAGAATATGCTGCACAGAAATAGGCCATTGGCCCGACCAGTTTATGTTCCACGCGAGCCTCCTCCCATCCTTCCTCATCTAAATCTTATCAGTATGACCCTCTATTCCTTTCTCTCTCTCGTGAGCTTCTCCTTAAATGTATCTATGCTGTTTACCTCAACCAGTCCCTGTGGTAGCAAATTCTACATTCTAAGGTAATGTGAGAGCAACTGCCCTTGACATCAAGGCAGCATTTGACCGAGTGTGGTACCAAGGAGCCCAAGCAAAACTGGAGTTAATGGGAACCGGGGGGGAAAATCTCCACTGGTTGGAGTCATACCTAGCACAAAGGAAGATGGTTGTGATTGCTGGAGGTCAGTCATCTCAGCTCCAGGACATCACTGCAGGAGTTCCTCAGGGTGGTGTCCTCGGCCCAACCATCTTCAGCTGCTTCATCAATAACCTTCCTTCCATCATAAAGTCAGAAGTGGAGATGTTCGCTCATGATTGCACAATGTTCAGCACCATTTGCAGCGATTCAGATACTGAAGCAGTCCATGTCCAAATGCAGCAAGACCTGGACAATTTCCAGGCTTGGGCTGACAAGTGGCAAGTAACATTCGTGCCACAAAAGTGCCAGACAATGACCATCTCACACAGGAGAGAATCTAACCATCGCCCCTTGACTTTCAATGGCATTACCATCACTGAATCCCCCACTATCAACATCCTGGGGGTTAGCATTGACCAGAAGCTGAACTGGACTAGCCATATAAATACTGTTACTACAAGAGCAGGTCAGAGGCTAGGAATCTCATGGCAAGTAACTCACCTCCTGACTCCCCAAAGCCTGTCCAATGTCTGCAAGGCACAAATCATGAGTGTGATGGAATACTCTCCATTTGCCTGGATGAGTGCAGCTCCCACAACACTCAAGAATCTTGACACCATCCAGGACAAAGCAGCCCGCTTGATTAGCACCACATCCACAAACATTCACTCCCTCCACCACTGACGCACAATAGCAGCAGTGTGTACCGTCTACAAAATGCACTGCAGGGATTCATCAACGCTCCTTAGCACCTTCCAAACCCACAACCACTACCACCTAGAAGGACAAGGGCAGCAGATAGATGGGAACACAACCACTTGATAGACTTGGAAATATATCGCTGTTCTTTCACTGTCGCTGGGTCAAATTCCTGGAACTCCCTTCCTAACAGCACTGTGGGTGTACCTACACCACGTGGACTGCAGCAGTTCAAGAAGGCAGCTCACCACCACTTTCTCAAGGGATATTAGGGATGAGCAATAAATGCTGGCCCAGCCAATGATGCCCACATCCTGTGAATGAATAAAAAAAAACTCCTGAATTCTCAATTTCAGAATATTGTGGCTAATTCTGGGCACTACATTTTAGGAAAGATGTAAAGGTCTTTAGAAAGGGTACAGAGGAGGTTTGCTGCCCAGGATGTTACCAGGGATGAGGGACTTCAGTTCTGAGGAGAGGTTAGAAAAGTTCGGACTGTTCTCTTGGGAACAGAGAAGGCTAAGAGGTGACTTTATCATGGTTTCAAGATGATGAGAGGTTTTGATAGGAAATATTTTTTATCCGTCTGTTCTCTGTTGAGCGGGTGCCTGTTATATTGACCGCTACTTTTGCTCTTCCCTACACATTAGCACACTCTCCCTCTGAATATTTTATCAAAACATTTCATAATTTTATAGGCCTTTATTAGATCACCCCTCTTTCCAAGAGAAAAGAGACTCAGTCTATTCCTCCTTTCACCATAGATATGACCTCACAGTTTGGGTATTATCCTTTCAATTATTTTTTGTCTCCTTCTCCAGTGCCTCTACATCCTCCTTATAAATATGGCAGCTAGAATGAAATGGCGGTCTAACCACAGTCTGATATAAGTTTAGCATAATTTCCCTACTTTTCAGTCGTGTCCTTTAAAAATAAGCCCTAGGCCGGGATTTTCCGGCCCCTTTGTAGCGGAGATTCAGCGGCCCGGCCAAAAGTCCATTGACTTTCGACTGGACTGGACAATCCCAGCGGTGGGCAGGGTCGGAAAACCCCACCCATAGCGTTTGGTTTGCTTTGGTCTTGTTAACCTTCACCTTTACATTAGTAGTTAATGCATTTGTGTTCCCAGATTGGTTTGCCTCCCCACCCCAGTTCGATTGTTCTTTTCTAAGCAATATGTGACCTCCTCACTTTTACCAAATGTAATATCTCCTACTTAACTACGTTGAAATTAATTTGTAATTTATAGGCCTGTTCTGCAAGTTTATTAATGTCTTGTAATTTGTTGCAGTCCTCCTCAGTGTTAACTATTCCCCCATGATTTGGTGTCATCCACAAATTTAGAAATTGTGTTTTTGATTCCAATATCTAAATTGTTAACATAAATTATGAGCAACTATGGTCCAAGCACTGATTCTCGTGAGACCTCAAGTCCCACCTTCTACCACTCTCAAGTAGCTATTCTTTACTCCACCCTGCTTTCTGTCTTTCAGCCAGCCAGCTGTCCATTCTGCCACTTATCCCCTAGCTCCAAATCACATAAGAAATAGGACCTGGAGCAGACCATATGGCCTGTCGAGCCTGCTCCACCATTTGATATGATCATGGCTGATCTCAGGCTTTAACTCTATTTTCCTGTCTGCTCCCCATATCCCTTGATTCCCTGAGAGACCAAAAATCTGTCTACCTCAGCCTTTAATATATTCAATGATGGAGCATCCACATCCCTCTGGTGTGGAGAATTCCAAAGGTTCACAACCCTTTGAGTGAAGAAATTTCTCCTCATCTCAGTTCTAAATGATTGGCCCCTGATCCCGAGACTGTACCCCCCTGTTCTAGATTCCCCAGCCAGGAGAAACCACATCTCAGTATCTACCCTGTCAAGTCCCCTTGGAATATTGTATGTTTCAATGCAATGCGCACACACTCTGACCTTATTAGTCTATTATGTATCCTTATGTAATCTTATCAACAGCCATTTGGCAGTCTCTTGCTTCTGCCTATGGGTTACACGTGGGAACAGTTCAGGGACTTCCCTCCTTTATGTTGATGTCCAGTTGTACTCTCCCTCTTTTCACGTAATCTAATAAATGGTATAAAGGAATTCTTTCCATCCATTATATTGTTCTATGATTCACTGTGTGTGTTTGTCTTTCGTTCTCTTTCTCTCGTCTTTTTTTGCACAATAAGATTTGTTGGAAACTCATTGCCAAGCCTCTGCCACTGTCCTCTGCTTTCTCCCTCTTCCTCCATAGTTACATGATTCAGGTGCAGGTTCCTTGTATTGTAGAATTTGTGATGAGGGAATGCCTTCCCCCAGTCCCTCACCCTTTGGGATACCTGTATCAGCCTTATTCAGAGTTGTAGATTCAAGTCTTGCTCTTGGTTGGTGGTAGCTTTTTTTGGATGCAGTGTTAAACTGGGACCCCCTGTGTCTGTTCAACTGAATATGGAAGATCTCCAGCACCTTCAGGAGAGCAAGGGAGTTCTTCCAGTATTCCCTATTGGGACTCACTCTATAATACCACCAAGAACAGATTAACTGACATTTTTCTAATTTGCTGTTAGTGGGATCTTGCTGTGGACAATTTGGTGGCCATGTCTGTCTGCATGACAACACTGTACTGCAGATGTGCAAATGTGATTCATTGGTTGCAGTGTTTTGGGACAACCTGAAGATGTATAAATGCAGCTTCATTCTCCTTTAAGTGTTATATTTCCTCCTATCCCTGTTTTCCCACACAGTACATTTCCGATACGTGGTCTTTCGACCCTTTCTGGATGAGATTATAACTGGCAAAATCAAAGGCTGCAGTCAGGATGGAGTCCACGGTGAGTGACTAGTTATTTGAAGTTTTCAGTTGAAGTATTTTTTCCCTCCCTGGTTTTCTAGCTTCCACTCCTGGCTCTGATTGCTCATGTCTGGGTTGAGGCTTCTGGTTCCCCACCCAAGTTCACGAAGACTAGATGGTGTGTCAGTTGGCTCTTTGACAGAGGTGGGTATTACTGTGAGCATAATCCTTTACAGGCCTGAAGTCCATGACTCAAGCCTCGGTAACAATCAAGCAAAAACTGCAGCTCATTCCAATTGGTGCCTTGGTTGGTTATGGCCACTATTCTGTCTCTAATTCACTGAAACAGCTTTCGAGTCACGCAGCCCAGAAGAAGGCCATTTGGCCCATTAAGTCCATGCCAGCTCTCTGAAAGAGCTATTCAATTAGTCACCCTGCCAGACTCATTCCGCATAGCCCTGCAACAGTTTCCTTCTCATGTATTCCCGTTTGAAAGCGTTTATTGAATCAGCTTCCACCATCCCTTCAGGCAGCGCATTCCAGATCATCATAACTTGCTGTGTAAAAGCAATTCTCATTTCCCCGAGGCCTTTTTACAGAATAAAAAAATTGTTACAGCACAGAAGGAGGACAATTGGCCCGTGGTGTCTGCACCGGCTCTCCAAATGAGCATTAAGATAAAAGAAAATACTGCGGATGCTGGAAATCAAATAGGAAGAGAAAATGCTGGAAAAACTCAGCAGGTCCGACAGCATCTGTGGAGAGAGAAATAGAGTTAACGTTTTGTGAAACATTCCTTGTTCCAGTCCTACTCAGGCACCCCCTCACAACTTTGTTTTTCGGTACATTGACTATTTTGATGCTGCTTCATGCTCTCATCTGGACCTGGAAAAATTTATCAATTTTGTTTCCAATCTCCACCCCTCCAGCACCTTCACATGGTCCATCTCCGACATCCCTTACTTAACCTCTCTGTCACCATTTCTGGTGATAGGCTGTCCACCAATGTTCTTTACAAGCCACTGACTCCCACAGCTACCTCGACTACAGCTCCTCACACCCTGCTTCCTGTAAGGACTCCATCCCATTCTCTCAGTTCCTTCGCCTCTGTCGCATCTGTTCCATTTTCCAAAACAGCGCTTCTGACATGTCTTACTTCTTCCTTAACCGTGGTTTCCAACACACTGTGGTTGTCAGGGCCCTCAAATGTGTCCAACCCATCTCCCATGCCTCTGCCCTTGCACATTCCCCACCCTCTCAGAGCCATGATAGGGTCCCACCTTCCTTACTTTTCACCCCATCAGCCTCCCCATTCAAAAGATCATTCTCTGCCATTTCCGCCAACTCCAGCGTGATGCCACCACCAAACACACTTTCCCCTCACCCGCCACTCAGCATTCCATAGAGACCGTTCCCTCAGTGACACCCTGCTCCATCACCCCCAACACCTCATCCCTTCGCACGGCACCTTCCCTTGCAATCGCAGGAGGTGCAACACCTGCCCCTTTGCCTCCTCCCTCCTCACCGTTCAAGGGCCCCAACATTCCTTTCAGGTAAAGCAGCATTTCACTTGCACTTCCCTCGATTTAGTCTACTGCATTCGCTGCTCCCAATGCAGTCTCCTCTACATTGGAGAGACCAAACACAGACTGGGTGACAGCTTTGCGGAACACCTTCGGTCTGTCCTCAAGCATGACCCAGACCTTCCTGTCGCTTGTCATTTCAACATTCCACCGTGCTCTCATGTCCACATGTCTGTTCTTGGCCTGCTGTAATGTTCCAATGAAGCTCAACGCAAACTGGAGGAACAGCACCTCATCTTCCGACTAGGCACTTTACAGCCTTCCGGACTTAATATTGAATTCAACAACTTCAGACCATGAACCCTCTACTCTATCCTCACCCTTTTTTCATCCCCTTTTTAAAAAAAAATTTAATTTTTATTCATTTATTCATTGTTTTATCCCCTTTTTTATCTCCTTTTTATCCCTTTTTCCGCAACCACTGCCACCACCCCAACCCCAGAAGGGCCGTCTTACTTATTCCATGTTGTTCTTTCACAGGGCGCTGACCCTCGTTCTGCTATTAACACATTCTACTTTCTTACCTTTATCCTACTATCAGCACCTCCTTTAGCCCTTACCACTACCATTAACACCCCTTTTGTCTTTTTATCCGTGACACCTTTGTCAATCTCTCCTTCGCCCCCACCTATCGCTGGCCTTCCATCCAGCTTCACCTATTCCATTCCCCTTAAACAGTATAAATTTCATCACATTTCTAGTTCTCTTTAGCTCTAAAGAACAGACTTGAAACGTTAACTCTGTTTCTCTCTCCATGTTTGCTGTCAGACCTGCTGGGCAGAATTTTACTGCAGCTCAAGTCACTGTGGATTCTAATGTCTCGCCGCTTTTTACAGCCGAAACAGGGCCGTAAAATTCTGCCTGCTGAGTTTTTCCAGCATTTTCTGTTTTTACTCCAAATGAGAAATTCACTTCGTGCCGTTCCCCACCTTCTCCCCGTAACCCAACACATTCTTCCCTTTTGGATAATAATCTAATTCCTTTTGAATGTCTTGATTGAATTTGGCTCCGCCACACCCTCAGGCAGTGTGTTCCAGACCTTAACCACTCGCTGTGTAAAAAAGCTTCTCCTCATGTCTCCATTTCTTCTTTTGCAAATTACCTTAAATCTGTGCCCTCTCATTCCCACCAATGGGGACAGTTTTTCCCTATCCAGCCTGTCCAGACGCCTCATGATTTTGAATACCTCTATCAAATCTTCGCCCAATTTTCTTTAAGGAAAACAGTCCCAAGTTCTCTAAGCTATCTATGTAACAGAAGTTCCTCATCCCTGGAGCCATTCTCATGAATCTTTTCTGCTCTCTCTCCGGTGCATGCAGATCTTCCCTAATGTGCAGCACCCAGAACTGGACACAATGCTCCAGTTGAGGTTGAGTCAGTGTCTTATACAAGTTCAACATAACCTCCTTGCTCTTGTACTCTATGCCCCTATTAATTATCTTAAATCTCTGTCCTCTGGTTACTGGCCAGTAAAAACAGTTTCTCCCTATTAAAATCCCATAAAATTTTGAACAACTTCATTAAATCTCCTCTTAACCTTCTCTGTGCGAAGGAGAACAATCCCAGCTCCTCTAGCCTCCCTACATAGCTGATTCCCTCATCCTGGTAAATCCGCTCTGCACCCTCTCCAAACCATTAGCATTCTTTGTAAATCCTTTCTAAACACATTTTCAGAGCTCCACATTACATTTGAAGGTGAGACACTTGGAATTTGAATGCAGTTGGTAATTTCAGAGCAGCTGCTGCTGGCGGGTTGAAGAATGGGATCGGCAGATGTACTAACAGAGTCAGATCTGAGTATATAGACACCAAAAGGATGACATCCGAACCGAGAGGTTACATCTATCAGGAAAGAATGAACAGGCTGGGTCTCTTTTCTCCAGAAAAGACAAGATTGAGAAGTGACCTAATAGAGGTCTTTAAAATTTTGAAGGGGTTTCATAGGATAGATATAATGAAGACTTTTCAACCTGTGCCCAGTCCAAAGCTAAGGGCCATAAATATAATATGGGTTGGGTTACAGTTCACTCAGGCAGTCTGAGTTGCTGTGGTAACATGCACTTTTACATGTATTTTGTAGCTATGGATAGTGATGCTGGAGGCTCCATTGTTCTTTCCATCTCATGGCTGACCAGGAATCTCTCCTGCTCTTACTGCCTGCCATTGGCGTGTGTTGGAAGGATTTGCAGGTTGATTCTCAACCTGTTTGGCCACATTTATGAATGTGCCTTCCTTAGCCATGAAGTCCTGGGGTGGGACTTGAACCCGGAGCTTCAGGCTCAGAGGCTGGGATACTACCCACTGCACCATAGGACCTCCTACAAATATGAGATAGTGACTAATAAATCCAATAAGGAATTCAGGAGGGGTTCCTTTACCCAGAAAGTGGCTAGAATGTGGAGTATTCTGCCACATGGAATAGTTGAGGTGAATAGTAATAGGATAAAAGTGAAATGCTGGAGATCAGAAATAAAAACAAAATGCTGCACATACTCAGCAGGTCAGGCAGCATCTGTGGAGAGAGAAAGAATTTATGTTTCAAGTCCAATATGACTGGGATAGTAAAGGGGGTTAATTGAGGGAGAATGGTTTTTAGGTAGAAGATCAGCTGAGATCTAGCTGAATGGCAGAGCGGGCTTGAGGGGCCAAATGGCCTACTCCTATTTTCTGTGTTCCTATTGATGCATTTAAGGGGACGCTCACAAGATGAACATACAGGTAGGAAAGGAATAGAAGGATGTGCTGATAGGATGAGAAGAAGAGGGTATGGACATGGACCTATTAGGCTGAATGACCTGTCGAGGTTATAAATACTCTATAATATACAAATACATACGTATCTTTTCTGGTCGAAGACCAGCACCCTGCTGTCAGGCATTAACTCCCCTGTGGGTTTGCACCCACAGTCAAACAGCTTTCTGACCCTTGCTCCCCAGAATGTGCTGTCACTACTGTGAGCTCGTAGAGGGTGACCATGTTCCAGCAAGAGTCAGTGCTGTCAGGAAATGAGGAACAACTGGATATTCATCAGGGTTGGGGAGGCCCTTGGTTACGCAAATTTAATTAAAGGGACAGTAAAAGTGAGCAGTGTTGGAATTTCTGTTCCCTGAATTGATTGGTCTCAGTCAGACCAATGGGGAGGCCTTGGATTGTGAAGGAATGATTGGAGACTTTCCCTCCTGATTACTATCCAAGCACTTTTGCTGGAGTGGCTATGTGCATGATGGATGAGGACAAAGCCACCCTGACAGTGATAACCCCACTGTGGCTCAAACATAAAGAATGGCTGTTCAGGCGAGGCACCAGAGGAGGGACCAGCACCTGTGTAGCTGTCTGTACGCCTTTTGTCCCTTGATAGAGTCGCAGGGAAATGGAGCCTGGTTGAAAATGATGGAGGTTTTTTTTAGGTTGATAGAAGCAGTACGGTTAATGAGCAGGGATTTATTAGGAGTAAGGAATCATCTTTTGGAAGAAGTCAGCTCGGAGGGCTTCTCACTGCTGCTGTTACGTGGTTGTGTCAGTAAAACCCAGTGTGTGGGTATCTGTTTTTCCCTCACCTTGATACTTGACGTCAGATGTTGCCTGGGGGTGGTGGGGGATGTGGGGTCAGTTAATCCTAATGCAGAGACCATAGTCGTGCCAATCCAGGTGACCGCTTCAGCATCGTACTGGCAGAGCTGTGAGGTGGGCATCTGCTCCTCTGTTGTACTGCTTGATCAGGCATAGTGAGGGGAGGAAATATGTTTTTAATGCAGTGGTTTGACTCCATTGAGTTAATTTGACTCCATTGGCTGTTCATTCTGCAGCCTGTTTCTCTGAACAGCTTGTCAATGTGCATGTCTGAGAGATAAGAAGGCTGTCCTTCATAATTCAGCAATGTCAACAGTCTGGGTGTGTTAAAATAATGTATTTTTTGCTGCTTATGACTGGATAGGAGATGGCTGCATTTTGCTCATCCCAAGGAGGCATAAGTTTTTTTTATCGTCTTAATTAGTGGGGTTTGGATTGAAATCCAAGGAGGGAGTGGAGTGATTTAGGATCAGGGTCACCAGTCAATGAGTTTGGATTTGTTCAGTCCACTCGTTAGTGTGCTCAGGATTCCAGCATCCTGCACAAATTAGGGATTCTTATCTCTGGGAGTCACCAGAAACAGTTCGGAAATGAGAATGTGGGCCCCGTTGCATTTTTCAGTCCCTCCCCCGTCCTCCCTACTCCTGAAGGTTCTGAACCGTGCTGGAATTTCCTCTCAGCACCGTCACAATTAACCTTGCTTCACTCACACAATCAGCACTGTTCCAGCAGTGGGCAACGAGATAGTGATCAGGAGCTGGGGCCCTGGCTGATCAGTCTGCCTTCCTCCTTCCCCCCACCTTCTTCCCTTCCTCCTTCCCTCCCTCCCTCACTCCTGTGTGTTTCGTTTAATGCGCAGCTCCCACTGGTTAAAGTCAGCTAGTTCAGCACACATCCTGTGACCTTTCTAACCGATATGGCACAAACTGGGCTTGTTTTCTCTCAAGGATAGAAGATATCCTTGATCGTGTTGAGGGGTTTAAGATGATTAAAGGATTTGATAGAGTTGACAGAAAAGAAACTATTTCCTCTGGTAGGGGTGGGGAGTGCGGGTGCGCAGAGTTCAGAACAAGGGGGGAGAACCTTAAAATTCGAGCTAGGCTGTTCAAGGGTGATGTCAGGAAGCACTTCTTCACACATTTTGAGGTTGTTAAAAAGCACTGTTGAAATGCAAATTCTAAATATCTATCTATATCTGCCCCAGTGATGGTGTGTGGAAATCTGGAACTCTATCCCCCAAAAAAGCTGATAAGACTGGGGATCAACTGAAAATTTCTGAACTGAGATGAATAGATTTTTGTTAGCCGGGGGGGTTAAGTTTTATGGATTCAAGGATGTTGATGGGTTATGATACAGATCAGCCATGATCTAATTGATTGGTGTAACCGGCTGGATGGAGTGAATGGCTTCCTCCTGATTGTACAGCACACGACACCATTTACCTACCGAGGCATTGGAGGAGCTTCCACTTTCCAAAGTGATGGCTTGCAGAAGGGTTTCTAAAGACCTTACAGTGAGGAGGTCTGTTGGTGCTATGCTGTGGGGACACGTTCTCCTGAGCCCTGAGATCCCATCTGACAAGTTTCTTCAGTGTTGCTTCATTGGTTTATTTCAGTTGAATCCTACACTTGACATATTGAGGGCTGTTTACATTGGGGAATGAAACCATGATTGAAGTTCTTATCCCCACGTCACTATTGAACATTTTGAGGTCAGATGCAGAGGGTCTTGTGGTGCAGTGGGTAGTGTCCCTGTCCCTGAGGCAGAAGCTCTGGGTTTGAGTCCCGCTCCAAGACTTGATGGCCAAGGAAGGTGCATTCCTAACATGGCCAAATAGGTTGAGTATCAACCTGCAACTCCTTCCAACACATGCCAATGGCAGACGGTAAGAGTGGGAGCGATTCCTGGTCAGCCATGTGATGGAAAGAATGTTGGAGCTTCTACCATCACTATCCATAGCTCCAGACCACTTTGCATGGAAAAGTGCAGGTTGCCATAGCAACTCGGACTCCCTGAGTGAACTATAACTCCCCATCACTGGGGCAGATATAAATAGATATTTAGAATGTATTTCAATAGAGCCTTTTATCATCTCAAAATGTCCCAAAGCACCTTGGGTCCACCTTGGGAGGCGGTGGCATAGTGGTATTGTTCCTGGATTAGTAATCCAGAGGGCCAGGGTAATGCATCGGGTACTCGGATTTGAATCCCTGCACGTTCAATAAACATCTGGAATTAAAAGTCTCACGATGACCATGAAACCATTGTCGATTGTTGTAAAACCCATCTGGTTCACTAAAGCCCTTTAGGGAAGGAAATCTGCTGTCCTTACCTGGTCTGGCCTACATGTGACTCCAGACGCACACCAATGTGCTTGACTCTTAACTGCGCTCTGAAATGGCCTAGCAAGCCAGTTGTATCAAACCACTACAAAGTCTAAAAGAAATGAAACTGATTGGACCACTCGGCATCGACCTAGGTACCAGAAATGATGTCAATGTCAGCCCTGCAAAGTCCTCCTTACTAACAGCTGGGGGCTTGTGCCAAAATTTGGAGAGCTGTCTCACAGACTAGTCAAGCAACAGCCTGACATAGTCATCCTCATGGAATCGTACCTTACATATAATGTCTCAGATACCATCTGCAAGCCATCACCATCCCTGGGTATGTCCTGTCCCACCGGAAGGACAGACCAAGAGAGGCAGTGGCACAGTGGTATGCAGTTGGGAGGGAGTTGGCCTGGGGGCTCCTCAACATCGACTCCAGACCCTATGATGTCTCATGGCATCAAGTCAAACATGGGCAAGGAAACCTCCTGCTAATTATCATGTCCCTTGCACCCCCTCCCCCTCCTTCAGCTGATGAATCAGTACTCCTCCATGTTGAACACCACTTGGAGGAAACACTGAGGGTGGCAAGGGCACAGTATGTTCTCCGGGTGGTGGACTTCAATGTCTATTTGTTTCTAGATCTTGCTGCTTTATCCTGTTTGAATGTTGAATCTGGAGGTTTGGAAATGGTTTCCTTTGATGCTGTTGCCTGATTAATTGGGTGAATCCTAATCTGAGCACTAGATCTGTTCATACTGATAACGTGAAAAAGTAGAACCTGGGTTCAGCCTGGACAAGGGGCCCCCAAAGCTATATGGTACACATCAATGGGGCCCACAGAGACAAAGCTCCAGCAGAGCACCCCTGCCTGTATTTCCCATACCTTGTTGAATGGCATTGATGGCTTGTGGGTTGTTGAGTAGAATCATTACAGCACAGAGGAGGCCATTCGGGCTAAATCCACCATTCAGTAAAGGTTGTGTTTGTTGCCAGCACTTTGCGTGCGCAGTTACATTGTTTTATTCTGTGACATCATTTTGAGCAACGGAGTCAGCAGCGGCAGCCAGGAGCAGAGATGCTTATCAAACAGTTATTAAAGGCATTTTGCCATGACTTTTGAAAGATATTTTAAGCAAATACAGATGCTGTAAGAAAAACACCAGGCCAGACCCACTCTCCAAACCAGTCAAAAAAATACACATGTTGTGCTCAACAACGTTTACCCCACAGCTCTCCAAACAAGAGGAGGCCACCCAGAGGACAGAGTGGACTGTTGTCGCGGTCATCGATTCGGTGGTTTAGCCTCACAATCTCACTCTCGGCCTCAGTTAGTAACAACGTTCTCATTCACCAGGCGCCAAACTGCTCCAACCACACATGATTCATTCAGATCCACACCCACAGCTCTGATTGGCATGCAGACATCACCCCGCCCCCTCAAACTGACATATGACCTTACTATTGGTTGAAGTGGATTTCCAGCATGTCCAGTTGCCCACCCTCTCTGTGCTATCAGGTTCGGTTGTGTGACAGTCGCCCTCTGATGGATTTTTGCTGGCACTGTGTCTCCTGCCAATGACATCAATGGCTTTCCATGTGGACAAGTGCGCATGCATAGATGGGTATCAACAACTATCTTGCGTGGCCATCTTGCATTGACAGGAGATACTTCACTAAGATCATGGCTAATCTGACTGTGGCCTTTCTCTGCCTGCCCCCCCATAACCCTTGACTCTGTTGCCAATCAAAAATCTGTCTAACTCAGCCTTGAATACATTCAATGACCCAGCCTCCACTGCTCACTAGGGAAGAGAATTCCAAAGATTAACGACCCTCTGAAAGAAGGAATTCCTCCCCATCTTAAATGGGAGACCCCTTATTTTGAAACCGTGACCCCTGGCTCTAGATTGCCTCACGAAGGGGAACAATATTTCAACATTACCCTGTCAAGCTCCCTCAGAATCTTATGTTTTGATAACATCACCTCCCATTCTTCTAAATTCCAATGAATATTGGCCCAACCTGCTCAACCTTTCCTCATAAAACAAGCCCTTCATCCCAGGAATCAGCCTAGTGAACCTCCTTTGAACTGTTTCCAATGTAAGTATATCTTTCCTTAAGTAAAGAACACCAAAACTGTACACTTCTCCGGGTTTATTCTGCCCATACTGGCTCCAGTGTTGAATTACATCTGCTTTGTGCCATTGACTTAAACTCATGGAGACTACCTCAAGTTTCTTTCATCCTGATACTCGGCCAAGATTGTAGGGGGTTGGTTTTCGATTGTGTCACTGTGGGCTGGTTGTTAATCTGGGTCCCCCGCAGTGTTAGGCCGATGTCTAACCCATTAGAAATATCCTTTACTTCACTGCTGTTCCTTCTCTTTTCCTCACAGTGACCCTGGGATATTTTGATGACATCCTCATCCCTCCAGAATCCCTGCAGCAACCAGCCAAGTTGTATCCTTCAGTAATTGGTGACCATGGGAGATGGATCCTCCCTTGGGTGGGGATGTGAAGGCACGAGCCCCTGACCCTGGCAATGAACAAGGCCCCTGGGAATGAGAAGCTTGTTTGAACTCCTGTTCCAACTAGAATCTGGAGTGACTTTGGCTGAAAGACTTTTCCGCATGTAGAGAGGGGGTCCATAAATATAAGTTAGTCACTAATAAATCCAGTCAGGAATTCAGAAGAAACCTCTCGCCCCAGAGAGTGTGGAGCTCATTATTAGAGCGGTTGAGACAAATCACATAGATCCATTCCAGGGGAAGCTAGATAAACACATGAGGGAGTAAAGACTAGAAGGATCTGTTGACCGGGTCAGATGAAGAGGTGTGGGAGGAGACTCAACATGGACCACTTGGGCCAAATGACCTGTTTCTAAACTGTAAAGTTCTGTGTCAGTCTGGATGGTGCCACTTGCCCATTGAAACATGATTTGACAGTGTTGGCCAGGACTTCCTTGACTGGGCTGGCAGTGATGAGACGGAGCAGGTGTGGGTGTGGGAATACGAGACTGACGAGGGTACACACGACCTTTACATGGATGTCGGGGAGGAGGTCAGACTCCGAGTGGTGGACGAAACCTTTGTAGACACCTCCCCCACTGGGCCCAGCTCAGCTGACAACTCGAGCTCAACTGCCCCAGCAGAGGAGGCCCAGAGGAAGGAGTCTCCCTACACGCTGACGGTAAGACAGATCCACCTCTCTCAATTAGTGTAGGGGAGTCAGGACTGTCCTGGGATAGAAAAGAGAGGCTTGCATTTATATAGTGCCTTTCACAACTTCAGAATGTTCCAAAACGCTTGCAGCCAATGCAACCCTTAAAAACACTTTTTGAAATCTAGTCGCTGTTATAATGTGGGAACTGTATCAACCAATTTGCATACAGGAAGCTCCCACAAACAGCAAGGTGACTGGGCCACCTGTTTCTGGTGAGACTGTGGAATAAATATTGGCCAAGGCACTGGGAAGATCCCCTTTGAAATAGTGGCATGGGATCATTTACGTTCACCCGGGAGGGCAGATATTTCACCTGAAAGATGGCATTTCTGACACTGGTACTCACTCAGTATTGACTTGTCTGCAGAAGAGGTGCTTGAAGGAGACACTCCTTCAGGAGGAGCCTAGATGGTGCAGTGTTGACATACTGCCCTTAGTAAAGTGGATGGGGGAGGTGCAAGTGGTTGAGCCCTCCCTTGCTCAGTTCCCCATCTGGTTGGAGAGCGAGAGAATCGCATCGAACAGTTATGCTAGTTCATTGCCTGGTGCTTCCTGCTTCCTGGGTGTAGGGTGAGATTGGCAGTTGCTGGGAGAGAGAGAACTGTTGTCCTTGTGTGGAGAGTTTACTGTGTAAAAGATGGACAATACAAAAAGAACTACTTAAAGTAAAATCCAAGCATAGTCCTGCATCCAGTAGCGAAAATAAATTAGAGTATCATCACATCACATCATGGTGCTCCAATGTTGTGCCTGTTTCTCTGAGAATCATTAACTGCCAGTCTATATCTTATTTTCTCCCTCCATCTCTTGGTGTATTTCTTTGTATGTTTCATTGTCTCTCTTTCTCGCTCTCTGTCTTTCTCTTTCTCTCTCTCTGTGTCTCTCTCGCTTTGTCTCTCTCAGTCTCTGTCTCTTTATGTCTTGGTCTGTTTGTCTCTCTTTGTTTCCCTCTCTGTCTGTCTCCTTCTTTGTCTCTCTCTTGTCCTGTCCCTGCCTCTCTCTCCGTCTATCTCTCCATCTTTGTCTGTCTCTCTTTGTCTCTCTCTCTTTGTTTGTCTGTCTTTGTTTGTCTATCTTTGTCTCTCTGTCTCTCTCCCTTTGACTCTGTCTCTGTGTTTTTCTCTCTATCTCTGTCTTTTTGTCTCGCTCTATCTTTGTCCCTCTTTCTCTTTGTCTCTATCTGTGTGCGTGTCTTCACTCTCTTTGTGTGCCTGTCTGTCTCTCTCTGCACCACCCCTCCTTTACAATATTGTGTTGTGAGGGTGGGGTGTTTGCAGCTGAAACAAAATAAATAGGAAATGCCCACTTATCTCTTGGTCTATTTCTACATATGGTTCCAAATTCTTTGCAGGGCTCCATCAGTGAGCCGGGACTGGGGCTCCTGTCGTGGTGGACGAATGGTTAATGAGCAGGACTCAAGGCTGTCACTTTGAACGCAGCACGAACACAATAACTGCCTGCACGGAGCTGCAACTGAATCTGGCCTTGCTTAGCCAAGCGATTCCTGAAGGGTTCAGTCTTCTGAGACGAGGACAGACACTGGATGTTTAACGAGAGCAGGAAGCATCTGGCGAGCAAGATCCAGCTGCAACAGAGTGCATTTTACTAACTAGCAAATAAACATGATGAATGTTCAAAGAGTGGAAAGTGAAAATGACTTCCAATAAAGAATATGTATTTGCTTTGAGGCAGTGTTGACTACCTCACGATGAAGAGTAACGGTGTGTGCAGTACTAGCCTTGCACTTACTGACTTAATAACAGCCTATTTAAGCAGTAAATTAAACAAGTTTGATCAATGGATTTTGTTGTGATTTTTAAGCAGGGTCTTAGTTTATAACTCCTGTTCTGTCGTCATGCTGCTGACATTTTACAGGTGTCGGCCTGGCTTAGCTGGGAGAACCATCACTCGTAGATCTGAAGGTTGCAAATTCAAACCCAACTCCTGGCCTTCAGCACATGAATCCAGGACGGAAGTGCTGCACTGACAGACAAATCAGTCTTCAGATGTTACATTGCGCCAAGGCTCTGACTGAAATATCCTGAGATAATTTCTGACAAAGAGCGGAGAGATTTTCCAGTATCTCGTCCTGACCTGTGCTATCTAAACCGGATAAACTGAACATTCATCTCCTGGGTGTATTGGAGGATCTTGCTGTGCACAAAATGGCTGTCATATTTTGCTAGCCGCTGTGAAATGCTTAGTGACATGACAAATGAAGGCCTTTCTTACAGGCCTCAAATGGCTGGGCAATTGGAGTTTGAAGGGGTTTCAGTTCTTCCTTCCATTGTTCCTGTTCTCTTCTGTTAAAGAATTGGTGCATTTAGTGAGGAAGTTCCTGTGAGACCAGAGCCATGCCTGGGGTTGGAATGTTTCTGCCTTGGTCACTTGCTAAGTTAAGTTGGTATATGCAGCACCAGGTGCAATACTAATCCCTACAGAGCAAGACGATCTGATCCCTGCTGGGTTCTCATCTCAGTGAGGATGTGGTAGTATTGGCAAAGTCTACCTGTCTGTACTGTCCATTAATGTTCCTGTTAGCATTCCCCATTATGAATTCCTGTGAACAGTATCATCCCAAGATCCTGGAACTCCACATCCATCAACGTGTGGGAGCCCCCTCCCATGTTCCAGATACCTGCAACAGTTTAAGAATGCTCAATACACCTTCTCGGGGACATGGGCAATAAATGCCAGTGATACCCACATGTTGAGAACAGAAACTGTCTATGTGAACCAGTCATGTTGGAATGACCTTCCGCCCTTGAGTGTCACTGTGGTTCCCCACTCCCCACCCTGACATTTCTTCCAATGGTTATGTGGGTAAAGATACTGATTTTTTTTATTCATTCACAGGATGTGGGCTTTTCTGGCTGGGCCAGCATTTATTGCTCATCCCTAGTTGCCCTTGAGAAGGTGGTGGTGAGCTGCCTTCTTGAGCCGCAGCAGTCCATGTGGTGTAGCTACACCCACTGTGCTGTTAAGGAGGGAGTTCCAGGATTTTGACCCAGTGACAGTGAAAGAACGTTGATATTTTTCCAAGTCAGGATGGTGAGTGGCTTGGAGGGGAACTTCCAAGTGGTGGTGTTCCCATGTGTCTGCTGCCTGTGTCCTTCTAGATGGTAGTGGTCCTGAGTTTGGAAGGTGCTGTTGAAGGAGCCTTGGTGAGTTACTGCAATGCATCTTGTAGATGTTACACACTGCTGCCACTGTGCGTTGGTGTGGTACTTGAAGCACACAGACCAGACCTAATGCAAGGGGTGCTACAGTTTAGTTCAGTGGCTTTGGGTTAAGGAGGGGTAATGCCAGTTGGGACCCTTGCTTTTGTCCACCCACCAGGAATCCTTGCTTAACTATGCAGGTGAAGGTCAGATAAGACAGGATGGAAGTCAGCTGTTGTTAACTGCTCCTACCCTCACTCGCCTAACTAATACTATCACTCAGATGAGGTATCGGGGTCAATCCTCCTTCATGGATTGGGTATATTGCAACCTAAGGATGGTTCGGAAGAGGAATGTGTGTGTGTGTGTCTGAATCACAAATATAGTGATGAAGATTATCCTCTAATATCCCACTCTCTTTTGCACCTCTCATATCCTTTACTATTCTACCCAATCTAATGCTACTCTTCTAAACTTTCCATTCCTCTGATTCTGACCTAGTGCCTACCCCTCCCACCTCTGCACCTTAGGCCACCTGGGTTCCCTGCAATTCTCTCCCTAAACCCCTCTTTGTCTCCACTTTCCCCCTGCCCCCCTCCCTCCTGCACCACCATCAGCAGATCATGGCTGATCTGATTGTAACCTCAACCCCACATTCCTGCCTACCCCTGATAATCTTTCACCCCCTTGCTAATCAACAATCTAGCTCTACCTTAAAAATATTCATATACCCTGCTTCCACTGCCTTTTGAGGAAGAGTATTCCAAAGACTCACAACCTTCTGAGAGAAAAATTTCTCCTCATGTCTGTCTTAAATGAGCAACCCCTTATTTTTAAACAGTGACCCTTAGTTTTAGATTCTTCTACAAGAGGAAACAACCTTTCTACATCCACCCTATCAAGACCCCTCAGGACCTTATCTGTTTCAATCAAGTCACCTCTTAATTTTCTAAACTCCAGCAGATACAAGCCTAGCCAGTCCAGCCCTTCCTCATAAGACAACCCTCCCATTCTAGGTTTTAGTCCAGTAAACCTTCTCTGAACTGCTTCCAATGCTTTTACATCCTTCCCTAAATAAGAAGACCAATACTTTACACAGTACTCCAGGTGTGGTCTCACCAATGCCCTGTATAACTGAGGCATAACCACCCTCCCTGGGTCCATCAGGGCAGCCTTGTTTGTAGATCTTGGGAAGGAGACAGGTTTGTGAGATTGCGTGGTTGGAGGCTGTGGAGAGGAGATGAAGGGAGGAATCATCCCAGATTTGCACGTAAGTGTGGTAGTGGGCAGGTAAAATGACGTTTTACCTGTTGGCTGCAACAGTGGCGCCTCATGTCATGTTGTCCCGAACCCACCACTTTAATTACACATTCCCAGGAAACACACCATTTCGATGGCGAGCGAGTTCCGGTTCGCCTGCAGTGCCATCACCTCATGCAGGGCGCTACATTTAAAGTACAGCTGTACATACACCTCTCAGTGCTTCCAGCCCCAGGATGGCTGCAAATAAGACGTAACCCCGAAAGGCAAGAAGACTGCAGCTCCCAGGTGTAGTGATGTGTCCCTTGGGTGCCTTTTGGATGCTGTGGAGGCCCGGTGTGATGTCCTCTACCCTCGCTCTGACTGCAGGAGGGGCAGCAACATTATCACTCTGGCTTGGTAAGCCAGAGGTCGGCCGTCCAGTGCAGATAGAGGATGAATGATCTCATTCCATGCTGCAAGGCAACCATCTCATCACTCAAGCCCATCACACATTCACTGGCATCTCACTCACTGCCAGCTCAAGGGACATCACCACTCAATCTCACACACACCCTCACATCTCCATCTGGCCTCATCTCCTCTGGAGACTGCATCCTCATCCCTCACCCCCTGGATTACCCTCCTTCCCCAGTACAGCCCTCACCCTGCAGCCTCTTCTCTTACCTGAGGCCACTTCTCCCCCTTCCCCAAGCCAGCCCTACTCCTGCAGCCTTTGAAAAGCCATCCCCACCTTACCGCGGGTCTGGTAGGTAGAGACCTGCCCGTGAGCCCCCCCAAAAGTGATGTGGTGCTGCCTGTGCTGCCTGGTGCTGATGACTGTGAGTGCTGCCGGCAGCAAGATAGACAAATAAACCCTGAAGTCCCGAGCGAAATGCAGATGCACGTCACTTATGTGCAGTTGTGAAACACGAACGTGGGTAGACGGTCCAGCTTGGGGGGAATAATTCCAGTGGGCTGGCCTTATAATGATATGCAGATGAATTACAATGAAGTTCCCGACACCCGAGGGCGGGAAGCGTGGCCCACCATCGACAGGCTGAGCGCTCGATCGCAAACTGGTTTCACAATGTTGTGAAACCGATTTTTGGTTATGGTTTCACCGTATTGTCCACTCCCGCCAAGCATGCCCGACACTAGCGGGCACGGAAAATTCCATCCGAAGTTACTGCTCATCCTGGAAACGATGGCTTGATGTTTGGTGGTGGGGTTGTGGTACGGGGTGAGGTAGGAGGAGGTGTTGTAGAGTTGATGTTTGGTGTTGGGGTTGTGGTCCAGGAGGAGGTAGGAGGAGGTGTTGTAGAGTTGATGTTTGGTGTTGAGGTTGTGGTCCAGGAGGAGGTAGGAGGAGGTGTTGTAGAGTTGATGTTTGGTGGGGTTGTGTTCCAGGAGGAGGTAGGAGGAGGTGTTGTAGAGTTGATGTTTGGTGGTGGGGTTGTGGTCCAGGAGGAGGTAGGAGGAGGTGTTGTAGAGTTGATGTTTGGTGTTGAGGTTGTGGTCCAGGAGGAGGTAGGAGGAGGTGTTGTAGAGTTGATGTTTGGTGTTGAGGTTGTGGTCCAGGAGGAGGTAGGAGGAGGTGTTGTAGAGTTGATGTTTGGTGTTGGGGTTGTGGTCCAGGAGGAGGTAGGAGGAGGTGTTGTAGAGTTGATGTTTGGTGGTGGGGTTGTTGTCCAGGAGGAGGTAGGAGGAGGTGTTGTAGAGTTGATGTTTGGTGTTGAGGTTGTGGTCCAGGAGGAGGTAGGAGGAGGTGTTGTAGAGTTGATGTTTGGTGTTGAGGTTGTGGTCCAGGAGGAGGTAGGAGGAGGTGTTATAGAGTTGATGTTTGGTGTTGAGGTTGTGGTCCAGGAGGAGGTAGGAGGAGGTGTTGTAGAGTTGATGTTTGGTGTTGGGGTTGTGGTCCAGGAGGAGGTAGGAGGAGGTGTTGTAGAGTTGATGTTTGGTGGTGGGGTTGTTGTCCAGGAGGAGGTAGGAGGAGGTGTTGTAGAGTTGATGTTTGGTGTTGAGGTTGTGGTCCAGGAGGAGGTAGGAGGAGGTGTTGTAGAGTTGGCATTCAGCCTTCACAAGAAAGAGGTCAATTCACCAAACAATAACAATACCACAGGAGAAGTCCATTCAGCCCTTCAAGCCAGTAGCACCATTCAGTTCAATCATGGCTGACCAAATTTCCTTATTTGGCTCACACTCATTCTGTTGTTTATGTCTTTATGAAACATTTGGGGGATTTTTTTTTTAATGTTAAGGGCAGGTTGCTATTGAGCCATTCATAATAATGGCAGCCGCGAGGCTTTTAGCTTGATTAGAAAATTTATGCTGATGCTGTGAACGCTGGGATAGATCCATCTCCATAACTGGCAAATGCCATAGCCACACTCGCTGTGGAATGTAAATAGGCAAGAGGAGAAGAAGGTAAAAAGAACTCACATTTATACTGTCTCTCAGGGCAAGCCAAAGTGTTTCACAGCCAATGAAGTACTTTTAAAGCGTAGTCACTATTGTAGGAATCACGGCAGCCAATTTGCACACAGACAGTGATACAAATATGTGACCAAATCAGCTGTTTAGATCTTGGCTGAGGTATAAATATTGGCCAGGGCGCTGCAGAGAAATCACTGTCCTTTGAATAGTGCCATGGGATTTTTAAATCCACCTCAGGGGACAAACAGGTTTAACATCTCACCATTGACAGTGGAGCACTCCCTCAAGTTGCCCTTCAGTGTCCGTGTGGAACCTGTGGAGTGGGATTTGAACCCTGGACATTCTGACTCAGGCCAGGGTGCAACCCACTGAGCCAGGGTGTACTCCAAGAAAAGGAAGAATACATGAACACAGGCATCCCAACCCCACCACCTCCTTAACTTGCAATCAAGAGGTTTGTTTATAAAAATCATGAGTTGCTATTTCTTTCGAACATAAACCATATCAATTGACATGAACATAAAAGCAAAAAACTGCGGATGCTGGAAAACTGAAATAAAAACAAAAAGTGCTGGAAAAACTCAGCAGGTCTGGCAGCGTCTGTGGAGAGAGAAACAGAGTTAACGTTTCCAGTCCAATATGACTACTTTGGGATAGTAATGGGGATAGTGAGGGAGAATGGTTTTGAGGTAGAAGATCAGCAGTGATCTAGCTGAATGGCAGAGCAGGCTCGAGGGGCCGAATGGCCTACTCCAATTCACTGTGTTCCTATAGATGCATTTAAGGGGAAGCTCACAAGATGAACATACAAGTAGGAAAGGAACAGAGGGAAAAGCTGTTAGGATGAGAAGGGGGTTGGGAGGAAGATGGACATGGACCATCTGCTCCAGTCCCTCTTAAACATTATAAAACCCATCACATTTCTACTTCTCAAGCTCCGAAGAGCCAAACGGACTCGAAACGCTAACTCTGTTTCTTTCTCCACAGATGCTGCCAGACCTGCTGGGTTTTTCCAGCATTTTCTGTTTTTATTTCATAACAAATTCACAGTTGGTTTATAAACCTCATTAGTGTGTTCTTGAATCTCGAACAGGTCAGAGCCCTTTACAAAACTGTATTGCTGAATCTGAAAATGCTTCACAGAATAATTTTTTAAATCTTACCACTTGTCAGTTGTGCACATTCTGTGTCAACAGATGGAGGGGTCATGTTTACCAGTTTAGAATCGCAGGTTTGTGGAATTCAGGTTTCTGGCGCGTATTCTATTTTGATTGACTGTTCTGTACCCAAAAAACTTTCTAAAAAATTGGTGATGACTAATTGCTGTTAACTTATAAAAGCTAAATACTGCGGATGCTGGAATTCTGAGAAAAAACATTGCTGGCAATACACAGCAGGTCTGGCAGCATGTGTGGAGAGAGAAAAACAGTCTGAACTTTCATCAGAACACTGAAATCACTGAAACAGTAACTCGGTTTTTCTCTCCCCAAACATTGCCAGAGATTTGCAGCATTTTCAGTATTTCCAGAATCATGGAATGGTTACAGCACAGAAGGAAACCATTCAGCCCATCATGTGTGTGCTGGCCCTCTGCAAAAGCAATTCACCTCGTTGGTCATTCACCTGGTGCCACATCCTGCCTTTTCCCCACAGCCCTGCAAAATGTCCTTTTTCAGACAGCGACCCAATTCTCTTTTGAAAACCATGATTAAATCTGCCTCCACCACACTCTCGGGCAGTACATGCCAGATTATAACCACTTGCAGCATGAAAATGTTTTTCCTCAAGTCACCATTGCCTCTTTTGCCAATCATCTTAAATCTGCGCCCTCTCATTCTCAATCCTTTCGCCAATGGGAGCAGTTTCTCCCTAGCTACTCTGCCCAGACCCCTCAATTTCGAACACCTCTATCAAATCTCCTCTCAACCTTCTCCAAAGAGAACAGTCCCACTTCTCTAATCTATCTACATAACTGAAGTTCCTCATCCCTGGAACCATTCTCATGAATCTTTTCTGCTCCCTCTCTTATTACCTTCACATCTTTCCTGAAGTGCTGTGCCCAGAACTGGATGCATTACTCCAGTTGAAACTGAACCAGTGTTTTATATGGGTTTAACATAACTGCCTTGCTTTTGTACTCTGCGCTTGTATTTATAAAGCCCAGGATCCGATACACTTTATTGACAGCAATCTCAAACTGTCCTGCCCTGTTCAATCATTTGTGCACACATACTCAAGATCCTTTTGCTCTGCATCCCTTTAGAGTTGTACCCTGTCTTGTCTCTCAATATTCTTCCTATCAAAATGAATCACTTCACATTTCTCTGTAGTAAATTTCATCTGCCACTTGTTCGCCCATTCCACCAACCTGACTATGTCATTTTGAAGTTACCCTCCTCACAGTTCACAAAACTTCCAAGTTTTGTGTCATTTGCAGGTTTTGAAATTGTGCCCCAGACACCAAAGCCTAGGTCATTAATAGATATTGTTGTTCATTTGAACTGACTTGCCTCTTCTGTTTTTTTACTACTTGGTGTTTTTCTCTCTCTCTTGCCCAGTAGAGTGATAATTACATGGACACTCTGGAAAGTCTGTAGACCTCAGCTTGCACATACTGCACCAGCACAGTGAGTCTCGATTGGTTCAAATGCTTCCAGACCTGCTGAGTCTTAATCAAATAATTACCAACTCACACCTTCCTAAATTATAATATTTAATATGAATTTAAATCTACCGATAAAAGATTTCTGATTGGAAGGACATTTAAAGCCTTAATTACTATTTGATGTAGAAAAGGAAATGGCAATTGATACACCAGGGGATGGTTGAGTGTCATCAGAAATATTAATGTCATGCCTAAGGCACCAAAATCCAGCCCTGACTAACCAGCTAGGTGAAAGTAGAGTCTCAGTGTGTGGGGGGGTGGGGGAGTGGAATTCATCAGGAAACCTCCCTGGACATTGTTCAGAAACAGCCCTGGAGTGACAGCTCCCACAACCCACTGTCTGGCCCAGGATAGAAATGTTGCTGATAGTGCTGGCTTGTCCCTGTGTGTGTGCCCAGGAACATGTTTTGGACCCAGGTATTGTCATCTTGACACAAGCTGAAGCTGCAAGGAACAAGTGCCCAGAATGTTTCACCGGAATAATGCAGCGTTTTCTTTATTCTTTCACGGGATGTGGCTGGGCCAGCACTTTTATTGCCCATCCCTGATTGCCCTTGAGAAAGTGGTGGTGAGCTGCCTCCTTGAACCGCTGCAGTTGGTTCACTCACAGTGCTGTTAGGGAGGGAGTTCCAGGATTTTGACCCAGCGACAGTGAGGGAATGGGAAGTTATCACTGGCTGCTACCCTCCTCTTCTCACACCCCAGCACTCACACCACCTGAGACCACTGAGCATGCTCTGACCTGGCTCCTGTCTGGTTACACATTTTAGCTTCACAAAGTACAAAGACTTAACAAGATTTGATAGTCCCAGCACGAGATCATGAGCAAGCTTCAGAAATCACATCTCTTACAATGAATTCCAGAGAGTTAGTGTGTCTGTGAAGGTCCACGTGGCTTTTGTGACTGGTAGTGATTGGAACCTTTGTGTTTTAGGAGCAGGCTGGTGACTCAGATCTACAGCTTGCATCTAAAAACTCTGCCCCCCTACCCCAGCATTTGTCCAATTTGTCCAACACCATCTTGCATTTATATAGCGCCTTTAACATAGTAAAACATCCCAAGGCACTTCACAGGAGTATTAAAACGGAAAATCAGACACCTGGCCACATAAGTAAGATTAGGAAAGATCCCAAAAGCTTGGACAAAGAGGTAGGGTTTAAGAAATGATTAAATGGGTGAAGGGAGTTAGAGAAGCGGGGAGGTATAGGGAGGGAATACCAGAGCTTAGGCCCCAGGCAGCTGAAGGCATGGCTGCCTGTGGTGGAGTGATTAAAATCAGGGGTCCATAAGAGACTAGAACTGGAGGATTCCCATGTGGAGAGATGGGAGGGTTTTGGGTCTGGAGATGTAGGGAGTAGCGAGGCCATGGATGAGAATTTTAAATCAAGGCGTTGCTTAACCGGGAGCCAGTGTAGGTCAGTGAGCACAGAAGTGATGGGCGAAAAAAAACTTGTGTGTGCAAAACAGTTTAATTGTGACTGCACAATTGAGAAGCTGGCCAGCTTTAAGCTTGTGTTAGCAAGTAGGTTCGGGACATGTGGGGGTGAACCTTTTTTTGCTTGTGCTCACATCCTTTTCTTAAAAACCAGCTTTGGAGCAGCAGATATTTCTGCTGACCTGGTTGTACTTAGCAGCACAGTCTATAATCTGCTGTGACAGGGCAAGTTATATCCTCGCAATTTGGTTTGCTACAAAGAATAAGATAAGACGATGTAAACTGAGTGGTATAATTTTCACATGGAATGCAGGAACAGAGAGACCCGGGATGGGGTGGGGGGGTGTTTTTAATGTTGGTCGGACAATTTGAAAAGGCTGTTTAAAGGGCGTATTAGACACTTAACTTTGGCTAGAGAAGCTAGACTTGGGTGTACAGGGCACATTTTCAAAATTTGCCGATGACATAAAACTTTGAAGTATTACAAACTGTGAGGAAGATAGTGATAGGACAGCCAGGTTAGTGGAAAGGGCAGACAAGTGGCAAATGAAATTAGTGCAGAGAAGTGTGAAGTGATTCATTTTGGTAGGAAGAACGAGGAGCGGCTAGATAAAAATACAGTTCTAAAGGAGCGGGGGGGCCACAGGAACAGAGAGATCAGGAGTGTATGTGTACGAATTGTTGAAGGTGGCAGGACAGGTTGAGAAAGTGGTTACAAAGAGAAAAGGGATCCTGGGCTTTATAAATAGGCATAGAGTACAAAAGAGAGAAAGTTGCAATGAGTCTTTATAAAACACTGGTTCAACCGCAAATAGATTACTGTAGCGAACTCTGGGCACTGTGCTTTCAGAAGCGTGTGAACACTTTAGAGAGGGTGCAGAAAAGATTTATCAAAAGATTCCGGGTTGAGGGACTTCAGTTACCAGAATAGATTAGAGAAACTGGGGCTGTTCTTAGAGCAGAGAATGTTGAGAGGAGATTTGACACAGGGTATTCAAAATCATGAAGGGCCTGGGCAAAGCAGATAGGGAGAAACTGTCCCCAGGATCGAGAACGAGAGGGCACTGATTTACGGTAATTGGCAAAAGGGCACAAACTGGCATGAGGAGAAACTTTTACTCAGCGAGTGATTAGGATGTGGAATGCGCTGCCTGGGAGGGTGGTGGAGGCAGGGTCAATCATGATCTTCAGTCAAGGATTTGATAATTTTCTAAAAGGAAAAAAGATTGCAGGGCTACAGGGAAAAGGCTGAGGAGGACTATCTAAGTTGCTCTTGCCAAGAGCCAGCAGAGACACGACAGGCTGAATGGTCTCTTTCTGTAACCATTGTATGGTTCTATGAGTCTACTTAGTTCAATAAATAGAGGCATTGAGTACAAAAGTAAAGAAGTTGTGTTAAGCCTTTATAAATCACTGGTTAGGCCTCAGCTGGAGGATTCAGGGCACTCACATTAGGAAAGATGACAAGGCCTTGGAAAGGAGATTTAACCGAATGATAGCACAGTCGAAGGATTTCAGCTACACGGAGAGACTGTTAGTGTCCTTGTCCTTGGCAGAGAGATGGTTAAGGGGAGATTTAATAGAGGTGTTTGAAATTATGACGGATTTTGATAGAGTGGGTAGAGAGAAATTGTTTCCAGTGGTGGGAGGGTCACTAACCAGCAGACACAGCTTGAGGATAATTGGCAAAAGGACCAGAGATAAAATGAGATGTTTTTATCCAGCGAGTTGTTGTGATTGAGAATGTGCTGCCTGAAAGAATGGTGGAAGCAGATTCAACAATAATCTTCAACAGAGATTTGGATAAATACTTGAGAGGCTGTGGGGAAAGGGCAGGGGAGTGAGTCTAACGGGATAGATCTTTCGAACAACTATCAACATCCTGGGGGTTACCATTGACCAGAAACCAGACTGGTCCAGCCACATAAATACTGTGGCGACAAGAGCAGGTCAGGGGCTGGAATTCTGCAGCGAGTAACTCACCTCCTGGGGCAGGATTTTCAGGTGGTGGGGCTGGGTGTGGTGGGGCGGGTGGGCCCGAGAGCCTGGGTTTGGCCCCCACCAACAGGTGCTGAAAGGCTCGGCGCTGCTGGGCTGCGGGAGGAGGGCGAGCGCTGAAGTCTGCGCGTGCGCACTGAAAGCTCCCTGAAAGCACCGAGCTGTCTCAGGGAGCCGAAGAACTTTAAAACCCAAAATAAAGCTCCTGAAAATCGGAAAGAAATGTCCCCACACGTCAGGACTCACGTCAACATCAGCCCAATAAAAATCTTTGTCAAAGCGATTTTTTTTTCAGTGAAGGTAGGAAATCACATCCTGCCCGTGGGATAGGTTTCCTAAAAAACCCAAAGGCCGCCTGGCCGATTTGTCCACCCGCCAACCGTAAGGTTGGATAGGCAGAGAAAAATGACGATTGATTGGAACTTTAATGGGCTTAATATTCGTCTTAATTGTCAAGGGGGCGAGCTGCGGACTCTCGCGTGTGCCCGCCAACTGAAATATCGCGTGAGTGCGCAATGACACTGGGACACTCGGCCAGTGTCACCGTGTACTATTTTACACCTGATCAGGTTGGGCGTGGGCCCACACGTGGGACATAAAATCCTGCCCAGACACCCCAGAGCCTGTCCACCATCTACAAGTCAGGAGTGCGATGGAATACTCCCCACCTGCCTGGATGAGTGCAGCTCCCACAAACACTCAAGAAGCTCGGCACCCTCTAAAACAAAGAAGCCCCGCTTGATTGGTGCCTCATTCAGCACCTTAAACATTCAACCCCTCCACCACCAACACACAGTAGCTGCAGTGTGTACCATCCACAAGATGCAGGAACTCACCAAACTCCTTCGACAGCACCTTCCAAACCCATGACCACTACAAGGACAAGGGCAGCAGATAAATGGGAACACCACCACCTGGAAGTTCCCCTCCAAGTCACTCACCATCCTGACTTGGAAATGTATCGCCGTTCCTTCACTGTCACTGGGTTCAAATCCTGGAACTCCCACCCTAACAGCACTGTGGGTGTACCTACACCACATGGACTGCAGCGGTTCAAGAAGGCAGCTCACCACCACCTTCTCAAGGGGCAATTAGGGCTGGGCAATAAATGCTGGCCCAGCCAGCGACACCCACATCCTGTGAAAGAATAAAAAAAAACAGAGCTGGCCTAGGAGCAATGGGCCAAATGGCCTCCTCTGGGCTGTATCATTCTGGCTGACTTTTGTGACTGTATCCGAGCCTCCTGTTCCTAGAGCATTTTTCTGAATTCTGACTGTCTCTGCTGCTGTTTGCTCTGCCTTCATCTGAGAAATAGCCACAAATCTAAAAATAAAGATAATCTACTCGGTCTAAGAGAAACAGACTGCCTTTGCTTCAGTGTGCGTACACAGGTTGTCTCTGCTCTCTCTGGCCAATAGATGGCCCTGTGTCAGGCCAGGAGGCCTCCTCTGTTACTCAGCCTGTCTTCCCCTTTCCAGCCCCGTTCACTCGTCGACTAAAATGATCAGCTGAGAAGCTGTGGTGGGCAGGAATAGAGAAGCATGCAGCCTGAGCACGGATTAGCACTGGGTGCCTGTAGATGGGAGGGGATGCTGAGTGGGACGTGGGAGAGGTGAGGCAGTATGAGATTCTGCAGCCCACTGAAGGAGTTTTAATTTCGTATTGAACATGCCAGGCTGGACAATCACAATGAAAAGCATTGATGGTCTGACTCGAATCTTTAGAAGCGTCAGGTATGACTTTCCAAGCAAGCAGCAGATTTCAGATGAAGGCTTTGCCAGTGCATTGTGCTTGATAATGATTCTCTTTGTTATTTCAGCTACATCCCAGAGTTATTGAGCGACTCCGATTCTATACTTTTGGCTGCTTTTATTCCACGAGCGCCAGTGTTGCTTCAGGTTCTGGGGTTTATCCAGCTTGGATTCTCACTTGGGGGCGCAGCCCTGTGACCCAGTCTGAAGCTGAACCCTGTTTAATGAGGCTCTCAGTGCTGGGGTTACTGAATTCACATCGCCATGAGTTTGTGCGTCTCTCTCTCTCTCTCTCTCTGCTCCCTCTCTGAAGGCAGTGACTCCCACTGTGGGGGTTGGTGGCTGCGGAGTGGGGGGTGGGGTGAGGGGGGGTGTGTCCGTTTCTAAGGTATCATCATCACCGCCCCCCCCCAGTATCAGATAATCAAGGTGAGGGAGGGGGAGGGAATCAGAGGCCATTACAAACCTGTCCTAATGCCGGATTCCTACACATACATACCCACACATCCAGCAAGGGCTGCTGGATACTGAGTAGGAGCTGGGTGCCCCTGCCCTCTGCAGCTTGCAGAGGTCCTGAGGCCAGTAGCACGAACTAAGGGTTGAAGCTGATCAGTATAGCTCAGTACTACACTGGACACAACATTCACCCCTCAGGCTCTGCTGCCCATGTCTTAACTCGCAGCAAGACCCGTCCCCCTATCACCCCTGTGCTCGCTGACCCACACTGGCTCCTGGTCAAGCAGCATCTTGATTTAAAAATTCTTGTCCCTGTTTTCAAATCCCTCAGTTGCCTCACACCCTCCTTATCTCTGTAATCTCCTCCGGGTCTACACCCCTCCAAGATCACTGCACTCCTCGAATTCTGGCCACTTGTGCATCCCCAGTCATAATCGCTCCGACATTGGTGGCTGCACCTTCAGCTGTGGAATTCCCTCCCTACACCTCTCCGCCTCGCTTTCCTCCTTTAAGACACTCCTTAAAACATACCTCTCTGACCAAGCTTTTAGTTATCTGACCATATTTGGCTCAGTATCATACTTTGTTATATAATGCCCCTGTGAAGTGCCTTGGGGATGTTTCAATACCTTAAAGGTGCTATATAAATATAAGTTGTTGTTGTTTAAATGCTGGGGAGAGGGGGAGGGAATGTTTAACCTTCTGCCTCCTCATGATGGGTACAATTCCAGTGGTGCTCACCTGACCAGCCAATCCTCATGTACCAAACCTATCAACGGGCTTTATCCATGCTCCTGACCTTGACCCTGCCTGATTCATCCTACACTAGTCCATGAGATGGGGGACCATAGTGTGTCATTGAGCTTATAAGGGGAGGTGGGGGCATTTGAAGTATGGAGAGCTTTGCTATCATATTCTGAATGTTAGGAAGGTCCAGCAACTCTCCCTCACTGAGCCTGACTTTGACCTGGTAAATTCTGATCTCATACACTGCACCCCCCCAACGACCCTGACCCCCCCTCCCCTCTCCAAAGCTCAGGATTGGCACTCCCTGCATTCCCTGCGCTGTGTTGCAACTTCTGATATTGCTCTTGCGAGGAAAAGCGGTCGGTATGTATGGAACCTGGGCTATCCCAGGATTCATAGTGACAATGAAAGCCCTCTATTGAAATTAGTCCACGGGGGCTGCAGAGTTGGAGAAAGGGAAGACAAGAAGAGAAAAGGATGGGGTGGGCAGAGAGAGAAAGAAAGCGAGTGAGGGCAACCATAAGGAGAGAGAAAGAATCTCTTCATCTCACATAGAAGTCCCATGGTACCCCACGGTACAAATGCAGCTTGCCACATTTAACGAGTGAACTGGGGTGAGGAGAAATTTCTTCACTCAAAGAGTTGTGAATCTTTGGAAATTCTCTACCCCAGAGGGTTGTGGATGCCGATTTGTTGAGTATATTCAAGATAGAAATCAATAGATATTTGGATAATGAGAGAATTAAGGAATGTGGGGATAGTGTGGGCAAGTGGGGTTGAGGTTGAAGATTAACCATGTTTGTATTGAATGGTGGAAATGGCTGAAAGGACTGAAGGTTTAAGGGGCTGAATGACATATTCCTCCTCCTAATTTCTTATATGATGTTCTTAAATCTTTCTCTGGTGATCTAACCATTTCTGACAGCTCTGGCAAAATAAGTCTTGTTGTGATTGTCTTTGGGTTTGCCAAGTGGGTTTATTGGGGTCATGGATTACTATTACACTAACTCAGGAACACACCACTCTTTCTGATTGCTAGCTTATGGTTTGCATATCTCGCCATATCTGCTGTGAAAGTCACAGAAATTTAATTCCCTCGTGTTGAACTTCTCCTTTCATTTCTTGAGCCAACGCGTGGCTGGGGCTGAAACTACTGTGATTTCAGTTTCAAGGATGGAGGGAGGCAAGGAAGGATTTAGTAATTGAATCATTATTTTCCCTCTCTTTCCCCTCCGAAGCACCAGCCCGTGCTGGGGTATGGTAAATCAGGTCAGAGATCTCAGCGAGTTCTAGGGCTGAGGCTGAAACCCTGGCTGGTCTTCATCGGCCCAGAAGCTAATTGTAGACCTCCCTGGGTGACCTCAGTTAACTCGGCCTGGATTGAGGAACTGGGGATTTTTCTGCACTGTGTAGCTCCAATCCTCACCACACAACTAACACATTTACTCACGTCTCTACCCAGCTTGTTGTCTTCACACCTCACTTAAATCTGCATCCTGCAGCATGGGGGATGGGTCAGATATGAACCAGATATGAAGTTCAAATTCAGGCTCCCTTCAATTTAAATACAAGTTGCCAATACTAACCATTTTTGGGGTTCCTGTACTTGTTTCTAACACTCTGCAGTCTTGTCCCTCCCCTAGCTCTGTAACCTCCTCCAGCCCTACAAGTCTCTGAGGTCTTTATGCTCCTCCTAACTGTGGCCTCTTAACTATCCCTAATCTTTATGGCTCCACTATCGGCGGCTGTGCCTTCAGCTATCCAGGACCTACGCTTTGGAAATTCCCCCCCCCCAAACCTCTCCACCTCTCTTTCCTCCTTTAAGATGCTCCTTTCAAGCAGGCTTTCAGTTTCGCCTGTCCCAGTTTTGCCACCTGTGGCTCAGGGTCAGTTATTATCCTGGTCATACCGTATAAACGGAAGTTGCTGCTGTTTTGATTTAGGGTTTACCCACCCAAAGACAGGACTTAACAGAAACGCTAGGCTCACAAAGTTCACCCGGGCCAACTCCAGCAAGGAATAAACATAAGGTTTAATAAGACTGGCTGTCTGATCTGTGAGGAATGGAGGTTCTGGAAGATTCTCAGAAGCTTTAAGTAGAAGGGATAGTGTTGGGAGCTGTGGCTTTGAGCAGCAGCTGCTCTGGGTGTTAATGAAAACACGCTCTATTTTAGTCAATGTCCTTGTTACTTCAGTGTTTCATTTCATATTTCTATAATTAGGAGGAGTAGAACTCAGTTATTTAGATAGGAGCAGCTGTGAGACTGACTCATTGCCTGATAGGCCTGGCTCATCCACAAATCTGTCATAAATTTGATGCTGAGCCTGCTGTAAAGGGGCCTAAACCTGTTTTACCACAGTTATTCCTCACTGTTTGACACTGTTACAAAGTAAATAATAGATAAAATCATGGACTACGACAGCACAGAAATAGGCCATTCAGCCCATCCTGCCTGTGCCACATCTTTGAAAAACTAGTCCCACTCCCCCCCACCCCCCTGCTCTTCCCCAGTAATCTTGCAAATTTTCCTTTTCAAATATTTATCCAATAAAGTCACTATTGAATCTGCTTCCACCGCCCTTTCAGGCAGCACATTCCAGAACAGGACTTGTGAAGTAAAGAAAGTCTCCCCATCTCACCTCTTTGCATTTATGTAGCACCCTTTCACATCCCCAGCTCAGTGAATTACTTTGGAAGTGTAGTCAATCTAGGCCAACGTAGCAGCCAGCTTGTACACAGTAAGATCCCACCGACAGCAATGCAATGAATGGCTAGTTAATCAATTTTGGTGGAGCTGGTTGAGGTTAATAATGTAGGTCAGGATCCTGGGGATAACTCTCCTTCTGCTTTTTAGATTGTGCCATGGGGCGTTTTTCAGCAACTGGAACAAGCAGACAGAACTAACGTCTCATCTGACAGGTGGCACCTCTGACAATGCAGCACTCCCTCAGTACTGCAATAGGAGTGCCAGTTTAGATTATGGGCCAGAATCTTTGGATCGGCTTGCGGCACCGACAGGTAAAATGACAGGCGTGGGTCCTGACATCACCACGCATCATTCTGATCTTCAGTTCAGCGGGCGCGCACTGGAGTCGGCTGCACGCCTGCCAAACTGTCAAAGGCCTGTTAAGGCCGTTTAAAAACTAACTAAACAATCAACAGAGCTGCCCGTCCGACCTTAAGGTTGGCAGGTGGGGGGGGTGGGGGTGCAGGCGGAGACCCCAGGCAACCTTCACATCTATCATGAAACCTCATCCACGGAGGGGGGAAATGAGGCTTCATGAAGGGTTTATAACTCAAATAAATTTTAATTAAAATTTATTGACATGTCCCAGCTCATGTGACACTGTCACATGAGGGGACATGTCTGAATGTTTTTTTTCTTTTAAAAAATGAAATTAAACTCCCTGAGGCAGCTCCGTGCCTCGGGGAGATTCCTGCACTCCCTCGCGCGCGTGCAGGAAGATTGCAAACGATACACATATCACTGCCTCTGCCACGCTGGATTTTGTTCCTTCAGCGGAGTTTTAAGGTCAAGCATTTTTGAGCAGTGGAGGTGAAGGTTCCTGCCAATAGTTGTATGTACAAACCCTCTGCTGGAACATTCAGTCCGGTGCTGGGCAGCGCATTTTAGAAAGGATTTCCAGACCTTGGAATGTTTGTTGAAGAGATTTACTGGAATGGGACCAGGGATAAGGGACTTTAGTTATGTGGAGAGAAGCTGAGATTGTTCTCCTTAGAGCAGAGAAGGTTAAGGGAAGATTTAATAGAGGGGTTTTGATAAGGATACATCAGGAGGAACTATTTCCAGTGGCAGGAGGGTCAGTAACCAGAGGACGCAGGTTTAAAATAATTCACAAGAAAGCCTGGGAGGAGTCAAGGTGAATTATTTTTTCGCAGTTGGATCAGGAATGCTGTGCCTGAAAGGGCCATAAGCAGATTCAATAGTAACTTTCAAAAGGAGTCGGATGAAACTTGACAAGGAAAAGTTGTCAGGCTATGGAGAAAGAGTGGGACTAATTGGATAGCTCGTTCAGACAGCTGGCACAGGCACAATGGGCTGAAGGGCCTCCTCCTGTACTGTAAGCTTCTGTGGTATAAAGATTCCACTTTTGATGCAGATGGCCAAACAGGTGCAAATCGCACCCAAAATTAAGCTCATCTTTTTCAAGGTTCCTCTTAAACCCTTTTGCATATCAGCAATGGAAAGTCTGTCATGGACCAGTGCAAGTGGGTAACATTTACAACTTAATGTTAAAAAAAAACGTTGCTTTAAAAATGTTCCTTGGCGTATTTAAGAGCGATAGATAACTTGGTGCGATATGATTAATACAACTGAAAATAGGTTTATCACCAAAGATAAACATTTTTAATCAGCGTCAATCCCATTAGCTGTAAATAGCCCGACTTTAAATGACATTAAAGAAATGTACAGATCCTTTTTGCAGTGATATTGGAGTAAATTAAAAGATAAAACTGAGTTTAAAACATGCTTAGTAGCTTCCTTACGCCCAAAAGAAACTGGCTTAATTTTTAGACCTTCTTCGGAGGTCTGCAAGCAAACGCAATTGGGATCGTGATTGTAGAGTTTTGGAGAAACTGGGGCTGTTTTCCTTGAAGAGAAGCTTGAGAGGAAATTTGATAGAGGTGTTCAAAATCCTGAGGGATCTGGACAGAGTAGATAGGGAGAAACTGTTCCCATTGCTGGAAGGATTGACTACAAGAGGTCACAGACTTGGCAAAAGAACCAAAGGCAAGATGAGGAGAATGTTTTTTTGATGTAGTGAGTGGTTAGGATCTGGAATGCACTGCCTGAGAGTGTGGCTCAATCTTGGCTCTCAAAGGGAATTGGATAAACACTGGAAAGAGTAGTGACTGATTCGTCCTGGGGGTGAGGCCAGTGTTGTGACGGACCTGGTCTCCAGCGGAATGCTTTTTAAACTCGTGCTGAAAATCGGGGAAACTCGAATTGCACTCGAATTGTAATTTGCGCTTAAATTTCTGCAACCTTTTGCGTCGGTTTCACCAGTTTCGGAAGGATTAGTCGGTTAGGCCGCTGCAGCCAAGCGGAACCTCCAGGCCTATGAATCTGTAATAGCCTTCAGCCTCAGGCCGGAATTCTCCCTCGCCCCCTTCCCAGTGGAATCAATGGCAGGCCGGGGGAGCAGAATTCGGCGGGAGGACCAAAATTCAGTTTCCCGCCGGTGTGAAACGATGGCGGGATCTTCCCATACTGCCCGTCGTGGCGCGTGGCGATTCCCGCTAACGGCTGGCGTGAAACCGATTTCTATCCCGCTAATGGGATGAAGATGAAGGCCCCCCGACCAGAATGGCACTCTCCCCCCACCGCCCATGCCCGATTCTCCGCGACACCAATAGGAAAACACGCCAGGACCAACGCGATGTGCAAAGGCCGGGACTTACCTTAGGAAGGCCTTGGACAGCTCATGGGTATCCGAGGAGAGATGGAAGCCTCCAGCTACTGGGCCCTGGAGCACCACGTGCAGCACAGGGTGGGTGGAGCTTCATCCACGTGGCTCCTACGCAAAGCAGCTTCTGGAAGGTGGGAGGTCTCCACACAGCAACCTCGCTCAACTTCCAGACCTTTCTCCAGGGACGTCACTCTGGGATCAGACCCTCTTCCAGGCACTGCTCCCTGGGATCGGATCCTTGAGCTGCAGGCAGCAGGAGGGACTGTTGCAGAGGGGCAGGTGGGGAGGCGTTAAAAGTAGGTTAGGAGAGAACTGAAGAAGTGGTGGTGGGGTTGGAGGCCTAGAGGGGTTGTTGGCAGTTAGCAGCATTGGAATGGGTATTAGAAGGCAGAGGGAACGGAGGAGGAGGGTGGGAAGGGCAGTTTTGGTTCCTGGGTGGTGGGGGGCCGGGGATGGAGGGATTGTGTTCAGGTGTGAAGGGACATTTGAGGGGGTGTTGAGGTGTGAAGGGGCATTTGAGGGGGTGTTGAGGTGTGAAGGGACATTTGAGGGGGTGTTGAGGTGTGAAGGGGCATTTGAGGGGGTGTCCAGGTGTGAAGGGGCATTTGAGGGGGTGTTGAGGTGTGAAGGGGCATTTGAGGGGGTGTCCAGGTGTGAAGGGGCATTTGAGGGGGTGTTGAGGTGTGAAGGGGCATTTGAGGGGGTGTTGAGGTGTGAAGGGGCATTTGAGGGGGTGTTGAGGTGTGAAGGGACATTTGAGGGGGTGTTGAGGTGTGAAGGGGCATTTGAGGGGGTGTTGAGGTGTGAAGGGACATTTGAGGGGGTGTTGAGGTGTGAAGGGGCATTTGAGGGGGTGTCCAGGTGTGAAGGGGCATTTGAGGGGGTGTCCAGGTGTGAAGGGGCATTTGAGGGGGTGTTGAGGTGTGAAGGGGCTTTTGAGGGGGTGTCCAGGCGTGAAGGGGCTTTTGAGGGGGTGTTGAGGTGTGAAGGGGCTTTTGAGGGGGTGTCCAGGTGTGAAGGGGCATTTGGGGCGTTCAGTGAGACCTGTTGACTCACGTCATCTGGGTAGAGTTGATGAAAGATCCATAGCATCTGTCACTTGGTTTCATAGTCTGGTGCATTTGACCACAGGTTGCCTTTTGGTTTACCTGGACTGTGTACTTACTGTGAACATGAGTTTATAAGATAGCTTTTGTCACTTGTGTTATCCTTACGAATCTGTATACATCTATAAAGGTATAGTTGTAGGCGAAAGAGTATTGTAATATAGTTGATCTTTTCTTGTTTAATAAATATTTTATTCTTTTGTTAAAAGTTCACCAGATGACTCTTGTGACTCTGCTCAGTAGCCACTCTCCACGTTTCTAAACAAAAAATAAAAGTTAGGATCTATCAAGCCGGGTTCCACTCTGGGATCTGACTTGTCCGGTAGTGACATCAACTGGGATCATAACATAAGTGAGTGGGCAATAAGGGGGCAGATGGAGTATAATGTGGAGAAACGTGAGGTTATTCACTTTGGTCACAAGAATAGAAGAACAGAATACTTCTTAAAAGGTGTGAAACTTGTAAGTGTGGATGTTCAGGGCGACTCATATAGGAACACAGAAAATTAGCATAAAGGTACAGCAAGCAATTAGGAAAGCAAATGGCATGTTGGCCATTCTTGCAAGAGGACTGGAGTACAAGAATAAAGAGGTCTTGCTATAATTGTACAGAGCTTTGTTGAGACCATTCCTGGAATACTGTGTGCAATGTTGGTCTCCATATTTAAGGAAGGATATATTTACATTGGCGGTGATACAGTGAAGGCTCACTAGATTAGTCCCTGGGATGAGGGGGTTGCTCTGTGATGAGAGGCTGAGTAGATTGAGCTTATGTTCTCAGGCGTTTAGAAGGATGAGAGGTGATCTCAGTGAAACAATCAAGATTCTGAAGGGACTTGATAGGGTCGGAGAATGATATGTTGTTTCCCCCTGGCTGGGGATTCTAGAACTAGGGGCACATTCTCAGGATAAGGGGCTGATCATTTAGGACTGAGCTGAGGAGAAATTTCTTCGCTCAAAGAGTTGTGAAGCTTTGGGATTCTCTACCCCAGAGGGTTGTGGATGCTCCATCGTTGAATATATGTAAGGCTGGGATAGACAGATTTTTGGAATCTCAGGGAATCAAAGAATAGCGAGAGCGAGTGGGGAAGTGGAGTTGAAGCCCAAGATCAGCCATGCTTGCCATGAATGGCAGAGCAGAATCAAAGGTCTGTAAGGTCTACTCCGGCTCCTATTTCTAATGTCCTTATGCAGGTGAAGGCTTCCTTTTGCACTGCTTTTAGAAATAACATAAATGTTTATAAAGAATGCACATATAAACTTCACGATGTGCAGCCTGGGTGGGTATGTGGCTGGTGGGGTGGGTGGGGGAGGGGTTTGTGTAGCGGGGGCGAATGTCTCTTCCTGTTTCTTTGCCACTGATTCAGACAATTCTTTTAATTCCTTCTGCAGGCCCAGTAACCATGGCAATGTCCATCAATGATTGACAGCTGTCAGCTTTGCTCGTCAGGCCCCGAGTGGGGACGGGGGGTTGGGGGAGGGGCGGTGAAGATCAGTTGGCCGTGGACACAGCGGATCCCCAGGTTTCTGAGCGGCTCAGGGGTTGCCTGTCATGGCGAGAATGTCCACGGCTTTGGGCAGCGGCGCTGTAGGCGGCAAGACCATGTTCTGCAACCTGGATGCTCCTGCCAATGCCATCAGCGTTTGCCGCGATGGCACACAAGTGGCGGTCGCCGGGCGGAACATCTTCAAAATCTACGCCATCGAGGATGAACAGTTCACCGAGAAGGCTAACCTCCGCGTAGGCCGCAAGCCTTCGCTCAATTTTAGCTGCGCTGACGTGGCCTGGCACCAGATGGAGGAGAACCTGCTGGCGACAGCAGCTACCAACGGCGCGGTGGTGACTTGGAACCTGGGCAAACAGTCCCGTAACAAGCAGGACCAGTTGTACATGGAGCACAAACGCACGGTTAACAAGGTTTGCTTCCACCCAGTGGAACTGTACATTTTACTGAGTGGGTCGCAAGACGGGTCCATGAAGTGTTTCGACCTGAGGAGGAAGGAGTCCATTTGCACCTTTTCAGGTAGGGTCCTGAACAGCTTCACTGAGGAATTACTGAGGGTCCAGGTTTATGGAAATGTCAGATTCACAACTCAATAGTCCTTGGCTGCCCACCACAAACATATGAATTGGGAGCAGGAGAAGGCCACTCAGCCCCTCGAGCCGGCTCCATCATTCAATAAGATCATGGCTGATCTGATTGTGACCTCAACTCCACTCTCCCGCCTACCCCCATAACCTTTCACCCCCTTGCTTATGAAGAATCTATCTACCTCTGCCTTAAAAATATTCAAAGACTCTCTTTCTACTGCCATTTGACAAAGATTCATGTCTCTGACTGAAAAAAATTCTCCTCATTTTTGTCTTAAATGGGTGACCCCTTATTTTGAAGCAGTAACCCCAAGTTCTAGATTCTCCCCCAAGAGGAAACAACCTTTCCATATTTACCCTGTCAAGACTTCTCAGGATCTTATATGTTTCAACCAAGTAAATCGCAGACATTTTTTTTCTTTATTCTTTCATGGGATGTGGGTGTCACTTGCAAAGCCAGCGATTGTTGCCCATCCTTGATTGACCCTTGAACTGAGTGGCTTGTTAGGCTATTTCAGAGGGCAGTTAGGGGTGAACCACATTGCTGTGGGTCTGGAGTCTGTTATGACCACAGCCAGTGTTAACTGATGTGCAAACCAAATCCCAGAGGAAAACTTAACTTATGCATATCTGTTTTTTACGCTTATGCTTGTGTTACCTGTTTTTTTGAATTCTGAAAATGAGAAGAGGTAAGAGGTCCAGTAAAACTTTTTGGGATTTTAAACATTTAAAGTAAGTTTTAATAAGAGGAATAAAAGAAAACTTAAGCTAACAAGATTACAGTTACACAATTAAGTTTTGTCTTACAAAACATTCCCCAAAAATACGCTCTACTTGGTCAGACCCACAAGTAAACACCTCCGGGCAGCACTCCCTTATAAATGATCAATATGAAATCCAGTAATATTACACAAGGCAAACTGCTGTAGCTTCAATAAAGGCATACCACATAACCCCTACTGTCTTCCACTCTGTGGTGGAATCCACTTTAGAATAAAACTGCTTGGTGCAGCCCAAGACTTTTCTGGCTTGACTGGATGGCTGATTCAAGCTGGACCTCCTCCCAGCCCAGAGTTAACAGCTCCCAGCTCAGCTCCAGCTATCTCTATAGCTCCAGCTTAACAGCTACTCCAATGATCCACAGTAACTCTAAAATACCCTTTATTCCCTTTCATCTCTGGTTCCATTGTTCTCACACCTCTTTGAAACTCAAATTCTTGCAAATATAAAATCTTTTGTGTCTCTATCTTGTCTTTGCTTTCAGGTCAATACCCCACTACTATTTACCTATAGAACTCTTGCAATATGCAAGCATGTTTCTTGTTACCTCTGAATCCCCTTTCATATTCAACAAACTCTCAACTTATCTAAAAGTGCAGATGTTAGATCTAACCAATTTACTTGAACCTCAAACTTAACACACACCCAGTCTTCTTTATAGAATAACACAATATTCCCTAAAAATATTTTAACAAACTAACATTCTCACAAGTCACATGTAGGCCAGACCGGGTAAGGATGGCAGATTTCCTTCACTAAAGAACATTAATGAATCAGATGGGTTTTTATTAAAATCAACGATAGCTGCCATTACTGAGATTAGCTTTATATTCCAGATTTAAATCCCACCAGCTGCCGTGCTGGGGTTTGAACCCATTGCCTCAGAGCATTACCCTGGGCTTCTGAAGTACATTACCACTATACCACCATCTCCTCAAAACTTCCTTGCACCGATTCCTGTCTCAGGCTGAACCAGACCTCCATGTCCTCTCTGACTCTCCCAAGATAAGCATCTAACCCTGTATGACAATGACCTCCTACTTCCTCCTTTGTCACTGCCTCAGCTCATCTGCTGCTGGAACCCTCATCATGCCATTGTTACCTATAGACTTGACTATCCAGTCCTCCCCTGGCCAGCCTCGCTTGAGGTCACCCAAAACTCTGCTGCTGTTGCACCAAGCCCCATTCACCCATCACCCGCTGTGCTGACTGACCTACACTGGCTCCCAGTCTGGTGATGCCTTGATTTTAAAATTTTCATCCTTGTGTTCAAATCTCTGCAAGGCCTCTCTTCTCCCTTTATATCGCTAATCTTCTCCAGCCTGCCAGCCCCCAGATAACACTGTGTTCCACCATTTTTGGCCTCTTGTACATCGCCCACTTCTGCCATCCCACCATTGGTGGCTGTGCTTCAGCTTTCTAAGCTTTAAGCTCTGGGATTCCCTCCCCATATCTCACCATCGCTCTCTTCTGAGACATTCCTTAAAACCAGCCACGAGGAAGAGCAAGGGGGTAAATATACCTGGAGGACTCTTAATTTGCACTGTTGACTCTTGAGTGCATATCCAGACTGGCAATCCCCCAGTGGAGTACTGGCAGAGTGCTGCAGTGTTGGAGGGCTGCCTTTTGGACCAAGACTCTGTCTGCCCTCTGAGCTCAATGTAAAAGACCTCATGCCAAGGGTGTTTCCCAAGGTGTCCTGGCCAGTGTTTATCTGTTACTAAAACCGGATGATCTAGTTATTGTCAAATTGTTGTTTTTGGGAGCTTGCCGTGTGCAAATTGGCTGACATGTTTCTGACGTTATAACAGTGACTATACTTAAAAAGTACTTCACCCTTAAGCTGTCTTCGGCCAGTTGTAACCTGGTTGCGCAGATGGTATAACTCTGGTCCCCTCTGTTAATCCGAACACCCCATGACTTTACTGTGGTGTGCTGCCCCCTGCAGGTCAGTCGGAGAGCGTGCGCAATGTGCACTTCAGTGCCCGAGACTTTTTCACCTTTGCTGCCACCTTCGAGAATGGCAACGTGCAGCTGTGGGATATGCGGAGGCCGGACCGATGTGAGCGGATGTTTACAGCACACAATGGGCCTGTTTTCTCTTGCGACTGGCACCCAGATGACAGGTAGGACAGAGTACGTAACAAGGCACACATGTGTTTGCACATAGACATGTATAGATACACGTGTAAATACATGGCTGCGCTTGCACGTGTACCAGTGCACTACATCGTTCCGTGTGGGTTGGTACCACATTACACAGTGTGATTCCGTCATCAGCAAAGGTTTTTGTTCTTTCTTGGGATGTGAGCATTTATTGCCCATTCCTAATTGCCCCTTTGAGAAGGTGGTGGTGAGCTGCCTTCTTGAACCGCTGCAGTCCATGTGGTGTAGGTACACCCACAGTGCTGTTAGGGAGGAAGTTCCAGGATTTTGATGGTGATATAGTTCCTTAGGTTAGAATCATAGAGTCATTTTTGGCACAGAAGGAGGCCATTTGGCCCATCGAGTCCATGCTGTCTCCCCACTGAGTAATCCAGTCAGTTCCACTGCCCCAATCAGTCCCTGGAGTCCTGCAAGTTTACTTCCGTTAAGTGCCCATCAATTTCCTTTCGAAATCATTGATTGTCTCCACCTCCACCACCATCATGGGCACCGCTTGCTGTGTTAAAGAATTCATCCTCTCATTCCCCCCTGCATCTCTTGCCCAAAATCTTAAATCTGTGTCTCCCAACCCAAATACCATCAGCCACAGGGAGCAGTTTTTCTTTGTCTACCTTATCTAAATCTGTCACCTCTATCAAATCTCCCCTCAATCTCCTTTCTCCAAGGAGAGCAATCCCACCTTCTCCAACCTAACTTGTAGCTAAAATCCCCCCCATTCCTGGACCCATTCTGGTAAATCTCCTCTGCATCCTCACAAGAACCCTCACATCCTCCCTAAAGTGCGGTGACCAGAACTGGATGCAATATTCTAGTTGGGGCCTAACCAGCGCTTTATAAAGCTTCACTATAACTTCCTTGCTGTTGTACTCAATGCCTCTCTTTATGAAGCTCAATATCCCATATTGTCTGCTAATTACTCTCTCAATATGTCTTGCCACCTTCAAAGGACGAGGCACTGGAACCCGCAGGTCTCTCTGTCTTTACAAACTCTTTAGAATTGTGCCATTGAGTCCATATTGCCTCTCCCTGTCCCTTTGCCAAAATGCATCAACTCACACTTCTCTGTATTATATTCCATTTGCCACTTGTCTGCCTATTCTACTAGCCTATCCATGTGCTGTTACAGTTGACTTGTATCATCCTCACTGTTTGCCACATCCCCAATATCATTTGCAAATTTTGAAATTTTACTCTGTATTCATCAAGTAAAACTGCAGGAGGCTGGTAGGGTGTGGGGAACTCTCTATGTTAGCGACGGTACCTTAGAGTCAGAGCATTGTGTACAAATACAGTCTTCAGACCTGTGCTTGTTGGGACAGTCTTCACTTCTTTACATTTCTCATGTAGGGGCTGTTTGGTGACTGGAGGCCGGGACAAAATGGTTAAAGTTTGGGACCTGACTGGTTACAAGGCCAGGGAGATGTACTGCGTTCAGACCATCGCCTCCGTGGCACACGTGCTTTGGCGCCCGGACAGGAAGTACCACATTGCCACCTGCTCCATGATGGTTGACCACAACATTTATGTCTGGGATGTTCGCAGGCCCTACGTCCCCTTTGCGATGTTTGAGGAGCACAAGGATGTCACCACTGGCATCGCCTGGCGCAATGCCCACGAGCCCCACTTCCTCCTCTCTGGGTCAAAGGACAGCACCCTCTACCACCATTTCTTCAAGGATGCCCAGCGGCCTGCCAGCCAGGCCGTGCCTGAAGGCCTGTGCTTCGGCCTGTTTGGTGACGTGGCGTTTGCCGTCAAGGAGGGCTTGTGCTCGGCCGAGTCCCACCGCAAGTCCTTCGGCGCCGACCGCCGCTACCCCTTCTTCTTCATTCGCCGGCAGGACGCCGCAGAGCAGTTCACCAACGTGTCGAGCGCCCTCAACCTCTTTGAGACCCAGCCGGGCGCTGCCTCCATGGAGTGGTTCGCCGAGACAGCCCGGAGGTATTGCCTGAGCGGCAGCCCGCTGCCTGAGCTGTGTGACCGCAACGCCGCTGTGGCCCGGAAACTGAAGCGCTACCAGGTGGCACAGATCTGGATGATGCTGAAGATCATTTACGCGGGGGCATGTGCAACTGGGGCCACTGGCACCATGGTGCCAGGTGCTGGCAAGGCCGGTCACCCCCTCAGCAGGTACAGTGTCCCGAGGGCAACTTCGGCGCAACCCTCGGACATGGGTTATAGTGCACGACACTCAGTGTTCATACAACACATCAAAACGGCCACACTATATCACAAGCACACAACTTGCATTTATATAGCACTTTAAATGTTGTAAAATGTCCCAAGGCCCTCTGACATCAAAACACATCAGGAAATATCAAGTGACCAAAGGCTTGGCCAAAGAGGTAGGTTTGCAAGGAGTATCTTAAAGGTGGAGAGGGTTAGGGAGAAAATTCCAGAGCTTAGGGCCCAGGCAGCTGAAGGCACGGACACCAATGGTGGGGCGATTAAAATCGGGGATGATCAAGAGGCCAAAATTGGAGGAGCGCAGATATCGTGAAGGCTTGTAGGGCTGGAGGATGTGACAGTGATAGGGGAGAGGCCACAGCTGGATTAACGAACATAAAACAAGGATGAGAATTTTAAACTTGAAGCATTGCTGGGCTGTGAGCTGATGTAGGTTAGCGAGCTCAGGGTGAAAGGGACTTAGTGCAAGTTAATATATGGGCAACAGAGTTTTAAATAAGCACAAGTTTAGACAAAAGATGGGAGACATAGAATAAATTATTCTACATGTAACATGCAACACATACATACAACATGAATATGAGCATGACTCACTGTCAGCTGTGGTTCAACTGGCTGGGCTCTTGTCTCTGAGTTGGAGCTGTGGGTTCAGATCCCACACCAGAGACTTTGTACAAATCAGGGCTTACACCCCAGTGCATTACTGAGATAGCGCTGCACTGTTGGAGGTGCTGTCTTTCAGTTGAGATGTTAAACTGAGGCCCTCTCTGCCCTTTCAGATGAGTATAAAAGATCTCACCGTGCTGTTTTGAAGAAGAGCTGAGAGAAAAGATTGTTTGAAGGTTTTCTTGGCGAAAACAGTAACGCCCAGTAAGACAATTATATGGTTATGGTTTTTAAAATTTGCTCTGACAAGAGCAGTTGTTACTGTAAAAGAGCTCCTTCGAAAAACTGATTGGACTTGCTGTTTCTGGCAGCGTGCTCTGGAGGAACAACTGGAACAAGTGAAAGTGGATGATGGCGAAATTTACTGCTGATTGGCCAGGCTATTGTGTTTGTAATAGATCAGCACATGTTAGCATCCTTGCTGCTGACTGGTTGACTGAGCAGAATGGATGGTAACGTGTTCATTGAGAAAGACTGGCCAAATGTCACTGATGTGAAGGCCACTGTCTTAGAGGACAGTGCGGGCGTTGGTAAATCTCCATGATGTGTCTTGTATCCCTGTGTGTGACAGATGGGATAAGTCTAGAGTTGGACCATTGGATGTGCTGGTTATTAAGTTGAGGGTTTTTGACTTGTCCCATTCACTGTGTTTGAAGTGGGTTTGATGTTCGTTGAGTCTAGTGTATAAGCTGCAGCCTGTTTCCCCAGCATGCACAAGTTCACAATCGCACAGTATGCTGTAAATTCCTGTTTTATTGTAAGATATTTTCTTGTCTTTGAGTATGAAGGTTGGAGTGAAGCTTCTTGGATGACATGTGTGGGACTTCTATATCCACTGAGGGATGATCAGTAGTGCAGGTATCTGTCAACATGAGGACTCATAGTACACTTGATGTGATGGTGTGCTGCTGTGAGACTTGGTGATGAGGACATTGAGAAACGATATGCAAAGTTGTTGTTCCGTCTTCATTGTAAAATCAATATTCAACTGTTGCTCATTCAAGTGCTGTAGGAAACTATGGAGTTCTCCGCTATCATGTTGCCATATGACATGTCGAAGTCAGAGTTAAGGTTTAAGACTAGCTGATTGAAGTACTGTTTGTTCAAACTCTTCCGTAAAAGTGTTAGCGATGATTGGTGACAAACGAGATCCCATGACAGCTCCACTTGTTTGTTTGAGATTGGAACCTTACCATTGGAATGATGTTGAGTTTAGGAACATTAATAGAAGATCGTAAATTTGATCCAACAGCATCGCATCTGTCGGATAAGGAGGAGTCTTCTGATGATAAGGCAAGCTTCTGGGACGGGCACCCTGACTCAATGTCGAAAGTGACTATTGTGTCTGACAAGGTGATTGTAGTTTGCTGTATCCTCTTAGTGAAATGTTTAGATTGGTGATTCGCTGCATGGATTTCCCCATTAGTGGCTGGAGAATTCTGGTTTGGTTTAGGGGAGTCTTGTATGTTGGAGACAACAGGCCTTAATGGAACTTCTGGTTTTTGGATCTTGGGCTTTTCAGATAAAATTGGACAGGAGGAAGTGGTATTAATTTTATTACACGATAGAACATTATCCCATGTAGAGAGAGTAACTTGCTATTCACTTTCCTCTCAATAGCTGGGGTCGGGTCTTTGGGGAGCTTCTTGTAGATATCCATGCTGAAGAGATATTAAGTCTTATACTCTTCTTGGTCTCTGATGACTGTGGCATTTCTCTTGTTAGCAGTATATGAATTGAAGCATCTGAACAAAGATCATTGAGTACTGCTCTCTCTGCCTTGTTGATGTTTGATTTGGGTGGTTTCACTGTGGAAAGAGCTTGAGCAACTCAGAGTCATATGTCATCTGCTACTGCTAAGTATCCCGAGGTTTGGTTCATTTTATTGGGTAATCTCTTTAATAGGAATTTGCTTAGGAGCCACTGCAAAGTTAAAGAGTTGGGGAGGTCTCCCTGGTGTCCTGGCCAATATTTATCCTTCAAGCAACATCACTAAGCAAATTTTTGGCTAATTTATCATGTTACTGTTTGTGAGAGCTTGCTGTGCACAAATTGTCGCATTTCCTATATTACGACAGTGACTACACTTCATTAGCTGTAAAGGGCTTTGGGGAGTCCTGAGGTCACAAATGGTGCTATATAAATGCAATCCACATTCAACAAACTATATGAAATATTTTGCTCACCCTGATTCTTCTCTCTGGGGTTAAGTCCAAGCAACAATTAATGTGCTCACCCTCATCTAAAAAGCAATATTTTAACTGTAACTTGGGCAGTTTGCAGAATGCAGTTTCTCCCAGGTGTTCCTATGGTAACACAGCATCCATTGTCATGATGCCAGATGAAATAATGACACAACCCCCGATATCCCGCAGAGCAAGTAACTATAATTAACTGTTTATGCCCTGGATTCAGAGCCAGTGGCTCCTGGGTTAAAACTCAGTTTTAGTCAGTTTCAGTCAGTGACTGATGGGATGAACCTTACTCTGGGTCAGAAGGCTGTGTGCTCAAATCCTGCAGCAAGACTTGAGAGCAAAAGAACAAGTAACATGAGAGAAACGTTTTTCTACAGGGCAAAGTGTGATCTGGAATGCATTGCCTGAAAGTCAGTTGAAGCAGATTCAATAGTAACTTGCAAAAGGGAATTGGATCAATACTAGAAGGGGAAAGAGTTGCAGAGCTGGAAAGAGCAGGGACAGACATGGTTGAATGGCCTCCTCCTGTGCTATTTCACGCTATGATTCTAGATTTTAGACAGGGCAGTGTTGAGGGAGCGCCACAATGCTAGCTGTAGTATTCTTTGGATGAAATGTTCAACCAAGGTCCCATCAGCCTGTTCTGGTGGTTTGTGTGGGCATGAAAGACTCCACGGCTGTATTTGAAGAACAGGACACGCTCCTGATGTCCTGGCCAACGTTCCTCCCACCACCATCACCGACACAATCTGATTTTACTGGATCATTGTTGTTTATGGGGAACTACAGGTGTAGAAGGGCTGCTGTGCTTGCCTGAGTAATAAATAACTGTGCCTCAATAAGGGGTTCATTGCATGAAGTGTTTGAGACATTTCAACACAATATGCCTCGGCATGAATGTAAATAAAGAGGAACATTTTGTTCCCATCAGTTTGGCTAAGATTTGGACATAGGTGCCAGGTTTCTGCCCACACCCACTGGACTGACCCAGTTCCTGTTTTACTACCACCTTCAGTGCATTGCTCTGGTTTGTGAAGGATTCTCTTGTTCTCTCCTCTCCTCTTCCCCCACCACCCCTCCCCAACCTGGCCTCACAGCTTTACTTTAAAAGACGGTACGACAGCATTGGGAAGTGAAGTCAAACTGGAACGAGCCCGAATGGAGAACCGACAGGACAGTCTACCCCTGGATTCGACAGTCACCTTACTACAATCAAACGAAGGTACTCGGATATGTGCTGTCTTTATTCACTGTAACATAAGAACATAAGAAATAGGGGCAGGAGTAGGCCACAAGGCCCCTTGAGCCTGCTTTGCCATTCAATATGATCAATGACTGACCTTCTACCTCAGGTCCACCTTCCCTCCCAATCCCTTGATTCACTTAATGCTCAAAAAAATCTCAGCCTTGACTATACTCAATGACTGAGCAGCCACAGTCTTCTGGGGAAGGGAATTACAAAGATTCACAACCCTCTGAGTGAAGAAATCATCTCAGTCCTAAATGGCCTACCTGTTATCCTGAGGCTGTGCCCCCTAACTCAGGGCTCTCCAACCAGCGGAAACAGCCTCACAGCACCTACTCTGTCAAAACTCCCAAGAATTTTATATGGGACCAACTCTCATAGACTTCAGAGAATCTATTCTCATAGGACAGCTCTCTCCCTCCAGAGATGAAGCAAGTGAACCTTCGTTATTTGTACCTCTTCGATGGCATATATATTCTTAGGTAAAGAAACAAAAACTGTACACAACACAACACAACACAAGTGTGGTCTGTTAAAGCCCTATATAATTGCAGCAAGACTTCTTTACTCTTATACCCCAACTCCCTTGCAATAAAGGCCAATAAATATACCATCCCTAATTCTTTGTTCTATCTATACAATAAAATTCTGTAATTGGTATATAAAGACACCCAAATCTCTCAGAATACTAAACCTTATTCCCCAATTTTATTTCTATGGTTCCTGCTTATTTCAAAATGTCTGTATCTTTCTAACCTTTTTGGCCAAGTCCTTTCTTGTTAAACAGATTTGTAAAGCTAAAGACATTCATACGCCTATATAAGAATTCACCTCATTTATTATTGGCAAAATATTAATTTTAAACAGCCTAAAGGTGCATACAGAATAACACGTTTGTTTCAGATGTGTGAATTTTAAGAAGGAGCTGTGAAGCTGGCTTCTCCAATCCTATTCAAGCTGCTGGGTGGAATTGAATGTTGGTGCCAGCTGGAGACCCACATCATCTCTTTTTGGGAAGGTCCACCACTTTAAGTGCCAGTGAACTGAGCAGGTGGTGGGCCTTCCCCGGGATCAAGGACCCCAGGGGCAGAATTCCCTCCACTATCGCCACCTCCCCCCCCCCCCACCGAGAGCTGCCAACCAATCAAAAGCCAGCAACATCGTTGAGCATCATTTCATCTTCATTGCTCTGCAGCGCCACTGGGCAGGCAGTGGCTGCTGCCAGTAATGCGCCCACTTGAGGCCCAAGATTGCCCAGCCACTCAGGCCACAGGTGACTGATGGTGGGAGTGGGAGTGGGATTGGAGGGCGGGGGTGAGGTGGCATCAGAAGCAAGGGCAGGTGGGGTGGCTCTCAATGGCCCCTCAGCTCCCTTCCCAACGCCAGGTTGATCAACTAATGAGTGCCTTTGAACAAAGGACTCCCCTCACCACCCACAGAAGCCTGTAAGCAACCCCAGTAGGGTTTGCTTTTCCAGCTTCCCCCATGGTCCCCTGCCTGCTGTTGGGTGAATTCCAGCGCTGGCGGAATTGGTGGCAGGGTGGGAAGGCCATTCACGGGTCATCCTGCCATAGACTTAACTGGGGCAGAGGTGGGAAGGGAACCTGCCACCCTCCCTCCAGATTAAATGACCTTTGCCATCAAACTCACTACGGTGGCGGGGGTGGGGGGAGGGAATGAAATTCTGCCCGCTGGGTCTCATAGGCAGCTATGGTTGCTTTCTTTCTAAGAAGAAAAATACACAATATGGCTCCTTCATACCATATTCTTCATCATTTATTTCCTGCAGCATTATCTGACGTTTAATGGCCACAGTTATTGGAACCAACTGTCAGGGTGGAGAGCCCCCAGTGCTTTTACTTCTTCTCATTACTTTCCCCAAGCTGTGGCTTTGTTGTAAAGAGCCTATGATGCGCTGCAGTAATCTCCTGTCCTCAGCTCAACCACGCCTACGATGCTTTAAAAGATTATGTGTTTCAATTTTAATAATTCTTTGAGCTCAATACTTCACCACCTTAGCTTATTTGATTATAAGTGCCTGTCCTTAGAGTACAATGTCTTTGTCCTGAAATTCAACCTTCTCTCATGTCATCAGCAACATTCAGGGCAAAAGACAGGCTTCTCAAGAAAACAATTTAAACTGGGTCTATCTATATTAGTTTTATCTTTGTTACAAATAAAGTAATGTTAAAACATATCAATATTCTTACAAGTGGTGAGTCAGATGATACGTTATCTTATAATCCAGGAGACGTGTATATAGTGTAATCATTAATTTGCTGCCTACGGTATCTAGATGTGTGCAAACTGGCTGCCGCAGTCATCTATAAAACAGCACTGGAATATTGTGCGCAGTTTTGGTCTCCATATTTAAGGAAGGATATACTTGTATTGGAGGTGGTACAGCAAACGTTCACTAGATTGGTCCTTGGGATGAGGGAATTGTCTTATGATGAGAGGCTGAGCAGATTGGGTCTATATTCTCTGGAGTTTAGAAGAATGAGACATGATCTCATTCAAACATACCGGATGTTTAAGAAGTATTTGGATGTGTACTTGCGATGCCATGGCATACAAGGCTATGGGCCTAGTGCTGGAAAATGGAATTAGGATAGTTAGGTGCTTGTTTGACCGGCGCAGACTCGATGGGCCAAAGGGCCTTTTTGTGTGCTGTAGACCCCTATGACTCTATGTTGAAAGGGGTTTGACAGGGTAGACACAGAGGTTGTCCCTGGCTGGAGAATCTAGAACATGGGGGCACAGTCTCAGGATAAGGAGCAGTTCTGCAAATGACCGAAACATTCACAGCCATTGAGATTAAGGAAAAGTGGTCACCAAGTATGCCGAGAACAATAAATCCATCCATGTCCTGATTCTGTCACAGTTCTAAGTCACATGCAAAAACAAAATAGAATTTCATTACAATCTGAAATCAGAACAAGAGCCGGAATAAGGCAAAAAAAGAAAATAATTTGAGCATTGGACCTTGTAAGGAAAACAGACATTTTGGAAGTTAAGAGTACAACTGTATTTAACCCTCCTGTACATTAAACTGAACATCAAAAGGGCATTAAACACCAAAGTCATTTAGGGTTGTGAATTTTTGGAATTCTTTATCCCAGTTGTGGATGCTCCATCGGTGAATTTAAGGCTGAAATGGACAGATTTTTGATCTCTTGAGGGAATCACGAGGATTTGGGACTGGACAGGGGGTGGGGGCTATAGGAAGCCCAAATCATTTGATTGGCAGAATGGCCTCATATAGCCTCCTCCTGCTCACGTTTCATTAGCACTGATGGTCTCCTTCTTGAGTTCTCTGCCCAAAGGCAGGTCCAATCTGTAGCACTACAATCTCCACCACATGTCGGGCAAGGAGGCAGGTCTCAAATCCATCTCATCCAGAACTTTCAATTGGTACCAATCTGATCCACACCAGCCTTGCACTCAACTGAGCAAAGGGATCCCCGGGGAGTCCAGCTTTCTGTGGAAACATACACTTTTCCATGCATGTTGTAGTCTGGAGCTATGGATTGAGATGGTAGAGGCTCCGATGTTCTTTCCATTCCATGGCTGACCAGGAATCTCTCCCACTCTTACTGCCTGCCATTGGCGTGTGTTAGAAGGATTTACAGGTTGGTAACCTGTTTGGCCATGTTGTGAACACACTTTCCTTGGTCATCAAGTCTGGGATGGGACTTGAACCCAGAGCTTCCGGCTCAGACGTAGGGACACTACCCACTGCACCACAAAACCTTGTAGTACCGACTATACTTCAGCAGTAATCTATTGTCTGTGAAGCGCTTTGGGACATCCTGAGAGCGTGACAATGGCCAGTGACTGAGCAAATAATCCAAGCGGACACTGCCGCTGCCAGTACTGAGGTGCTGTCTTTTGAACAAGACACTATGCCAAGGCCTCATCAGCCCTCTGATGTGGATATAAAAGATCCCATGACACTATTTAAAAATACAGAGTTTCCTTGCCTCAACCAACATAATTAAAACAGGATATCTGCTTATTGCTGCACTTTTGATTGTGGCATCTTGCTGTGCATAGGTTAGCTGCCACATTTCCCTCATTACAAGAGTGACTATATTTCAAAAGTACATCATTGTCTAACAAACACTTCAGAATGTTCTAAGAAAGGCACTATATAAATGCAGATCTTTCAGAACATCAGCCTTGAACTTGTCTTTTCCCTTTTATTTATTCATTCATTGGATATGATCATCACTGTCAAGGCTAGCATTTATTGCCCATTCCTAATTGCCCTCAAGAAGGTGGTGGTAAGCCACCTTCTTGAACCACTGTGGTTTGTGTGATGAAGGTGCTCCACCAGCGCTGCCAGGAAGGAAGTTCCAGGGTTTGGACCCAACAACAGTGAAGGAACGGCAGAGGTAGAGGGTTTGGAAGGTGCTGTGGAAGGAGCCTTGGTGAGTTGCTGCAGTATAACTTGTAGATGGTACACACGCTGCTGCTACTGTGCATCAATGATGGAGGGAGTGAATGTTTAAGGTGCTAGGACATCGCAGATGATGTGTGTCTGGTGGATCAAATCCACAACGGAAACTTGGTCACATTATCACAACAGTTTTGTAATTTGCACTTTTTATGAGATGTGTGTATTGAATTCAGAAGTAATAAGTCCACTAAGATCTTTAGAGATTTTTAAAGTTAAATTAAAATACTTATTAACAAAAGAAAAGATTTCAAGCACATACATAAGACTATACTTCAGCAGTAATCTATTGTCTGTGAAGCGCTTTGGAACATCCTGAGAGTGTGACAACGGCCAGTGACTGAGCACATAATCCAAGCGGACACTGCCGCTGCCAATACTGAGGTGCTGTCTTTTGAACAAGACACTACGCCAAGGGTAGCAGTGGAAGGGTGCTTTTCTGAATGAAGAGCTGTGACTAGTGGTGTTCCGCAGGGATCAGTGCTGGGACCTTTGCTGTTTGTAGTATACATAAATGATTTGGAGGAAAATGTAACTGGGCTAATTAGTAAGTTTGCAGATGGTACTAAGGTTGGAGGAGTTGCAGATAGTGAAGAGGATTGTCAAAGGATACAACAGGATATAGATCGGTTGGAGACTTGGGCGGAGAAATGGCAGATGGAGTTTAATCCGGACAAATGCGAGGTAATGCATTTTGGAAGATCTAATACAGGTAGGAATTATACAGTAAATGACAGAACCCTTAAGTGCATCGACGGGCAGAGGGGTCTGGGAGTACAGGACCACAGGTCACTGAAAGTGGCAATGCAGGTGGATAAGGTCGTCAGGAAAGCATATGGCATGCTTGCCTTCATCGGCAGGGGTATTGAGTATAAAAGTTGGGAAGTCATGCTGCAGCTGTACAGAACCTTGGTTAGGCCACACTTGGAATATTGTGTGCAATTCTGGTCACCACATTACCAGAAGGATATGAATGCGTTGGAGAGGATGCAGAGGAGGTTTACCAGGATGCTGCCTGGTCTGGAGGTTTTTAGCTATGAAGAGAGGTTGGAGAATCTCGGATTGTTCTCACTAGAGCGACGAAGATTGAGGGGCAACTTGATAGAAGTTTACAAAATTATGAGTGGCATGGACAGAGTAGATAGTCAGAAACTTTTTCCCAGGGTGGAAGAGTCAATTACTAGGGGACATAGATTTAAGGTGAGAGGAGAAAACTTTAGAGGAGATGTGCAGGGCAAGTTTTTTACACAGAGGGTAGTGAGTGTCTGGAATTCGCTGCCAGAGGAGGTGGTGGAAGCAGGTACGATAAGAGGCAGCTTGACAAATACATGAATAGGATGGGAATAGACGGATACGGATCCCGGAAGTGCAAAATGTTTTAGTTTGACAGGCAATATGATCGGCGCAGGCTTGGAGGGCCGAAGGGCCTGTTCCTGTGCTGTACTTTTCTTTGTTCTTTGTACAATTACTTAATACTATAACAAATCCTAAAATTCCTAATTAACCTGACTCCCAATTACACATCCCCTTTAAGACAACAGTCCAAAGTAGTGTTTAAATTTAAAAAGCAAGCCAGCAAGTTACCACAGTACCCACTTGACAGTGGAATTCCCAAAGGCTTTTCTCCAACTTTAGTTACTGGACACAGCAGACCTTTGCAAAAATGACTGGAGGCTTCCCAAAGGCTGTTTCACACACTCATGTTAGATCTTACATGGTCCCCAACATAGCCTTTCATACTGCTTTATATATGTTTCTCTCTCTTTAATCTGTAACTTCCATTGTTCCATATGTCTTTGGAACTTTATCTTTCCCATAATATAAAAACTTTCATGTTGCCAATATTGTCAGTAACATATGGTAAAAATAAACACACTGCTTGGCTTTGCTTATCTGGCTAGTTGTGAACATCCTAACATCCCTTTGTAATCTAAACAATTCCTTCATTTATCTGAAAATACAAATTTCCTTCACACCTTATATGCTAAGATCGCAAACAAAAATAAAAATATCTGGAAAAGCTCAGCAGGTTTGGCAGCATCTGCGGATAGGAGCACAGTTAACGTTTCGAGTCCAAATGACCCTTCAACAGAACTAAGTAAAAATAGAAGAGAGGTGAAATATAATCTGGTTTGAGGGGGGGGGGTGGGACAAGAAGAGCTGGATAGAGGGCCAATGATAGGTGGAAGTAACCAAAAGATGTCACAGACAAAAGGACAAAGAGGTGTTGAAGGTGGTGATATTATCTAAAGGAATGTGCTAATTAAGGGTAGCAAGCAGGACGAGCAAGGTACAGATAGCCCTAGTGGAGGTGGGGTAGGGATTGAAATAGGCTAAAAGGTAGAGATAAAACAATGGATGGAAATACACTTAAAAATAGTGGAGGTAGATGGGAAAAGAAAAATCTATATAAATTATTGGAAAAACCAAAAGGAGGGGGAAAAATCAGAAAGGGGTGGGGATGGAGGAGAGAGTTCATGATCTAAAATTGTTGAACTCAATATTCAGTCCAGAAGGCTGTAAAGTGCCTAGTCGGAAGATGAGGTGCTGTTCCTCCAGTTTGCGTTGAGCTTCACTGGAACAATGCAGCAAGCCAAGGACAGACATGTGGGCATGAGAGCAGGGTGGAGTGTTGAAATGGCAAGCGACAGGGAGGTCTGGGTAATGCTTGCGGACAGACCAAAGGTGTTCTGCAAAGCGGTCACCCAGTCTGCATTTGGTCTCTCCAATGTAGAGGAAACCGCATTGGGAGCAACGAATTCAGTAGACTAAGTTGAGGGAGGTGCAAGTGAAATGCTGATTCACTTGAAGGGAGTGTTTGGGCCCTTGGACGGTGAGGAGAGAGGAAGTAAAGGGGGGCAGGTGTTGCACCTTCTGCAGTTGCATGGGAAGATGCCATGGGAGGGGGTTGAGGTGTAGGGGGTGATGGAGGAGTGGACCAGGTGTTCCAGAGGGAACGATCCCTGCGGAATGCCGCTGGGGGGGTGAAGGGAAGATGTGTTTGGTGGTGGCATCATGCTGGAGTAGGCGGAAATGGGGGAGGATGATCCTTTGAATGTGAAGGCTGGTGGGGTGATAAGTGAGGACAAGGAGGACCCTATCATGTTTCTGGGAGGGAGAGGAAGGTGTGAGGGCAGATGCGCAGGAGATGGGCTGGACACGGTTAAGGGCCCTGTCAACCACCGTGGGTGGAAAACCTCAGTTAAGGAAGAAGGAGGACATGTCAGAGGAACTGTTTTTGAAAGTGGCATCATCAGAACAGATGCGACGGAGGCGAAGGAACTGAGAGAATGGGATGGAGTCCTTACAGGAAGCGGGGTGTGAGGAGCTGTAGTCGAGGTAGCTGTGGGAGTCGGTAGGCTTGTAATGGATATTGGTGGACAGTTTATCACCAGAGATTGAGACAGAGAGGTCAAGGAAAGAAAGGGAAGTGTCAGAGATGGACCATGTGAAAATGATGGAGGGGTGGAAATTGGAAGCAAAATTTATAAATTTTTCTAGGTCCAGACGAGAGCATGAAGCAGCACTGAAGTAATCATCGATGTACCAGAGAAAGAGTTGTGGGAGGGGGCCGGAGTAGGACTGAAACAAGGAATGTTCCACATACCCCATAAAGAGACAGGCATAGCTGGGGCCCATGCGGGATTTCCAGCATCCCCAGTTTTTTGCTTTTATGCTAAGATCTCATTCATGTTTACTCATTAGTATTTCAAGTACACTTCTATACCTAACTCACACAGACAGAACCACTTACACTCACTTACCCATTAATGTAGTTTACAATAAACCAGAATAATATAATGAAAATTATCATAATTTCGTAACAAAGCTGGTAGATGGGGTGCTGACCAGGTTGCTGTTGAACTTTGTGTGTTGTTGGAACTGCACCAATCCAGGCAAGTGGTAAGTATTCCACCACACGCCTAACTTGTGCCTTGTAGATGGATGACATGCTTTAGAGAGTCTGGAGGTGAGCTACTCTGAGCCTCTGATCTGCTCTTATACCCACAATATTTATATGGTCGGTCCAATTAAGTTTCTAGTCAACGATAACCCCAGCATGTTGATGGTGGGGGGATTCAGTAATGTTGAATTTAAAGGGGAGATTCTCTCTTGTTGGTCATTGCCTGGCACTTGTGTGGCTCAACTGTTACTTGCCATTTATTAGCCCAAGCCTGAATACTGTGTAATCGTCAGCGAACATCCCCACTTTTGACAATGTATTGGAGGGAAGGTCATTGATGAAGCAGCTGAAGATGTTTGGGCCAAGGATATGCACTGAGGAACTCCTGCAGCAATGTCCTGGGGCTGAGATGATTGATCTCCCACGACAACAATCATTTGCCTTTTGTGCTAGGTATGACTCCAACTAGTGGAGAGTTTTCCCCCTGATTCCCATTGACTTTAATTTTGCCAGGGGTCCTCAGTCAGATGCTGCCTTTATGTCAAGGGCAGCCACTCTCACCTCACCTCTGGAGTTCAGCTCTTTTGTCCATGATCGGATCAAGGAAACAATGAGGTCAGGAGCCAAGTGGCCTTGGCAGAACCCAAACTCAGCCGTCAGTGAGCAGGTTATTTCTCACTAAGTGGCGCTTGAGTGTCACCCCCTCCATCACTTTGTTATGATTGAGAGTAGTCTGATGGGGTGCTAATTGGCTGGATCAGATTTGTCCTTTTCATGTATAGGACATACCCAGGCAAGTTTCCACATTATCAGGTAGATGCCAGTGTTGTAGCTGTACTGGAATGGCTTGACTAGTTCTGGAGCACAAGTCTTCACCACTACAAACAGCATGTTGTCAGGGCTCATAGCCTTAGCTGTATCCAGTGTGCTCAGCCAGATTTTCATAACATGTGGAATTAATTGAATTAACTGAAGGCTGGTATCTGTGGTGGTGGGGATCTCAGGAGCACTCAGCACTACTGGTTGCAAATACTTTAGCCTCATCTTTTACATTCACATACTAAAGTGCAACAATATTGAGCTTGGGGATGTTCATGGAGCTTCCTCTTCTGTTAGTTGCTTAATTGTCCATTATACACGACTGGATGCACAGGACTACAGAGCTTTGATCTGGTCCACTTGATGCAAGATTGCCTAGCTCTGTCTATAGAATGCTTTTTCTGCTGTTTAGCACACAAATTGTCCTATTTTGTAACTTCACCAGGTTGGCACCTCATTTTTAGGTATGCCTGGTACTGCTCCTGGCATGTCCTCCTCATTGAACCAGGGTTGATGGTAATGGTGGAGTGGGGAATATGTCGAGCCATGAGATTACAGATTGTGTTGAATATAATTCTGCTTCTGCTGACAGCCCACAGCGCCTCATGTATGCCCAGTTTAGAGCAACTAGATCTGTTCTGAATCTATCCCATTTTGCACAGAGGTAGTGCCACACAAAGCAAATGGGTATCCTCAATATGAAGACAGGACTCGCCTCCATATGGGCTTGTGCAGTGGTCACTCCTACCAATACAGTCATGGACAGAAGTATCTGAGACAGGTAGATTGATGAGGGCCAGGCCAAGTATGTTTTTCCCTTACATTAGTTCCTTCACCAGTTACTGTGAAGCCAGAATGTCCTTCAGGACTCGGTCAGCTCAATCAGTAGTGGTGCTACCAAGCTATTCTTGGTGATGGACACTTACATCCTCCATCCAAAGCACAGCCTGTGCCCTTTCCACCCTCAGTGCTTCTTCCAAGTGGTGTTCCACATGGAGCAGTACCGATTCATCAGCTGATGGAGGATGGCATCAAGGATGAGAGTGTGGCATAGAGGACCCTGAGCAAAGCTGGGGTCAATGTGAATCGGGGGAAGCTCTCTGCTGGTTGGAGTCATACCTAGCACAAAGGAAGATGATTGCGGTTGTTGGAGGTCAATTATGTCAGTTCCAGTGTATCACTGGATGAAGTTCCTCAGGGTACTGTTATAGGCCCAGCCATCTTCAATTGCTTCATCATTGGCCTTCCTTCCATCAGAAGTGGGGATGTTCACTGATGATTGCACAATGTTCAGCACCATTCACAACTCCTCAGATACTGAAGCAGTCCGTGTCCAAATGCAGCAAGACCTGGACAATATCCAGGCTTGGGCTGACAAGTGGCAAGTAACATTTGTGCAACACAAGTGTCAGGCAATGACCATCTCCAACAAGAGAGAATAACCATCGCCCCTTGATATTCAGTGGCATTACCATCACTGAATCCCCCATTATCAACATCCTAGGGCTTACCATTGACCATAACTGAGCTGGGCTAGCCAAAGAAAATACTGTGGCTACAAGAGTGGGTCAGAGGCTAGGAACCTGCAGCGAGTAACTCACCTCCTTGATCCCTCAAAGCCTGTCTACCATCTACAAGGCACAAGTCAGGAGTGTGATGGAATACTACCCACTTGCCTGGATGAGTGCAGCTCCAACAACACTTAAGAAGCTCAACAACATCCAGGACAAAAGCCCACTTGATTGGCACCCCATCCACAAATGTTCACTTCCTCCACCACTGATGCACAGTGGCAGCAGTGTGTACCATTTACAAGATGTACTGCAGGAATTCAGAAAGACTCTTTCAACAGCACCTTCCAAACCCACAACCACTACCACCTACAAGAACAAGGGCAGCAAACACATGGGAACACCAGCATCTGGAGGTTCCACTTCAAGCCACACACCATCCTGACTTGGAAATATATCGCCATTCCTTCACTGTCGCTAGGTCAAAATTCTGGAACTCCCTCTCTAACAGCACTGTGGGTGTACCTACACCACATAGACTGCAGCGGTTCAAGAAGGCAGCTCACCACCACCTTCTCGAGGGGCAATTAGGGATGGGCAATAAATGCTGGCCTAGCCAGTGATGCTCACATCCCGTGACTGAACATTAAAAAAAAGCAGCCATATGTTTCTGATTGACATGATGGGTCAGAAAGCTCCCAAGACCACTCAATTCTGGTTGTGTACTCTATGCTGCCACATCTGGTGGTCCATAAGAACAGGAATAGGCCATTCAGAGCCTCAGGCCCATTCCACCATTCAATTAGATCATGGCTGATTAGCACCTCAGTCCCATTTAATTACATTTGGATTCCTAACCCTTGATAGCTTTAATTTAATTAATCTCAGTCTCAATAGCTCCAATGGACCAGCATCCACAGCCTTTTGGGGAATAAGGTATCAGATTTCCACATCCCTTTGTGTGAAGAGCTGCACTCTGATTTCACTCTCGAATGGTCTGGCTCCAATTCTGAGTTTGTGCCGCTCTTATCCTGGATTCCCATACAGAGATCATAGATTTAAAAAATATTCTTTCATGAGATCTGGGTGTCACTGGCTAGGCAAGCATTTGTTGCCCATCCCTAAATGGCCTTGAGAAGTTAGTGGTGAGCCGCTAACTGCTGCGTTCCCTGTGGTGTAGGTACACCCACAGTGCCATTAGGAAGGGAGTGCCAGGATTTTAAACCAGCGACAATGAAGGAACGGCGATATATTTCCAAGTCAGGATGGTGTGTGACTTGGAGGGGAACTTTCAGGTGATGGTGTTCCCATGTGTCTGTTGCCCTTGTCCTTCTGGGTGGCAGAGGTCACGAGTTTGAAAGGTACCAGCGAAGGAGCCTTGGTGAGCTGCTAGCAGTGCATCTGGTAGATGGTACACACACTGCTGCTACTGTGTGTCGGTGGTGGAGGGAGTGAATGTTTAAGGTGGTGGATGGTGGGAGGGCGCAATTAAGAGAGCTGCTTTGTCCTGGGTGGTGTCAAGCTACCAAGAAGGGTAGCTTGTTGGAGTACCCTCTCTAACCTGTTGAATATTTTCAACATTTTGGAAATAATTTTTTATCCTAGAGAAGTCATTCAGCATTTCCCATCCTTTCAGAGAACGAGGAGACAGAAGGAAGTGATGCCCCAGCAGATTATCTTTTTGGTGATGGTGAAGGTGATGAAGACGATTTCTTCATTGTCGACCATGAAAATGCTCCAGGTGAGTGAGTGACCTGGAAATAGTCCTTTGCTGCAGCAGAAAAGGGAAGTCTGACAGGTGACCTGGTAGAGCTCTTTAAGATAATGAAGGAGTTTGCTAAGTTGATAGGGTACGCATAGAGATGTTTCCACGTAGCTGGGGATGGGGAGAGAGACCAGAACTAGGGGCCATAAACATAAGCTAGTCACTAATAAAGCCAAGAGGGAATTTCAGGAAAAACGTATTTGCCAAGAGACTGGTTAGACTGTGGAATGTACAACCACAGAGATTTAGTTAAGGTGAATAGCATTGATGCATTTAAGGGGAAGCTAGGTAAAGTATAGGAGGGACAGAGGAACAGAAGTTTATGTTGATAGAGTTTGATAAAGTAAGAGAGATGGAGGCTCGTAAGGAGCATAAACATGAGTGGCCTGTTTCTGTGCTGCACACACTATGTTAAGGACCAAGGGCTTGTGTTACATCAGGGTGACAGGTGGCTACTATTTGCCTCAGTCTCCAGACTAGGAAAAGGAAGGGATCAGATCAAGTTTTGGATATCAGTCCATATCGCCAGCATTCGTTGGACTCTTTTTTAATTCCTCCCTTACGTGTAGAGAAGCTGAGCTAGTTCTTCCCTCCTCTCCTGATCCACATTCAATTCCACGGCATCAGCTCTCCGCCAGCTCCTCCAAGATTCATCCTGTATTTATTTAAGAGTGTAGCTGGTAGGCTTTTTGCCTGTGGGAGAGCCTTACAGCCAAGCCTGATGCTATACAGGGATCACCAGATAACAGGCAGCAGCAGAAGCTTAGCTGTTCTGCCACTATACAGGATGTGCTGAAGCCAATCAAGACTTACTGTTGCTGATCTGGCTAGGTTTAGCTCATACAGTCACCACAGGAATTTACCCAGGTATTCCTCGTCATTGTGGCTCAGTGCCATGACAGGCAGTGTCTATGCATTGAGGAAAAGGGGCAGCTTCCTCTGGTAGAGGAGCATTTCCTTCAAGTTTAACTGAAGTTGCTGGGTTTCCTTTCTTCAGGAGAAGACCATGAGTTCATTCTTCCACAGGAGGGCTTCCCACTGCGACACGAAATCCTGGATCACCCGACCACCCTTGACCATTTCCAGGACAAGATGGACTCTCCCCACATCAGCGGCAATGAGGCAGATTCCGTCTCACTGACTCCGACCGAGGGCATTTCTCTCGTCTCTGTCTCGCAGCCACCGTTTGAACATGGGTTTTCCACTGATTACTTCAACCCCATCGTCAGGGACATGATGTGCTTCTATGCTGAGCAGGGCGATGTGCAGATGGCCATATCGGTCCTGATTGTGCTTGGAGACAGGATTAAGAAAGAAATCGATGAGCAGACACAGGTATGGCCCAACACGATCAGGATGAATTGCCCCAGCTCTCTCCTCTCTATTGAGTGTGTTGACTCTTACAACAACAACTTGCCATCAATGTAAGAAAATGCCTCCAAGGCGCTACACAAAAGCATGCTCAGACAAAATCTGACACCAAGCCACAGGAGATATAAGGGCGGGTGATTAAAGTATCGGTACAAGGTTTAGGTTTTAAGGAGGATCTTAAAGGAGGAGAGGGACTTAGAGACAGAAGTTTGGGGAGAGCTTCTGGAGCTTACGTTCCGGACTGCTGAATGCCCAGCTGTCGGTGGGGCAAATGATGTGAGAAATGCACAAGAGGACAGAGCTGGAAGGACACAGGGCTCTTGGATTGTAGGGTTGGGAGGAGGTTACAGAGATTGACAACGCAAGTGAGAGTTTTAAAGTCAAACAGTTGGAGGATTGGGAGGCAGTGTCAGTCAGTGAGTGTAGGGGTGATGAACGAATGAAACTTTATGAGTAGTTTGGAATGAGCTCAAGTCTATGGAGGGTAGGATGTAGCTTACTTTACCATGTCCTTATTTTTCATCGGAGCATCTAGTTAATGAGCATTGACATACAACTCCCCTGTATGGGTCAGGCCCGATCCTACCTTCAGCTGATATTCACAGCCTCGAACCTCTCGGAATCACTGTGGCCTGATCAGAAGTGGGAAGCTGGCTGGATTTCCCCTCCTTGGTTCTGAGAAAGTTGGTGAAAATTGTAGAGTCCTCATCAATGAGATCAGATAAATCAGCACAGGTCGGGCATGAACCTGGCTTGTTTATACATGGTTTGGTACTACACTAATGCCTCTGTGCCATGCATCATTTTGAGGCTGACCTTTCTCCGTTCCATGGGTAATAACTCTCACATCTATTGCTCATCCGATGGGCTCTCTGAGCACGATTGCCAATTGAGTGGCAGATTAGTGCTGAATTAATGGGCAGTTTTGAGTAGACATTATTGAAACATGAAAGATTCTGAAGGGGCTTGACAGGGTAGATGCTGAGGGGATGTTTCCTGTCGTAGAGGAATCTAGAATCGGGGCACAGTTTAAGGATAAGGGGCCTCCCATATAAGATGGAGATCTGGAGGAATTTCTTCTCTCAGAGGTCGTTAGTGTTTGGAATTTTCTTCCCCAGAGAGCAGTGGAGGCTGGGTCATTGAATATATTTAAGGCTGAGTTACACAGATTTTTTGATCAACAAGGGAGTTGAGGGCTATGGGGAACAGGCAGGAGAGTGGACTTGAGACCACAACCAGATCAGCCTTGGTTTTATTGAATGGCGGAGCAGGTTCGAAAGGCCGAATAGTCTACTTCTGCTCCTATGTTCCTGTAATTGAATGACGGAACAGGTTTGAGGGGCTGAATGGTTCTCTCATGTTTTTGGATTCTTGGGACTACCTGCGGTGTCCAGTTTGTTTATTATAAGATATTTTCATCAGTGTGAATTATAGCTCCTGATGTCTTTAAACTCCATAGGAGCACTGGTACACGTCCTACATTGACCTGCTCCAGCGTTTCCAACTTTGGAATGTGGCCAACGAAGTTATCAAACTGAGTACGTGCAGATCCATTAACTGCCTGAACCAGGCGTCAACGACACTGCACGTGAACTGCAACAACTGCAAGCGGCCAATGAACACCCGAGGCTGGATGTGCGAGAGGCAAGTGAAATAGATAGTGGGTATCTTGCAGGCATGGGCTTGCTGGCTAGATTGTGTGGCGGGGGATGGGTGGGTTGTTCCCACAACAGTTCCATTAGTGATGGCAGCATGAGCCTGTACAGATTTGAACGGGTACTTGGGGCAAGGCATTGGGGAACTGTAGCCCAGGGTGAGAACTGGGGAGGTCTTGTGGGGCAATGGGTAGCGTACCTACCTCTGGGCCAGAAACTCGGGGTTTAAGCCCCACTTCAGGACATGATGGCCATGGAAGCTGCGTTCATAACTTGGCCAAACAGGTTGATTATCAGCCTGCAAATCCTACCAATATGTCTGATGGCAGGCGGTGAGTGTGGGAGTTCCCTGGTCAGCCACACTGCAGAAGACAATGGCAAACCACTGCAGTACTTTGCCAAGCATAATCATGGATCAACCCAATGGAAGTCCGTGATCGCCAACACCCTCTTAGGGCATGGTACCTGAAAGAGGTGTTTTTAATCATACAGTGCAGAAAGAGGCCATTCAGCCCATTGCACTTGCTCCAGTCCCACACCCTTAATTCTTCCCCATTGCTTTGCAAATGTTTTCTTTTCATGTATTTATCCAGATAGGAGGTCTCGTGGTCTTGTGATGTGGCGGATAGAGTCCCTGTCTCTGAGCCAAAAGCTTCGAGTTCGCATCCCACCCCAGGATTTGGTGGCCAAGGAAGCTATGTTCATAACATGGCAAAACAGGTTATCAATCTGTAAATCCTTCCAATACACCTACGGCAGGCAGTAATAGTGGGAGACACTCCTGGTCAGCCATGCTTGATGTGGAGTGGCTTTGCTCAAGCTGTAGCCTCTGGCTTCTATATCTGTAGTCTTCTAAGCCTTCCAAATCCCTTTTGAAAGTTATTATTGAATCTGTTTCCACCGACCTTCCAGGTACAGCATTCCAGGTCATCATTATGTCGCTGCATAAAAACATTCTCACCTTGGTTCTTTTGCCACTCACTTTAATCTCTATTCTCTGGTTACCTAATCTGCCATCAAAGACAGTTTTCCTCTTATCTACTCTTATCAAAACCTCAATAATACACAGGAGAAGCCAGAGCTGGATCTGTGGGACTGCTGATCTCCTGAAATTCAAGTGTATGCATATATAGATTATTTACGATTTGTGTTCTATTTGTTACTAGGTGCCGCCGTGGTGCCAGCACCTGTGCTATTTGCCACCATGCGGTGAAGGGGCTGTTTGTTTGGTGCCAGGGCTGTACACACGGAGGACACCTCCAGCACATCATGGACTGGTTTCAGTTCCACACCCACTGCCCGACAGGATGTGGACATCTCTGTGAATACACATAGCGTAAATACTTGCTGCCTCATGGAACACCAATGACGATAATACATGGTGGGGCAGGAGGTCTGGAGAGGCAGAGTGGAAGGAATTCAATTACACGTGGCTCCCCACTGCTCCAAGCAAGATTTGCTTTGGAACAGAAAGAGGCTGGACTGTTATTTTGGGTAGGGTGGGGGTGTTGGCGGAGGGGGGTGAGCTGGTGTGATGAGACCTGTTCCTGGCACAAGCACCTGACAACAGACAAGGTGGATACACGCATGTGGGCAGATTTTAGACACTGTGCACCCTGTACAACTTATACATACATGAGAGATGCTTTACAGCAAGAACTATGGCTTTCGATGGTCATAGGGAGGCAATAATTACCATTCACCTTCCCCATGCATCTCCCCCCACCAACGTCACTGCTACTCAATCCATGGGGTCTCAAGCTGACGTTGTTTTGAGTAGGATTGTAGCGATTTACTAAATCATTCTTTTTGGCATTCTCTTCAGGAGTTGGACTCCCTGGACTGGGGCAGTCATGTTGGCAGAAGCAGTCAACTCCCAGCACTTCAGCCTGCGAGGAAGGTGGTGCAGTTCTAGGCCAAGGTGTAAAAGGGAAACTAAACTTGTCCAGAGACATTTTACTCCTGCTCAAGTGAAGGGGACATGACAGCCTTTGGGCAGGTCTGTCCTGGATGTGGGGGAAATAACAGTGAGATAAAAGAGAACCAAAATTACTCCTGTGATAATGTAAAGAGCACTTTCAAACATTTTAAAATACAGGAAGATGGCACAACAGATTGGAAAAGCAACCCCTGGATGGGTTGTAGATTAGATTCCGTGCCCACTCTTAGCTCTGTGCTGACAATTTTCCTGCTTCTCAGTGGGTGGGGAGAACATCAAAAATGCAATTGTCCATTAACACATCTCCTATTGGCCTGTCTGAACTGGCAAAGTCCTGGGACCACATAATGAATCCCATTAGTTGGAGTTCATCTGTGGCCAGAACAGAGAAGGGAAGGAGAGCATGAAGTAATTTAATTTCCTCCTGCTCCCCAAAGAAATCTCTGAAAGAGTTAGATCAGCTGAAACCCGATTCCCAGCTCTCTGCCCATGCTATTTAACCAGTTGTCGAAGCTGTACAGACCATGGCTGAAAGCAAGTCAGCAGAACTCTCTCACACAAAAGAGTAAGAACCGTTCACCAAGAACATCACGGAAAGTGATAACTGGAGACAACTACAGTTAAGAAAGGAAAAAGATTTGCATTGATACAGCCCCCTTTCTTTTGGTTTCTGAACCTCACAGAAGCAGAACGACTCCGGGTTGATCCATCTTGGCTCCCTCCCAAGTTCCCCAGCATCACAGATGCAAGTCTTCAGGTGCACTCCATGTGATATCAAGAAACAGCTGAAGGTACTGGTCACAGAAAAGGCTATGGGTCCTGACAACATCCCAGCAGTAGTACTGAAGACCAATGCTCCAGAACTAGCCAGAGCCTGAAATTCAACTGGGGACAATAGGATCAGCTGCTGTGCATTCCCAAGATTTAACAGCTTCTAGACACACACTTTTTAAAATTTTTCCTTGGGATGTGAGCGTTGCTGACAAGGTCAGCATTTATTGTCCATCCCTAATTGCCCTTGAGGTGGTGGTGAGCCACTTTCTTGAACTGCTGCAGTCCATGTAGGGCAGGGTACACCCACAGCGCTGATAGGGAGTTCCAGATTTTTAACCCAACAACAATGAAGTAACATTGATATAGTCCCAAATCAGGATTGTGTCCTTGTCCTTCTAGGTGGTAGAGCTTGCAGGTTTGGAAGGTGCTGTCGAAGGATACTTGCTATAGTGCATCTCATATATGGCACACACTGCTGCTACTGTGTGTCAGTGATGGAGTGAGTGAGTGTTTAAGCTTGTGGATGGGACAGTGATTAAGCGGGCTGCTTTGTCCTGGATTCTGTCAAGCTTGTTGAGTGCTGTTGGAGCTGCTCTCATTCAGGCAAGTGGAGAGTCTCCCAACACACTCCTGACTTGTGGCCTGTAGGTAGTGGCAGCCTGTGGGGATTCAGGTGAGTTACTGTACTATAAACCAGTACACAAAGAAATGTTACATGGATGAGGCTGTGGAGAGTGGCCAGACCAAAGGAACCTGACCCAGTCATCAGCAGATCAGGCCAGAAAACTGGGGAGTTGGGGTGGCAGGGGGGTTGTTGGGGCGTTGGGCGAGGTGGGGGGGGGGGGGGGGGGGGGGGGGGGGGGTGTCATCCTATGCTTGTTTCTCTCGTCTTTATTTCCTCTGTTGGTTAACTCAAAACACTACTCAGCAAAGCCTCTACCCACACAGCAACAATTCACTGAATTAACAAATAACTCATTTACTAAATTAACTAACACGAGTCTCACTGACATTTTCATTGAAACCAAAAAGGGAAAACCCAATGTGTAAAGGTCTTTAATGCCTGTAATATTTTGACTAATGCTATGTTTTAATTTAAAAGGGAGCTTGCAAACTGCAGGCATTGCAAGTGATTGTGGGTGTGGAATGGTATTCTTTGCTCAACATTTACTACAGCTGTAGTTATTCAGTTTGAACACAAATACACATTTATTTAGCTTTATTTTTCAGAAGGGTATGTCAATTCAGAATCATTGAAGCTTACACTGGCGTTGTAGACATGCCTGACACACTCTAAAAGGTGGTACATCTTGGGCAAAGAATTCAGTGCAAGTTAAAACGGAGCAAAACTATGACTGCATGGATTCATTTGGAAATCAGTGCAATTCTTGCATTCCTGCCCATTTTCATCCCCCCTCGCCCTGTTGGATTTTATGTTCTGGTACCTCTGCCAAGTACCCTATCCTCAAGTGTGAGCCTTAATGGTGAAGTCAACAAAACTAAAAACTTGTGGTTATTTATATAGCACCTTTCACGACCTCAGGATGTCCCAAAGTGTTTTACAGCCAATGAAGTATGAAGTGTTAGTCACTGTTGTAACGTAGGAAATTGTGCATAGCAAGGATCCACAAACATCAATGAGATAATGACTATACTATGTTTCTATAACATCACAGACACTATTTTTAAAATATTATTTACTTAACAGATAGCCTGTTTTAGTGATGGTTGAGGCTTAAATATTGGCCAGGATATTGGAAATCACCTCAGCTCTTCTTCAAAATAGCACTTTGATATCTTTTATGTCCACCCAAGAGCAGACACGAGCCTGGTTTAATGTTTCGAGACTGCGCTCCCTCAGTGCTGCACTGAAGTGTCAGCCTGGTTTGTGCACTTCAGGCTCGGATGTGGGACTCAGAGGCAAGAGTGCTACCAGTGTACAAAGCTGACATTGTAGGCTATTTGATCATGGCAGAGCCCACAATCACTGCACAACCACATATGTGCATTACTCAGCAGGAGTCAATAGTAGAAATCAAAAGCAAGAACCCCTGACCATTTTTTCCAGCCCAACTCAAAGGTGATCTATTGGCACACTCCAAATCACCCAATTCAGTAGTGCAGAGATCAAAGTTAGGACCTTTCTGCTTTGCAGGACTCTTTACTCACTGATTTATGAAGCCATTGGAGGAGCACCACTGCCTCTTGTTTCGTCTCCCAATGCCATCTACACCCAAAAGGATGCACAACTGAAGAATCTGGTTCTTGGTCTCTGCTGATGCAACTTCTAGGTGGTGTGGGACAGCAGCCCAAGGTCAGAGCCAGGGTGAGGAGATAATAAGATCAGCCACAGTCTAACTGAATGGAGGAACAGGCTCAAACAGCTCAATGGCGTAGCTTGGTTATGATGCTCCTCCATTGTCAAATAGCCTGGCACACTAGTCTGTGCTCGCAGATGAATAGCCACTGGAGTGTGATACAGTATGACTGCAAGCACACTCATATCCATACTCCATTTTGTGCTAACAGCTTTGGGAAACAAAGTTAGCAGCAATAACCTAACCCTGCAGTTTGGGAACTGAGATGATTGACTTTGATCAAATGTCTTGATTTGATATCTCCTGACAGCACCAGTTAGTGTACAGTCCTAGCAATTAGGGTTCAAATCCCCACCCAGGAAAGTTGCAAAGCTGACTTCCATAAAAATCTGATAATTTAGCAGCAGACACCAGAAAAATGGACCAGATTATCATAAAATTCAAACTATCTCAGGGAAGGGAATGTGTCTGCCTTTCCTCGCTCGTCTCCATGGGATTCCAATCCCACACTACATGGTTGACTTTCAATGCCCTCTGAGGTGCCCCTGTAAGCCACACAAAAAAAGATTGCTACAAAACACAAGTGGCTCACCACCAACTTTCTGGGGCAACTGGAGAAGGGCAATAAATGCGACCTCGTCAGTACCACTCATCCCAAGAACAAACTTAAAATAAACACTCAAACATAAATAGCCCAATTCATGGAGACCAGAGAGTTTCATGAACACTAAATGCAGAGTTTGAGGCAGTTTGTTGCACTGACATGGCTCTGTGTGATGCAAAGAGAGTCATGTAAGGACGCTGATACATAAAGCAGGCTCAACTTCACCATTTTCACTATGACCCCAGGACTAACACCATTGAGATTTGCCAGCCCATCAGAGCTAGGCTGTTCAGGGTTGGTGTCAGGAAGCACTTCTTCAACACAACAGCTGAGGCATGGAGTCAATTGAAAATTTCAGAACTGAGTAACAGTTTTTTATTAGGCAGTGGTATTAATTGTTATGGAACCAATTCAGAAATATGAAGTCGGGATAAAAATCATCCATGGATCAAGGGGCAGAATGGCCTTTCCTACATTCCAGCAATAGCCCAGAATCTCAAGGAATTGAAGGTTTAATCTCCAGGTCACTGCCCGGAGCAACACAGGAGAAAAATCATAGGGGCATTAAAAAAATTGTAATTTTCTTTCAACCCTCTTGTTTAATAGTTGTAAAGATAATGGATATGGGGAGTAAAAGGTTGTTTCATGGTCAGAAATCATCCAATTAGATAATGAAGAGTATTACACTTTTCAATAGGTTTGTGAAAGCTGGATGCCATCAGAATGAACATGTCGGGGGAGCGAAGGGGTGGGACATTTGGAAGGGGTCATGTGATGCAACTACCAGGAATACATCCAGCCAGAGTTGGCAACCTGACCTCCAACCTGAATTTCACCCTAGGATTGTGTTCCCCACCAATGACTAGTGGCTGATGACAATATAAACACACAGAACAGAGAAGAGGTGGGTCTAACAACATTGCCCAGTGTCATGGAAGTAGCAGGATATAGATTTACTAAAACCGTTGGAAGGGTTGGATAGTGTTGGGAAGAGAGAAAAAAAAACAGATTGCTAATCATTGCTACTCCTGAGCACCAGCTATCTTTTAGGGAATGGTGTTATTGGTTCACACTAGCAAACATCACCTAATTCTTTCCTCTCCCAGTCAAAGCAAGATGATGGTCAACATCTCAGATATCCAGAAGTGAACTAATTATATTAAAAATTCATTTTCTTTCACCCCTCCACCTCAAAGTTTATAACCCTTTTCAATTTTGATCAGCTGCTTTCCAAAGAAACAATCTCTTCTAGGAGGAAACAAACAATTTAAATCAGATTACTGAGAATGCAACAACTCCTGAACTAATATTAAATTGATTTACTGTACACACTTCCAATTGGGATGAGGGTCATTGAGCAGGCCCTCAGTCTCCTGGGCTAGGCAATTAGCAGGAGAAAGCACCATGGATATTCTTGTTCTCAACAACGGCAGAGCCCAGCACTTGAGTGCAATAGCTAAAGCATTTACAACCATCTTCAGCCAAAAGTGTCGAGTGGATGATCTTTCTTCACCATCAGTCTTCAGGAAATATCAAGAAAAGCTATGGGTTCTGACAACATTTTATGCTTAAGACATGTGCTCCAAAAATAGCTTCAACTCTATTCCAGTATAGCTTCTGGCATCCATCTGAATGTGGAAAAGCCCAGGTTTTATCCTGTCCAAGAACAAGTCCAACCTGGCCAATTACTGTCCTATTAATCTACTCCCAATCCTTAGCAAAGAGAAGAAAGGAGTCATCAGAAATGCCATCAAGCAGTACTTATTCACTAATAATCTGTTCAACTCAGATTGGGTTCCATCAGGGTTATTCAGATCCCAGACCTCATTACAGCCTTGGTCTAAACATGGACATAAAGACCTGAAATCTAGAGGGGAGGTTAGAGTGACAGTCCTTGACATCAAGGCAGTGTTCAATCAAGTGAGTCACCAAGGACTATCTGTAAAACCAGACAGGGGTGGGGGGAAACTCTCCAGTGGCTGGAGTATACCTAAGGCAGACAATTGTGGTTGCTGGATACCAATCATCGCAGCTACAGGATATCCCAGAAGTTCCTGAGGGAACTTCCAAGACCCAACTATCATCAGCTGGACAATATCCAGGCTTAGACTGATAAGTGGCAAGTTACAATTGCAGTAGGCAATGGCCACCTCCAACAAGGCAGAGCCTAATCACTTCCCCATGACATTCAATTGCATTACCATCACCAATTCCCACATCAACATCTTGGGGTCACTTAGTGACCAAAATCTCAACTAGATCAGCCACAGAAATGCTGTGGTTACTAGAGCAGATAGAAGCTGGATATACTTCAGCAAGTGACTCATCTCCTAACATCCCAATGCCCTTCTATCACTTATAAGGCACAAGTCAAGAATTTAATGGAATATTCTTCATATGCCTCAGATGCTTGGAATGGGTGCTGCTGCAACAACATTCAAGAAGCTCAATACCACCCAGGACAAAGCAACCTCTTTGACTGAAACCTCAACCACTAAATCTCCACCATCAGCTATCAATATCTGCTCTCCAAGAATTATTTGGCAACCTCCAACACCTGGAAAGGTAAGGGCAGCAAATGGATTGGAATGCCATTATCTCCAAGCCACACACTAAGTTATCTTGAACATATATCACCATTCTTTTATTGGCACTGGGCCAAAATCCTGGGATTCCTTTTCCAACAGCACTATGGGATCACCTTCACCACAAGTACAGTAGTGGTTCAAGAATACCCACCATTGCCTTCTTGAGGTGAACTACAGATAGGAAATTTAAGCCAGGCATGCTAATGAGAAAAAAAAACATGTACAGCAGTACCACACACACCACCTACAGAGACCAGCATTCATTTACCAGTGCCTCAGGCTCCAGGGCTAGGTTCCCTGTTCAACAGGAATATCATACACACTGCCTATGCCAGTGATTTACCAGTCCTGAAGAACACGTTTCAGTTTCTGGATTTTATTAGGTCAGTTGTTTTTGTTGAAAACCATGAACCGAATTTTACTTGATTTGGTGACACCTTAAAACACTGAAAGGAAGCAAACACATTAGTTTGGTTTCTTCTGGCAAAGCAAAATGTACAGAAAATTAAAAATAAATAGCATCTAAGAGGACCACAGAAATTAGGCTCCGTTCACTTCACAGCGAGGTAGGAGACAATGAACCAATTATATTTAAAAATGATCACTAACACAGGCTTATTGTTGATTGTCCAAAGGTGGTGTCTGAATATCGGACCTGACTGAGTGCAACTGCTGAATGTCACAGTGCATGTTACTGGAGGATTTGGCAGCAGTGAAGGCTGAGCAATAGCTACACGAATACAACCAAGTCCTTGGTCACAGTCTCCTCTCCCTTCTCCTCCGGTAGCAGGCCCCTTTACTTCTGCAGGTCCTTCATCCTGTTGAGCGCGCTGCCAGCTTGGAACCACTGAATTTGACCCTCGTTGAAGCTGTGGTTGAGCACTATTGTATCTTGGCTGCCATCCTTGTGCTTAAGGATACAAGTGAGAGGCTGAAAGAGGATGAGGAGAAAGAACAAAAGAAGAAAAAAAAATGAGACTTGACTGCAAAAAATACCAGTGTCAAAATCAGGAGGTGGGGATGACTGAACCGAGCAGTGAAGATGCCCAGCAATTTGTTTGATGAATGTCCGGTTCGGATAAGACGCTATTGTCATTACTTTAAAGGTCATTGTATTTCTGAGCTTCCCTCCCCCCTCCTACCCACATTTTCTCCAGCTATAACTTAGCTCCCAGGGCCTCAAAGCTGTAGAACTGCTACCTTTTTGTGCTGATGGGCTGAGATGAATTAGAGTGGGAGGAGGTTTGTGCGGACTATAAACATTGGCATACAGCAGGTGGACTAAGTGGTCTGTAATTTCTGTGTAATTTATTCTTCCTCCGCGCAAACTCATGAACAGGCCCAGGGCCATCACTTTTGGCCTTGAAAAGTGCCCAGTCTACCTCCAGATTACCCTGGAAGGGCAAAGTATCTCAAAAAACTGAGCAACAGCTGAAGCTAGCTGTTTCACGCTGTTACTATACAGCAGCAACACGAGTGGTATTCACCACTAACAGGATGCTGCCATCGAGCCAAAAAGACGTTCTGCCTATCATACAAATGAGTAATGTTGGATATGAATTTCAGTGCCAGCATGATGCTGGGTATGTAGGTTGTATGTCTAAAAAATGGCGAATTGTATCAAATAGCATGTCACAACTGCTGTTTGCAACAGGTAATTTATGGACCAACCAGCCTGCGCTTGTAAAACATAAAACTAAGTGTCTAACACTAGATGTGATTCTGCGATTGGACGACATTTGCTAAATAATCCTCAATGTGCTGAGAATTACGCTGACAATTTAAGATTGTCAGTCAGGCTCGCCGTGTGGTGCAATTGCGTGTACTGGAAGCTACACAGATTAATATACAGGGCCCTGTTCTTTGCAGACAGAAAGAACATGTACACACATTTGTAGCACAGGCAGCACTGAAACATGGACGCTATGCAGCCCAAAACAACAAGGGTACCTTGAATACATAACTGGTGTTACATTGTGATAGCTGATATTGACTGAGGGACATATGGAGTTAGGTTGCAGATCTGCCACAAGCGCACTGAATGGTGTTCAAGGGGCTAAACGTTGATCTCCTGTGCTATGTTCTTTCCCATGTTCGGTAAGCAGATTCAGCTTGCTAAGAGAGTGCAAATATGGGAACCACTGCTTCTGGAGTCAGCCACCAGTTCTCAGGCTCCCCCCCCACCCACCTTAAATTCAGACCGTATGTTAACCAGACCTATAGCTCTAACAGTGAGCGTGTATCCTTGGAGCCCAGCGTTGTTTCTCAGGTGACAGGCGGTTGAAAACTAATCCGTCGGATGGCGACTGGGGTGTTATGCAGGATGGGAGAATCAGAGGGGTCTGGCTTAGCTTTTCCGAACCTTTCTCCTAATTTTCCAGGACAGATAAATGTGTGTGGTTGTGTGAAGTGCATAAATTAGGAAAATGTGAAATGGTATTGGCAAGGTAAAGCCAGAAGTTAAAAAAAGTAAAACTAGGGCCATGAAACTTAATTTTAAATTAGGAGCAAGTATAAAGAACAGGTGCTGGGAGAATGGCTTTCCTCAATATCTGATAAAGTTTGGAACAACTGGATGCTATCAAAAAGCAGGTACCAAAGGGATGGGCTTCCATGGGTCAAATCGTCATTTCTCATGCGCAATATGTTATTTTTAAAAATCCCAATACAACACTGTATAAATAGGTGCCGAGTGAGCTCCAAACAGAAAGAAGCACAACTCCATGTTGGTACCTTTCCAGGGGTAAATTCCTTCAGCCCAATAATGGAGACTTTATCATCTGGTTGCACCTTGTCATAATCGGCAGGATTATCGAAGGTCAGAGGAAGGAGTCCTTGCTTCTTGAGATTGGTTTCTACAAAGCAAGCACAGAATTCACATTACACCCACAATTTCTTAAGGTACAAGAATTGGACTAGAGTCAATGAGTGTCAGCTAGGCTCACCATTGGTAGCAGTGACCCCTCCGTCAGAAGATTAGTGTGTTCCATGCCCCACTCTAGGTTCTTCATCTAAGCTGATACTCCTGTACAATACACTCATTTCAAAGTTGTCCCCTGCCTTGTTCTGGACTCCCCTATCAGAGGAAATAATTTCCCTATCTGCCCTATCAAATTCTTTAATCACCTTAGACATCTCAAATAGATCATCCCCTAATCTTCTATACTGAAGGGAATACAAGCTCAGTCTATGCAACCTAGTCTCATAATTCTACTCTTCAAGGCCCATTTGACTCATTTGAGGGCTAGAATTCTTCTCATTCAGTTCCACACAACCTTACAAGCCAATGTCCTAACAGTGGGGTTGTCCTAGCTGGACAAGCAGTGAAAAGCCATAATAAGATTTTCAGTTGAACTCCAATGGTAGGTCATGCAGCTTTGGCAGGGCAGGGCACCTAAACCATGGCTTTTGTTAACCTGTATCTAACTTATTTGGGTCAGGCAAGTGAGGTGTGCTCATACGAGGATAGAATGTGTGCTCTATGTCAGGCAGTTGAAGTTACTTCAAGAAATTCTCAGTAATTTGTTGATTTTCAAGCAGACTGATGGCTTTTTGTGTTTCTGAAATCCAGCTGTCCAAAAGGGGAAAAAATCTCTAAGGGCCACATTAGTTTCAGATAAATTGGGATTCCCTTACATTGTCAATTAGCAATGAAAAACAGAAAATGCCGGAAAAACTCAGCAGATCTGGCAGCATCTATGGAGAGAAAATCAGAGTTAACATTTAGAGTCTGAGTGACTGCTTCTTCAGCAGATTCATACGGACTCGTTTTAACTCTGTTCCTCTCTGCACGGATGTTGCCAGACTTGCTGAGTTTTTCCTGCATTTTGTTTTTATTTCAGATTTCCAGCATCCGCAGTATTTTGCTTTTATGTCCAGCATCCTGGACGCAGATTTGACTGTACACACACACTGCATCTATCAATTGGAGTCACTCTAGGGTTTAGCCAACGAACCGTGGGAGCCTTGGCTGTGAAAGACTCTCAAAAGAACTGTCCTCCTAATAAAAGGGCAGGTAGCTCAGGGATGTAAAAACAAGCGAAGAATGAGTGATCCCCTGCGATTGAGAAATTGCTGAGATTTCTGCAGCTGCACAGGTGGCTGAAGCAGCCCACGTGGCTCATGATCCCAAAAAGGGAAAGAGGGGTAGCCCACTTATCAAAATCACACTTCTTCATTCAAAGTCACTAATTGAATTTTTCCAGCACTAAGTTGCCTCTTTGCTGTTATTAGCACCACTTAATTCAAAATTATGGTACAATTACATTTTTTGAAGGAGTAGACTGCATCTCCAACACGAGTTTCAATTTCTACAATATACACCTACCATGAATTCGAGCGAAGCTCTTGACAATGATGGCGCGGCCTCCTAGATGCCGAGGCTCGAGGGCAGCGTGCTCTCTGCTGGAGCCCTCACCATAGTTCTCATCACCAACCACCACCCAGTTGATGCCTTGTTTCTGGGGAAAGGAATAAAAACTTTATACTTTGCTCTTGGGCAATAAACGAGAGTTGCCAACTCTAGTTGGACATATTCCTGAAGGTTTCACCTCTCAGCCTCTGACCAGTCCACTTACTCAAACAGCTTTCTTTTCTCCCAACTGCAATATTTTTCTAACTAATGAAAAAAGTGAACATATTTTAAAAATTCTCCCATCATTTTAACCTGGTTTCTTGCAACAGCATCCAGGAGACTCCAGGGCACCCCCTGGAGGGGTGGCAAGCCTAAGGTAGACATGACTAGTTTGCTACTTTTAACTGCCCTTTCCCCTATCCTGGAGGCAATAACACTTAATGGGGCAGAGCAGCTCTCTTATACCTTGATGGGGTCAGTCATGCACAGGCTTAAATATCGAATGCTGGCACCATTGGAGTAGCACTTTGCAGGAGAAGTCACTCAATTTTCCTTCTCTTCAGCCCAGAGGTAGAGCCCAACACTGCCCGACATTGACCAGCTAAAGACAAGGAAACCGATCAATGTAGAGTTAACCACTAAGGAGCTTAGAGAGCTGCCCAATTCTCTCCTTTTGCAGATGCACTTACCTTGTAAGCACGAGCAGTTTCTGGCACAGGTCCATACTGGTTGCTTAACTGGTTTTTGACCTCATTGACTTTGTTATTCTCAATGTTAACGGCACCGATTAGCAGATTATTTGAAATGTTGTCAAGGTGGCCACGGAACTTCAGCCAAGGTCCAGCAGCTGATATGTGATCAGTGGTACACTTGCCTTTCACCTAAAACAGAAGGAAACAAATCACAACAGGGAAAGATAGAACAGCTAAACCACAGATCAGTAGTTAAAATCCAGCGATGATAAAAGCCTAACATTTAGACACTAGATTTCCAAATAGAGGATGAGACACAAAACCTTTGCCAATCAAGGGCAAGAATCCAAGAATGGGACATGTCCTCCACTACTTTTTTTTTTGCAGAGTCATCAATTACTCCCACAAGATTCTCTCTGATCTACTCTTACTACAGCCTTAGAATAGCATTGTCTAATGCACCAATCTTGTCTATTTCTCCTTGCCAAATCCCACAGCACTAAGGATTTGTGTCCTTACAAAACTTTATGTCAATTATGTCAACTTACAAGCAGTGTGTGCTATGGACATCAAGAACTGTGCCAATTCTTCTTAAAGCTTCACTAATAAAATTGACAGTTTGCAGCTTGGAGTTTACTGTTTACATTGGGACCAACTGGGCTGAGTTGGTCCCAAAGACAATGCAAAAGTGCTCAGTTATATTCAAATTGCACTGATCGCTGACTGAAAAAACCTGCATGATCAGAAAGCTAAATAAACAAAGTACATTCATGCAAATATAGGCAGCCTTCTATCTTGAAGATTCCCCTTGCCACCATTTGATTGCATGGGTAGCAACAACTCACTGACGTCCTGCTCAAGTGGCCATTTGTTCTTGGCTTCCAGACAAGCAATGCTGGATTTTAAAATTTTCATCCTTGATTTCAAATCCCTCCATGGTCTCGCCCCTAATGCTGTAATCTCCTCCAGTCCCACAAGTTCTGAGGTAACTGCACTCCTCTAATTCTGGTCTCTTAGGCATGCCCAGCTTTAATTGCTCCATCGTTGGTGGCCGTATCTTTAATTGTCTTGGCTCCAAGGTCTGGAACACACTCCCTAGACATCTCCTCCTCTCTACCTTGCATTCCCCCTTTAAAACACTTAAAATCTACCTCTTTGGCCAAGCTTTTGGACTTAATGTCTCCTAATGTGGCCTGGTGTCATATTCTGTTTTATAATGCTCCCATGAAGCACCTTTCAACATATATATTTTTAATACCTTTTAATGTATTTTTTTGGTGTTAGAACTTTCTAGATCCCTCTAATTCCCTGGTAAACCTGGAGCCAGGAACATGCTGAGGGATGTACAAATCAGATTGTAATGAGGGGAATGGAGACTCTGCTGACTGCTTGACTTTAGGACCACCTGTTCGGTCCGGGTGCCCAGTGCTCAAAAGGTTAGCAATGGGGGCCTCAGTTGTTTACTTTTCTCAGAGGAGCTATGCAGTCATTCTCACTATACGAGGTCTGCTGCAATAATTTCACCCAGATCACAAGGCTGGAGGGTGGGCTGTAATCCCAAGGGCAGTAAATCTATTCTGCCGGAGGTGCACCGCGTATTAGAAAGCATAGTTTGAATTGGGTAAGACCAACTAACTCAACACAGAATGTGGATCAACCCTGGACAGGCTGGCCTGTTTGACCCAGTCTCTTACAAGATTTCTAACTTGATACCAGCCACCCACATGTCAAACCTGCCAATTACATATTAGAAAGCAGGGATCATAGTGACAGCATTCAAAAGGACATAGACAGGCTGGTGGAATAGGCAGACACGTGGCAGATGAAACTTAATAGAGAAGCATGAAGTAATACATCTAGACTGGAAGAACGAGGACAAGCAATGTTCAATAAAGGGTACAATTCCAAACGGGGTGCAGGAACAGAGATTTGGGGGTATATGCACACAATCATTGAAGATGGTAGGGGCAGGCTGAGAAAGTGATTAAATAGGTATAGACGATTCTGGGCTTATAAATAGAAGCATAGAGTACAAAAGCAAGAAGTTATGATGAACCTTTAAAAAATACTTGAGTAGTGTGTCCAGTTCTGGGCATCGGACTTGAGGAAAGTTGTGATGGCTTTAGAGAGGGTGCAGAAAAGACTTGCAAGAATGGTTCCAGGGATGAGGGACTTAAGTTGTGTGGTTAGATTGGAGAAGCTGGGACTGTTCTCTTTAGAGAAAGCTGACAGGAAATTTGATTAAGGTGTTAAAAATTATTGAAGGTCTAGACAGAGTAGATAAAAATGGATCCTATTTGCAGAAGGGTTGAGAACCAGAGGACACTGATTTAGGGTGAATGGCCAAAGAAACGATGGAGACATGAGGAAAAGTTCTCTTATTCAGCAACTGGTTAGGATCGGGAGTGCATTGCCTGTAAGTGTGACAGAGGCAGATTCAAATTGTGGCTTTCAAAAGGGAATTGAATATGCACCTGAAAAGAAAAACACTGCAGGGCCTATGGGGATAGGACCGGGTTGTGGGACTAGCCCAGTTGTTTTTGCAAAGAGGCGGCACAGACACAACAGATCGAATGGCCTCCTTCTGTGCTGTAACCATTCTGTGATCCTAGGGCCAGGATTTTCCCAGCGGGAGCAGGGCCCACTCGCCGACACGCAAAAATGACACGCAGTGACGGGAAGAACTCCCAATGTCACCACGTCCCACTTAAAAATTTTCAGGTAGGTAAGGACACAGCAAAATCAGCTGTGCGCCCGCCAACCTGTCAATGGCCAATTGAAGCTATTGACAGAGTCATTTAAGTAATTAAAGGACCTGCCCGTCCATCCTTAAGGTTGTCAGGCAGGCCAGAAGCCCTGGCGGGAATTAGAAAAAGCACGAAACCTCATCCAGAGGCAGGATGAGGTTTCGTGCAGGTTTTTAAAAATTTAATTAAAGTTTTTTTTAAAAAAGTTATGGACACGTCCCAACTCATGTGACAGTGTCGCATGAGGGGACACGTCAAGCATTTTTTTTTCCTATTTCTGATTTTTTTTTTTTAAAAAACAGTAGAGGCAATCTCCCTGAGGCAGCACTTAGCCTCAGGGAGATGAGTGAACTCTTTCATGCACCTGCACGAGAAGGCGCACTCTCAGGTTTAGGGATTCCCTCCCGCCCGCACAGGGAGCATATAGTGCTTCTGTGCGGACGTCACACTGGGCGGGCCTTAATTGGCCCACCTACATAAAATGGCAGAGCGCCCCCACTCTTCAACTTCTGCACCACCCCCCCCCCCAAAGCACATCGCATCAGGCCAACATACCTAAACTTAATAATAGGGACAGACCAGAGTGAGTTTACCCAAAAACACCAGGTTTCATTCTTTTTTAATGCTGTAGACTAGTCTAAGTAATCGTCTTATACTTTGAAACTGACCTTGATCAGCACTTGCAGATCCTCCAAGTCTTTCTTGTTCCACTTATCAAATGGCTCCAACAGCTGCAGCCGATTGCTCTTTGGATTGACATGGACTGAAATGCCCTGGGAGTCTTTTGGTGGGTCTTGGTATGTGTCCTGACCGGGATCAAAGCCCTTCAAGATGGTAATAAAGAATTTACAGTGACCTCTCTGTACATTCACAGCAATTTCATCTTCTCCCCACATATTATTTCCCTGCGTTTTCCCCTAAAGGTGCGGAACTCGTTGGGTGCAGTTCCACAGTCACCAGGCAGATACTGATAACTACTGCGCCTATCCCTGACTAAGTTTAAACAGCGAGTGTCAACTAGCTATTTAAACAGAGGGGCATCATGACTGAGGTTAGTGCTTCACACTGGCTGAGATTCACATTTACATCGTCCAGCAAGGGTCACCGGGCATTCCCTACCCCAGGATCACTGTGGCAATTTTAATACCTTATGCCGCATTCTCCCCATGCAAGATCAGGTAACTCAGCAAAGGTCGAGCATCCGAATTTTATTGCTCTGTTCTAAATGAGAAGAAGTATAATCATCAACTGAGTAACCCAAGACCACTGCTGTGGCAATCTCCAAGTTAATATTGCAGTCAAAACTGACAAAGCTTTAAGTTATTGCAAGCAGGAATGGAGATTTAATCTGCTTAATGGGAGGATGCAATGTTTTGTTCACCGAACGTTCAGTTTGTGATTTCCAGGTGTACAATTCTGTATGTCTTATAATTAGACTCCTACATCTCCCTGAAAACCTCTCAGTAAGTGACACGTCCTGATAGCAGAATCTCCATTATCTGCTAGAACTGAAAGACTCCTGATGGATAGTGGAAACCTGTTGAGAGTGCACAAACTTCGACATTTCACCCGATGCAGACACAGGGCAATGAAAACAAGTGCAATAAAACTGTAGACCACACATCTCAACGACTGGTGGTCCGTATCAAAGTCCCTTCGGCTGTTCGCAACAGGCAGAGTACTGACTGCACTCGCAAAACTCAGAACATAATAACGTTAAATGGGATTCCTTGATCGGACAGCACTTGCCAAACAATCCTGAGTGTGCCAAGAATTACACTAGCAGCCAATTTAAGATCATTAGGCTTGCAGTGTGGCTCACTTACACTTGCTAGAAGCTACATATATTCATATGCAGTGACCCATCCTCTGCAAGCAAAAGGAACATGTCCAAGCATTGCACCTTTATGAATTAAACAAAAAATCTGGGAGACAATAGCTCTGTGGGATAAATGATCTGGAGAACTGTCCTTTCAATTCTAACTGCTTCTCTGTGAGCATTAACCTTGTCTCCACAAAATAACTCTGCAAGATGCTAAGATCACAAACTTGGGTTTGGTGAGTGGGGGAGCAGGGGAGTGCTGTGGGGGTGGTGGAATAAACGTTTAGAAATTGCCAGCATGGTCTCTATTAAGAGCCTCCTTAAGTGCCATAATGACTCTATGACTATAAATGGTGGGGAGAAAACCCACATCACAGAATTTCAGCCCTCCCTGTGCCCCTCTCCCCAAGCAGTGGAAGGATTCCAATAAAAATGAAAACAAAATTGTCAAGAGACTGTTCCCCCAGGTTAGAACTAAGGGTCACAGTCACAGAATAGGGGGGGGGTCAACCATTTAAAACTGAGGGTGATAAGAAATTTCTTCACTTGGAGGGTTGTGACCTTTGGAATTCTCTATCCAGAGGGTTGTGGGATGCTCAGTTGTTGAATATATTCAAGACTGAGATTTTTTGGGATAGAGCAAGAAATTGCTGACATAGAAGATCTGCCACAATCTTACTGAATGGCAAAGCTGGGCTGAGGGGATGCATGGCCTATTCCTGCTCCTATTTCTTATGGTCTTATTTCACTTAAGGTTCAGTTACATAAAATTGAAGTAGATTTTACACATGGTGACCATCTTGTGAGCAACAGAACCTGGTGTGGTTTAAAAGGAAAGCATTCAATAAACACATTCACCATGTTGCTTGCTAGCCTGCCTGTCAGAGTGACGTGTACCTTGGTGGGCAGCTCGTCAGCATTTGGTGGTTTCAGTTTGAACTTCTTCCCATCAGCTCCAGTCAGTGAATCACGCTCGGGGTCAAATTTCAAGGTTCCAGCGATGGCAAAGGCAGTGACAATCTGAGAATAGAAAAGCATAATCAACTGGACTGCAGCTTCTGTAAAATTCTCACAGGGTTCCACTGGCATTTAGCAGCTTGGCATGCGAAGTGGTGGTGGTGGTGGGGGGGGGGGGGGGGGGGTGGGGGGATGGGCAGTAGATTAATACATTAATCCTGTTCTGTACCATAGCAATAAATATTGAAAATCCTGGAAGCTATCAACATGTGCGTGGAGAAGGTGGTTACCCTTTCAGCTCAACGACATTTTGGCAGAACTCTGGGGCTGGATATTAAAGGGTGCCATGGTCTATCACAACCTTGCCGTTCACCAACCCCACCCCTACCCCCCAGCCTTTGACAACCCCAATGCCTGCCCCGCATCAAATTAATGCTGGGGAAAGCATTAATTCTTTTAAGGTGAGACTGAAGGCCTATCTTGGGAGGAAATCCCGCCTTAGAGTCCTTTGTAATCTCAGCAACACCAGTCGGGAGCAGTAGCCACTGCTGGAATTACAGGAGGTCCCAAGGAGGCCAGGTAAGTCTGGGGTTGGGGATCATGGCGAAGGTGGGTTCAAGAGGCCACCCAACGCCTTCCTCATGCACCCTCAAAATTTCAGACAGGTAGGGCCACCCTCTCTGTCCTACCCTACCTGCTGAATTTTATGTGCTGGTGGGTGAAACAAAATCCTGTTTATTTTTTTCTCTTTTTTTAATTTGTGCGCATCTCTAATCCTTTGTGCAGAGCACAATTAAGAGTCAACCACATTGCTGTGGGTCTGGAGTCACAAGTAGGCCAGACCAGGTAAGGATGGCAGATTTCCTTCCCTGAAGGACATTAGTGAACCAGATGGGGTTTTACGACAATCACCAATCATTAGATTTTTAATTCCATATTTTTTTTTATCAAATTCGAATTTCAACAGCTGCCTTGGTGGGATTTGAATCCAGGTTCCCAGAACATTACCCTGGGTCTCTGGAATACTAGTCCAGTGACAATGCCACTGCCTCCCCAGTTGCTAGACCATTTATATCAGCCGTACTCAATGCCAATAATTGGGAACTACAAATAGCACATTGCTGCAGTCAAAACTTGCATCCCTTCACTCTGTGGGAGTCATCACAGCTGAGTCTGACCCTAATCCAGCAGAATGACCAAAGACAGGAACCTCTTACCAATACCAAAATAGACAAGATTTCACCCCTACCCCTCTCCTGTTAGGGTATATTTCCATGGGAAGCGATTTCCCTCCAGTATTTCGTCCAAATGGCATTGGTGCATAGAATCCACAGCACAGCCATCCTCTCCAAACAATTCATGCCAGCTTCCTCCCATTCTAGTTATAGCTTCCATTTCTGCCCCCATGTCCTGTTCTCTTCTCCCTTTGTAAACCTCCTCATTAAATGCATCAACGCTGATAGCCATGAGTCAATTGTGACAGAGTCTCTTCAGATTTCTTTGAAAGTAAAAATTAAAACACAGAGAGGTGCCTTGTGTATTTTACCTCAGGAGATGTGACGAAGGCATGTGTTGCAGGGTTAGCATCGTTGCGTCCAGTGAAGTTTCTGTTGTAGGAAGTCACAATGGTGTTCTTTTCACCTTTCTTAACGTCCCGTCTTGAGTGCAAATTTAAAAAGAAAAATGACAAAAATGAGTTGCACTCAGGAAAAGGCAAGATGGCAGCTTGAAAATATTCTTCAAAGGGGATTTTATTCAAACACTAGTAACAGGTCAATCAAGTCATTGAACAAAAATGGTACCAATTCAAACTGTATAACCAGGCAGACAGCAATTCTGTTCTGCCAACAATCAGGCATGGAGAACCTATAGCTTTAATTGAGTTGCCCCCTTAATTTCTCCCTCCCTGCCCATCCTTTAAAAGGAACTTCAATCCCACTGCTCATTTCTGCTTGCCCAAATGAGCGTCAAAGTGCTGCACACTGCTGCTTTGCAGTAATCACTGTGCTGGAAGGGGGACCAACAGCCTTAATTTTGTTAGCAGCATTTCGCTTACTGGAAATATTACAATAGCACCATCAGTATTAAAATTAATATTTTGCCATCTTTTGGCAAATGTTGCCCATCTCCATCATCATAGATTAAATGGGACAACTTCCTAGTTCATCAGCCATCCAGTTATATCCAGGTGAGCTAGTCTTGTTTTCTTTTTCCTCCCCTTATCTCCTGACGCCACCAACTCTCTCTGAGGCACAGCAGCCGGCAACACTTCAGGTTACTGGACTGTTAAAACATCCGCCTTTGCAAGTCAACACACAAACGCTCGAATAGGCATTGCTGGAGAGGGAACAGCATTGAAAAGCTAAGGTAATTTCCCAACCCCACGTCCACGCTCCCATCCCAGGGAGGCTGGGGCCAATGTCCACTGCTACCCAAGCAACAAACAAGAACTGGCCGTGGGGCATTTCCAATCTGTGAGGCACAACAACTGAGCCCATAAATCTTACTAATTTAAACATTATATTTAGTGTCATTGAAAACCAAAATGCTGGTTTGTTCAGTGCGAAGTCACTCAAGTATCTCAGGGGCCAATGACTTTGGAAGCTGGAGGCTTGCACTAATTCTACACAATGCTTATCAGCTACTACCATGGTTGGGAAGATAGGCTCATTTCTAATGTGGCATCGTGCTTAGTGCAGTGAGTAGAAAATTGAAGTACAACTCCTTTACCTGTCCCACTGTCCAATGCAAGGTCCACACGCATTAGCAAGAACAATGCCACCGAAGTCTCTCAGGGTTTTAGCCTGTGAAGACAGGAAGTTGAGTTAGGCCTGGAAGGCTGGGTGGAGGGGAGTACCCTCTCTTGTCCTCCAGTCTGTTGCACCTCCTCAGAGTAAAGGCCAACAATGCAGAAAAGTCACTGTCTAAAGCAGTAGGGTTCATAAAGGGCTCATCATTTGTCCTTTCAGTAACTCCACAGAATTATGGGTCACAATTCACAACCCATCTGACTGACAAATGTTGAATGAGCTGGGAGATGCCACTGATCCCATTCTTTCCCTTCCAGATTTTGTAAGCCAAGGTATTATTTACTTTCTTTTAATGTATTCATCACTTTTCAAACATGTAACTGCTTCATTTCTTTTATATTAATAAATGTAGACCGGCTGCTTGGTGGCCCTGTGTACAGTGTTTGTCTCATGGTGGTAAAAATGAAACATCGAGGAGCAACAGTACCCTGGCTGAAGACACATAAGGAACTGCATTGTGGGCACCAGGCAGGATGTGTAATTTAGTCAAGGCACAGCCTTGTTAAGATCTGCATAATGAATTAAACTGTGTGGGAGAACTGGCTTCGAACTATGAGAAAGATAGACCCCTTTTGTGCTCTTTGTGGTAACAAAGATGTCCGTCTGTACCAGCCTGGGGATTGATAACATTGTAAGAGATAATAGAGTGGAGTCAGGCTGGCTCTATTCCTCCAAGCATGGCCTTGTAAGTGACCCAAGACATAAGAGACAAGACTGGTGTATTGAAAATTAATTAAATGGGCTACAACAGGTATGACTTTATATGACACAAGGTCACAGCCTACAAAACAATACAGAGAGAGCACACAAAGACATAATTGCTACAATGGATAGAGTGGTTTGGTCAGCCACTCTGAAGATGCACACGGAGACCATGTCGGCGGATTAACTACTAAGGTGAATTCTGGCTCGCAGGGCTACTACGTTATCAGTACTGAGAGTATGTACTATTACTTAGTGGTATTAAATAGTCATTTGGTGGTACAGAACTTGAGTATTACTGAAAAAGAGAGACATGTTAAAGCTTTACACCTTGCACTCAAGACATTTCGCAAGAATACCAATACAGGGCAAAGACAACAATTTATACGGTATGTGAAGAGAGTGCTGATTGGTTGGCAAGTGGACTCTTGATTGATCCATTCTCCATTGCAGCGCATCTACCAGTGATGGCAACTGACAGCTACCAAGCATTGTTTGAAATTTAAACTAGGCAGTGTGACCTGGATTGGTCAAGATATTGCCCTGAGGAATGAGTCAGTGAATGGCTGTCACTTATTTTGTTTAGCTGAAACAGGTGCAGTGCGTGTACATGTTCTTTCTGTCTGTAAAGAACAGGGCCTGTGTATTAATATATGTAGCTTCCAGTACAGGCAAATGCGGCACATTGCGAGCCCAACTGACAATCTTAAATTGGTCGTCAGTGTAATTCTCAGCACATTGAGGATTATTTAGCAAATGTTGTCCAATTGCGGAATCACATCTAATGTTAGACACTTAGTTTTGAGTTTTGCAAATATGGGCAGGTAAGGTACAGTCTAAACCCAGCCAGTTGCAAACAGCAGTTGTGACATGCTATTTGATACAATTCGCCAGTCTTTAAGACATACGGCCTACATACCCAGCATCATACTGGCACTGAAATTCATATCCAACATTACTCATTTGTGTGATAGGCAGAACGTCTTTTTGGCTTGATGGCAGCATCCTGTTAGTGGTGAGTACCACTCGTGTTGCTACTAAATAGTAGTGTGAAACAGCTGGCTTCACCTGTTGCTCAAGTTGAGATACCTTGCCCTGCCAGGATAACTTGAGATAGACTGGGCACTTTTCAGGGCTGAAAGTGACAGCCTTAGGCCCGTTCATAAGTTTGCGTTAGAAACAGCAGAAAGTGGTCTGATTAATGTAGCCATTATCCCACAGGATGTCTTTGATGCCCCTATTTGAACATCAAGGTTGCATGGTGTGCAAAAGGCTGGGACCCTATTTACAAGGTTGCCGATAAAACCAATTTTATGACATGTGAAACTGTAAGAATCCCAACATGTACATTGACCAGTGAAGGTAGGTTTGCAGCAGACCATAGCAGAGAATCCCCTGGCAGATTTCTCAACTAGTACATCAAGGAAAAGGAGCTCATTTGACTGCTCCATTTCACAGATGAATTTGAGCACAGGATGGAACCCATTAAGACATGTAATGAAATTATTACAAGCTAGTTCGGATTTAAATAAAGCAAATATATCATCCACATATTGGAAATATGTGAGGGGTAGGAGGTTGATGTCATTCCATCAATGACATGTTTCCCATAGAACCAAACAAAGATGTTTGCGAGAGCTGGGCCTAGAGTGGATCCCATGGCAACACCATCTATTTAGGCATAACAGTGTCATTAAAACTGAACTCAACTGTGCGAGTTGCCGAGTTCATAAGCTCAATAAATACAGATTCACGCAATGGTGGTGGCTCAAGATCGCCATGATATGGTGCTGCAGTGCAAATACCTATGGCTTCCTTAAGTGGAACATTGATGAACAGACTAGCAATGTCAAATGAGCAAGCATTGCTATCGATATGCAAGTCCATAAGACGTCGGAGAAGTAGGCTATTCAGCCCATCGAGTCTGCTCTGCCATTCAATGAGATCATGGTTGGTCTGATAATCCTCAACTCCACTTTCCTGCCTTTTCCTCATAACCCTTGATTCCTTTACGAGTTAAAAATTGGTCTATCTCAGCCTTGAATATACTTAATGACCCAGCCTCTACAGCCCTCTGCGGTAAAGAATTCCACAGATTTACTACCCTCAGAAGAAATTCCTCCTCATCTGTCTTAAGTGGGTGCCTCCTTACTCTGAGATTATGTCCTCTGATCCTAGACTCTACCACAAGGGGAAACAACCTCTCAGCATCTACCCTGTCAAGCCCCCTAAGGATCTTATATGGTTCAATAAGGTCACCTCTCATTCTTCTAAACTCCAATGAGTACAGGCCCAACCTACTCAACCTCTCCTCGTAAGAAAATCCCTCCATAACTGGGATCAACCTAGTGAACCTTCTCTGGACTACCTCCAATGTCAGTATATCTTTCCTTAGATAAGGGGACCAAAATTGTTCACAGTATTCTAGCTATGGTTAACTACTGCCTTGTATAGTTTTAGCAAGACTTCCCTATTTTTATACTCCATTCCCTTTGAAATAAAAGCCAACATTCCATTTGCCTTCCCTATTACCTGTTGAACTTGTAGGTTAGCTTTTTAGGATTAATGTACAAGGACTCCCAAATCCCTTGTTACAGCTGTCTGCAGTGTTTCTCCATTTAAATAATATTCAAACTATTCTTCCTGCCAAAGTACATAAACTAATTTTCCCACATTATATTCCATCTGCCAAGTTTTTTGCCCAATCACTTAACCTGTCTATATCCCTTTGTAGACTCCTTGTGTCATTCTCACCACTTGCCTTCCCACCTATTTTTGTGTCATCCGCAAACTGAGCGATAGTACATTCACTTCCCTCATCCAAGTCATTAATATATATTGTAAATAACTGATGCTCCAGCACTGATCCCTGTGGCATTCCGCTAGTTACAGGTCGCCATCCCAAAAATGCCCCTCCTTATCCTGTATCAGTCTTTTATTAGTTAGCCAATCCTCTATCCATGCTAATGTACTACCCCCAAAACCATGGGCTCTTATCTTAAGTAGCCTTATGTGCAACGCCTTTTGGAAATCCAAATATATTATGTCTGCTGGTTCCCCTTTATCTATCCTGCTTGTTACCTCCTCAAAGAATTCTAATAAATTTGTTAGGCATGATTTCGCTTTCATGAAGCCATGCTGACTCTGCTTGATTAAATTATGTATTTCTAAATGCTCTGCTATTACATCCTTTATAATAGACTCCCAACATTTTCCCAATGACAGATGTTAAGCTAATTAGCCTATAGTTACATTTTTTGTCTCCCTCTTTTTGAATAAGGATGTTACATTGGCCATTCTCCAATCCTCTGGGACTTTTCCAGAATCTAAGGATTCTTGGAAGATTAATACCAGTGCATCCACTATCTCTGTAGCTATTTCCTTTAATATCCTAGGATGCAACTCATCAGGTCCAGGGGTCTTCCTAGTCTTTAGACCCATTAGTTTCCTTAGTACTTTTTCTCTAGTGATAGTTATTGTATTTATTTCCTCCCTGACTTTTGCCCCTTGATTATTTAGTATTTTTGGAATGCTATAGTATCTTCTACCATTAAGACTGAAGCAAAGTATTTATTCAACTCCTCTGCCATTTCCTGGTTCCCCATTATTTCCCCAGCCTCATTCTGTAAAGGGCCTAGGTTCACTTTGGCCTCTCTCTTCCTTTTTATATATTTAAAGAAGCTTTTACTGTCTGTTTTTATATTACTTGCTAGTTTACCCTCAAAAGTTTATTTTCTCCCTCTATTTTTTTTTGGTAATTTTTGGTTGGTTTTTAAAACTTTCCCAATCCTCTGGCTTACCACATTGTATGTTTTTTCTTTCAATTTGATACTGTCCTTAACTTCCTTGGTTAACCATGGTTAGTTTATCCCCTTCCTTGAATCCTTCTTCCTCACTGGGATATATCTTTGTTGAGAGTCATGAACTAATTTCTTAAATGTCTGCCATTGTTCATCAACCGTCTTTTCTGCTAAACGCCTTTCCCAGTCCACTCCAGCCAATTCTACCCTCATTCCATTGTAATGACCCTTATTTAAGTTTAGCACAGTTGTTTCTGACCCAAGTTTCTCACTCTCAAGCGGAATGCTAGATTCTACTATATTATGGTCACTGTTTCCTAGGGGATCCTTTACTCCCAAGATCATTTATTAAACCTGCCTCATTACACATTAGCAGATCCAAAATAGCCTAATTTGGATTCACAACATATTCTTCTAAGTACCTACAATGCAACTAGAATACCAGCAGTGGGTCTTACACATACATATGCAGTTTATCCCAATCATCCACTGTGTATAGCATTTTAAAGGGACAAGCATCCTTATGAAAAGTAAGAATAAAGAATTAGAAAATTTTTAAAATCCTATTTCTCAATTTTTTTTAAAACCTCCCCTACCTCCAGACTCAGGCTGGACCGAGCTCCACAGGTCCATTTCCTCTTCCCTCATGTCCGTTATTCTTGGAGGAGCCTGAATCATGAGTGTCAACAAGCTGCTCAACTGCGGAAAGCACCACACCCAGGCCTGAGCCTGTTCTAAGCCAACATCTGCAGTGGTTACTCAGGAAAAATTGCGAATAATTGCACAGTTCCTTTCTTATCTAAAATGTAGAGGTTACGCTGATCAGTAAAGACTAAACAGGCTGCAGCTGTTTCCTCTAGAAAAGTGAAGGCTGAATGCTAATAGAGGTCTCTAAAGTTCAGCAAAACTTTCACTTGTGAGTTTAGGGGCCATAAACATAGGAGAGTCACTAATAACACCAATCAGGAATCAAAGAGAAACTTCTTTGTTCAAAGAGTGGTGGAAGAGGAGAACTCCCTGCCAGCAGGAGCAGTGAGGCAAACAGCATAGATAAGTTTAAGGGGAACCTGTCAAGTGCTCGAGGGAGAAAGGAATAGAAGGATATGCTGATAAGGTGAGACGAAGTAGGACAGCAGGAGGCTTGTATGAACCATAAACAAGGGCATGGATCAGATGATGGGCCAAATCACGAGTTTCTATGCTGTACTTTCAATATAATTCTCACCCAGAGTAGCTTCAATTACTCGAAGCGAAGTTATACTGTCCCTGAAGGAAGAGTTTATTAGTCTGTACAGCAGAAATTTATTGTGATTAAGTCAACATATACAAAGAAGATGGAAATCTAATGGGCAGAAATTGGATAACCTCATGGATCCCAGACCTGCATCCACTCCTACTCTCGCAGGTTCAGACTCCAGTCTGAGAACCTTTGATTTACTGGACCAAGTAAATTGCCAACTTGCGCCATCTGCAGTCAGCCAACGGTTACATCCAAGAGCATGCTACAAGAATCCAAAGGGCTGTTGGGTTTTTTAAGTACCCAATTATGGAAAGTGAATTGAAAAACTCCAAATCTACTCTAAATTCACAAAAATAGCATTTCTTCCTCCTTCCAGCATAAATATTCTTTCTTTCCTTCAATGCATCGTGAAATGTGAACAATTGACAGCTTTCAAGAAAGGAAGCTCAACAATTTTCATCTCCGTCATTTGCAGCTCATGGCATATCATGGAAGGTCCGGCAATCCTCTCGAAGAGAAATCTCCCTGGTATGTTGGCACTTATTAAGCAGAGGTAACTTTGCTGACTAAGGCCTTTTTGCAGATAGGAAGACAGTCGCATGCCGAAGGATTTTCATCTATGGAGAGGTAGCTGAAGCCAGATGACCAGCAGGACACCTAAAGCTTTGCTTCAAGAATGCTTGCAAACGTAACGTGAAAGCACTAAACATTGATTCTCACAGCTGTGAGACACTAGCCGACGAGAGAGGAAAATGGCGACATCAGCTGTAGACCAGCATGATGATCAGTGGCTACAGCGTCACAGCAACAGGCGCCAACACCAAAAATAACAACCCATAGTGACGCCTGATAACCACTTCACATACAGCACCTGTGGCAGAATCTGCCTCTCTTGGATTGGTTTCTTCAGCCACCAGCAAAAGCAGCAGAACCTCAAAAGGTAATAATCTCTGGATTATTACCTGAGCCGTGTGCAAATTGGCATAGAGCAAATAAGATTAGAGAGATGATTGCGTGGCCGAAAGGCTGGTGTGGGAGAAGTGGGTTCCAGTTTGTGGGGTACTGGCACCAGTATTGAGGAAAGTGAGGACTGTGCCATTGGGATGGCCCATATCTCAACCCTGCTGGGACCAGTGTTCTAGTGAGTCGAATAACTAGAGAGGGCTTTAAACTAAGCAAGGTGGGGTTGAGGGATCAAGCTTGGGTAGAGGTAGCAAATCAAGGGGCAGAGCCAAGGTAGGAGAGCAAAATAGTGATATGAGAAATGAGGGTCAGAGAGAAAAAAAAACATAAGAATACACCAGCAGTCAAGACTAGATGTTACAAAGATAAGACTCTGTACCTGAACGTGAATAGCATTCATAAAGTAAATGAACTGATAGTGCACATTGAAGTAAATAAATATGATCTGACAGCCATCACTGAGACATGGCTGCAGGATGACAAGGATTGGGTCCCAAATATTGAGGGGTATATGACATTCAAGAAGAACAGAAAGCTTGGTAAAGGTGGATGTTAATCAAGGATGGCATTGGTACAAGAGAGTTGACCTTGGTTCAGAAGATCAGGATATAGGATCAGCTTGGGTGGACATGAGGAATAGTAGGGGAAAGAAGTCAATAATGGGAGTAGTCTACAGGCTTCCTAGCTGTAGCCATAATGTAGGACAAAGTATACAAGAAGAAAAAAAGTAAAAAACTGCAGATGCTGGAAATCCAAAACAAAAACAAAATAACCTGGAAAAATTCAGCAAGTCTGACAGCATATGCAGAGAGGAACACAGTTAACGTTTCGAGTCCATATGACTCTTCAACAGAACTAAGGAAAAATAGAGAAGAGGTGAAATATAAGCTGGTTTAAGGGGAGGTGGAACAGGTATAGCTAGATAGAGGGCCAGTGATAGGTAGAGATAACCGAAAGATATCATAGACAAAAGGACAGAGGTGTTGAAGGTGGTGATATTATCTAAGGAATGTGATAATGAGGGTACAGATAGCCCTAGTGGGGATGGGGTGGGGAGAAGGGATCGAAATAGGCTAAAAGGCAGATATAAAACAATGGATGGAAATACATTTAAAAATAATGGAAATAGGTGGGAAAAGAAAAATCTACATAAGTATTTGGGAAAAAAGGGGATCAGAAAGTGGGTGGGGATGGAGGAGAGAGTTCATGATCTAAAATTGTTGAACTCAACATTCAGTCCAGAAGGCTGTAAAGTGCCGAGTCGGAAGATGAGGTGCTGTTCCTCCAGTTTGCGTTGAGCTTCACTGGAACATTGCAGCAGGCCAAGGACAGACATGTGGGCATGAGAGCAGGGTGGAGTGTTGAAATAGCAAGCGACAGGGAGGTCTGGGTCATGCATGTGGACAGACCGAAGGTGTTCCGCAAAGCGGTCACCCAGTCTGCGTTTAGTCTCTCCAACGTAGAGGAAACTGCACTGGGAGCAACAAATGCAGTGGACTAAATTGAGGGAAGTGCAAGTGAAATGCTGATTCACTTGAAAGGAGTGTTTGGGCCCTTGGACGGTGCGGAGAGGGGAAGTAAGGGGCAGGAGTTTAAGGAGAAATTGTTCAGTGTGAGAACAAGCTCAGCCAGACGGAGGAGAGTAGTGGTGGATGGGGATTGTTCGGGCCTCTGCTCGAGGAAGAAAAACGCAGACTGGGTGACCGCTTTGCGGAACACCTTCGCTCAGCCTGCAAGCATGATCCAGACCTCCCTGTCGCTTGCCATTTCAACACTCCACCCTGCTCTCATGTCCACATGTCTGTCCTTGGCCTGCTGCATTGTTCCAGTAAAGCTCAACGCAAACTGGAGGGACAGCACCTCATCTTCCGACTAGGCACTTTACAGCCTTCCGGACTGAATATTGAGTTCAACAATTTTAGATCATGAACTCTCTCCTCCATCCCCATGCCCCTTCCGATAACATTTTTTTCTCCAAATATTTATGTAGATTTTTCTTTTCCCACCTATTTCCATTATTTTTAAATGTATTTCCATCCATTGTTTTATCTCTGCCTTTTAGCCTATTTCGATCCCTTCCCCCCACCCAACCCCCACTAGGGCTATCTGTACCTTCATTATCACATTCCTTAGATAATATCACCAGCTTCAACACCTCTTTGTCCTTTTGTCTGTGACATCTTTTGGTTGTCTCCACCCATCACTGGCCCTCTATTCAGCTCTACCTGTCTTACCTCCCCTTAAACCAGCTTATATTTCACCTCTTTTCTATTTTTCCTTAGTTCTGTTGAAGAGTCATGTGGACTCAAAACGTTAACTGTGTTCCTCTCCGCAGATACTGTCAGACCTGCTGAGTTTTTCCAGGTATTTTTGTTTTTGTATACCAGAAGAAATATTGGGTGTGTGATAAAGGGATGGCAATAATTGTCGGTGATTTTAATCTACATATAAACTGGAAAAATCAGATTGGCAGTCACAGCCTGGATGAGTTCATAGAATGCTTAAGATAGTTTCTTAGAGCAGCAGGTTCTGGAACCAGAGAGCAGGTTATATCAGACTTGGTATTGTGTAATGTGACAGGATTAATTAATGGCCTCAGAGTAAAGGCACCCCTCAGTAACAGCAACCACAATATGATTGAATTTTACATCCAGTTTGAAAGGTAGAAGAATGGGTCTAAGACTAGTATTTTAAACTTAAATAAGGGCAACTATGAACCAGCTGAAGTGAGCTAGGAGACTAGGCTAGAGGATAGATCAATAGAGAAGCACTGGCAGACATTTAAGGAGATATTTCAGAACACTCGATAAGTATATTCCAACTATAAAGAAAAATTCTAAGGGGAGGAATCCATGTGGTTAATTAAAGTTAAGGAAAGCATCAAACTTAAGGAAAAACCATATAACTGCGCAAAGATGAGTGGCAGGTCAGAATATAAAGAACGCCACAGAATGACTAAAAGGTAAATCAGGAGAAAGAAATTAGAATATGAGAGAAAGATAACTAGAAACGTAAAAACGGATAAGAGCTTCTACGGGTAAGTTTCTCTCTTAGGCAGTCCTTCAGGGTCAAGGATGACTTGCTTCCACACTAAAAATGAGTTCTCAGGTGACTGAAGAGCCCACTGTGTGACCTACAGTCTCTGTCATAGCTGGGGCAAATGGTGGTAGGGGGAACAAATGGGTGGGGTGCCCAGGTTGCCATGCGCTTCTTTCGCTGTCGATGCTTGGCTTCAGCTGGCTCTTGGCGATGATACTCAAGATGTTCAGCTCCTTCCGGATGCTTTCCCTCCACTTTGGGCAGTATCAGGCCAGGGGATCCCAGGTGTTGATGGGGATGTTGCAGTTTTTCCAAGGAGGCTTTGAGGGTGTCCTTGAAGTGTTTCCTTTGTCCTTCTGGGGCTCGCTTGCTGTGTCGAATCTGAGTAGAGCACTTGTTTTGGGAATCTCGTGTCAGGCATGCAGACGATGTGGTCCACTCAGCGGAGCTGATCGAGCATGGTCAATGTTTCGATGCTGGGGGTGTTGGCCTGAGCGAGAACACTGACATTGGCGTGCCTATCCTGCCAATGGATTCACAGGATCTTGCAGAGGCAGCACTGGTGGTTTTTCTCCAGAGTTTTGAGGCACCTGCTGTACATAGTCCGCATCTCTGAGCCATATAGGAGAGTGGGTATCACTACTGCTCTGTAGTCCATGAGCTTGATGCCGGGTTTGAGATCCTGGTCTTCAAACACTCTCTTCCTCAGGTGGCTGAAGGCTGCACTGACACACCGAAGATGGTGTTGAACCTCGTCATCGATGTCTGCCCTTGTTGACAGCAGGTTCCCAAGTTATGGAAAGTGATCCACATTGTCCAAGACCTCGTTGTGGATTTTGATAACCAGGGGGCAGTGCGGTGTGGAAGGGGCTGGTTGGTAGAGGACCTTTGTCTTATGGATGTTTAGCATTAGGCCCATGTTCTCATACGCCCGGTGAGGGTGTTGATGATGGCTTAGAGCTCAGCCTCCGAGTGTGCGCAGACACGAGCATCATCTGCGTACTGGAGTTCAATGACAAGAGGATGGGATCTGGCCTGCAGGTGGCCAAGGTTGGACAGGTTCCCGCTTGTTTTGCGGTTTAGATCCACTCCGGGGGGAGCTTGCTGAGGATGAGATAGATCATTGCAGAAAGGAAGGTCAAGATGAGTGTCGGTGCGATGACACAGTCTTGCTTGACCCCTGTCTGAACATAGATTGGGTTTGTGGTGGATCCATTGGTCAGGATCACAGCTTGCATGTCATCATGGAACAGGCAGAGGACGGTGCAAGCTTTTGGGGGCAGCCAAAAGGGAGGAAGGTGCTCCCTAATCTTTCGCGATTGACAGTGTCGAAGACTGTTGAGAGGACAAAGGAGGCCACGTACAAGGGTTTGTGTTGTTCCCTGCATTTCTATTGCAGTTGCTGCGCAATGAAGATCATGTCCATTGTGCCCCTTAGTGGGTCCTCAAGTGCCTCAGTGTTGATTTTTCTGCAACACTGTTTCTGATGTTGTTGCTGCTTTGGGGCTACATTGATGTTGATGACAGAGCGAATTAGGCAGTGATCCATCCAGCAGTTGTCGGCTCCTGTCACAGCACGGGTGAAAGGCACGTCCTTGCAGTCCTTCACTCGGACAATGACATAGTCGAGCAGGTGCCAATGTTTGGAGCGGGGTTGTGGCCATGAGGTCTTGTACTTGTCTCTTTGACAGAACATGGTGTTGGTTATGACAAGACCACATTCTAGACATTTTGTCAGGAGCAGGGTACCGTTGGTGTTGGATTTCCCTACCCCCGTCTCTGCCAATTACATCTCGCCAGAGGTCTGTGTCTTTCCCGACTCTGGCGTTGAAGTTGCCAAGGAGGATCAGTTTATTGCCCTCTGGGAATTGAGCCAGGGATTTTGAGACTGGAGTAAAATTCTTCTTTGGACTCATCTGTGGCATCCAGTGTTGCAGCAAACACACTGGACTCTGAGCTAGGGTGAGCCGAAGAGTCAGGAAGGAATGTCTTTGAGTTGGACAACTAGTTTGTTTTTAATGGCGAAGCCAACCCCATGGAGGCTGCGATCTTCTACTGTTTTACCTTTCCAGAAGAAGGTATAACTGCCACCTTGTTCCTTGAACTGGCCTTCTCCTGCCCACCGGGTCTCACTTATGGTGGCGATATCAATGTCAAAACACCTGAGCTTCCGGGCAACAATAGCAGTACGCTGTTCCGGTCTGTTGCTATTGGGGTTATCCATGGGGGTCCTTATGTTCCAGGTCCTGAACTTGATTTTAAGGGAGTGGACGATGCCTGTTTAATGTGGAGTGACAATTGCACACCAGCTACCACACAAGTTTGACAAAGCAAGACCTTGGTCCAGTGGCAAAGGGGTCTGAGATGACTGGAGACCAGGCTCCGCTGTGTGGGCCTAGGACATGCAGACACCTGTCTTCTTTTCTCCATCCCACATGATCTCTCTCTCTGGGATTCATAAAGAACAGTGGTGGCCTCGCGATCTCGCTGTTAGCCCGTGCTAAGTTGCTCTGGGCAGGAAGGTGGTTCTCCTCTGGGTCCTCACCCGGTCTCCTGGATGGTAGTTGCTGTCCCCAGGCCCTCTTTTCACCCACTCTCCTAAGTGAAGGTTACTGCCTCCGGGTCCTCACCTGCTCTTGTTCTCCACTGCCGACTGTGAGGCAGTCCCTTGAACTATCGCTGTTTTATCTCCTGAACTCACTGATTTATCCTCCAACCTCTCCTTTTTTTACAGGTATTTAAACAGGAAAAAATTAGTTAAAGTGAGCGTTGGTCCTCTAGAGAGGGAGAATGGGGAGTTAATAGTAGATAATAAGTGGCAGATGAAATGAACAAATATTTTGCTTCTGTCTTCACTACATAGGGCAGAAAAACATTCCAGTAATAGCTGTAAATCAGGAGGTGGAAGGGAGAGGGGAACTTGGTGAAATTACAATTACTAGGGAAGTGGTACTGAGCAAACTGGCAGAGCCTGTGGTTGACAAGTCTCCTGGTCCTGAAGGACTTCATTCTAGGGTCTTAAGAGGTGACTAATGAGGTAGTTTTAAAAAGATTTTGCATTCATGAGATGTGGGCATCTTTGGCTGGGCCAGTATTTATTGTCCATCCCTAATTGCCCTTGAGAAAGTGGTGGTGAGCTGCAGTCCATGTGGTGTAGGTACACCCATACCATGGAGGGAGTTCCAGGATTTTGACCCAGCAACAGTGAAGGAACAGTGATATATTTCCAAGTCAGGATGAAGTGTAGCTTGGAGGGGAACTTCCAGGTGGTGATGCTTTAATGTTAATTTTCCAAAATTCACTATATTCTGAAAAGGTTCCATCAGACTGGAAAGAAGCAAATATAACCCCTCTATTCAAGAAGGGAAGGAAGCAGAAAACAGGAAACTATAGGCCAGTTAGCTTGATGTCTGTTGTGGGGAAGGTGTTATAATCAATCATTAAAAAGGTTATAGCTGGGCGCTTAGAAAAACTCAAGGTAATTGGGAAGAGTCAGCATGGTTTTGTGAAAGGGAAATCATGTTTCACCAATTTATTCGAGTTCTTTGAAGGAGTAACATGTGCTGTGGATAAAGGGGAGCCTGTAGATGTACTGTACTTCGACTTCCAGAAGGTATTTGATAAGGTGCCACATCAAATGTTATAATGTAGCGTGTAACATATTAGTGTGGATAGAAGATTGGCTGGCTGGCAGAAAACAGAGCATGCATAAATGGGTCTTTTTCTGACTGGCAGGATGTGATAAGTGCAGTCCCACAGGAGTCTGTGCCACAGCCTCAACTTTTTACAATTTATATCAATGACTTAAGACGAGGGGAGTAAAGGCAGTAGTTAAATTTGCAGATGACAAAAAACGGTGGCAAAGCATATTGTCAAGAGGACATAAGGAGGTTGCAGACAGATATTGATAGGGTTAGTGAGTGGGCAAAAATCTGGCAGATGGAGTATAATGTGGGAAAATATGGAGTTGATCACTTTGGAAGGAAGAATAAAAAAGCAGAGTATTAATTAAATGGAGAACGACTGCAAAATTCTGAGGTGCAGAGGGACCTAGGTGTTCTAGCACATGGGTCAAAAAAAGTTACTGTGCAGGTATAGCAAGTAATTAAGGCGGCTAATGGAATGCTATCCTTTATTACGAGAGGAATTAAACATAAAAGGAAGGATATTACACTTCAATTATACAGGACACTGTTGAGATCACGTCTCAAAAACTGTGTGCAGTATAGGTCTCCTTATCCAAGGAAGGTTGTAACTGTGCTGGAGGCGGTTCAGAGGAGGTTTACTAGATTGATACCTGAAATGAGTGGGTTGTTTTATGAGGAAAGGTTGGACAGACTGGGCTTGTTTCCACTGGAGTTTGGAAGAGTGAGAGGTGACTTGATTGAAGTATATAAGATCCTGAACGGTCCCAACATGGGGATGTGGAAAGGATATTTCCTCTTGTGCATGAATCCAGAATGAAGGGTCACTGTTTTAAAAATTAGGGGCTGCCCTTTTAGGACAGAGATGAGGAGAAACTTTTTCTGAGGGTTGGGTGACTTTGAAACACAGCCTCAGAAGATGATAGAGGCGGGCTCACTGAATTTTTATTATTTGTTCATGGGATGTGGGCATCACAGGCTAGGCCAGCATTTATTGCCCATCCCTAATTACCCTTAATCCAAGGACATTTGAGAGTCAACCACATTGCTGTGGGTCTGGAGTCACATGTAGGCCAGACCAGGTAAGGACGGCAGAGTTCCTTCCCTAAAGGACATTAGTGAACCAGATGGGTGAACATTAAATATTTTTAAGGTGGAGGTAGATAGATTCTTGATAGGCAAGAGAATCAAAGGTTATCAGGGCTGACGGGAATGTGGAATTCGAAACACAGACAGATCAGCCATGATCTTATTGGATAGCGGAGCAGGCTCAAGGGGCCGAATGGCCTACTCCTGCTCATATTTCAAATGCACCATATGAAGCTACCCCATCGCCAACAGATTTAATTTGCTGTATGTCCATCATCTTACGCTGATGGAAGGATACCACAATAATGAACCTCACAAACACAAATGAGATTTAATTTGTGACTACAATGGACAAGTCCTTTGAAAGCAAAAGACAAACCCACTAAGATCCAGGGCATTGATCTCATTTGCAATTTTTATACTGGCCACAGAGTGCATCGGTGCACAAGATGCACTGCCAGGTTTAGAGTTCAAAAAATCTACCGTACATGTGCAAAATTTAAATCTTACACTAAAACTAATACAGAATATTTGCATCACAATTTAGAACTTTCAACTGAGCTCCTCTGTTGGCAGAGGAAAGGCACCAAAAGTAGCACTAAGTCTCGGGGTTTGGATCACAATCTGGGAATGCAGTTGAGACATCGCAACTATCTATTTCACTATCAGTTTAGGAAGGAGACGACTGTTAGAGAGTGTAGCCAAGGATGGGATCAGACTCGGTTACAGTGTCAACAGGATGAATATTCTGCCACTGCCTGATGTCTCAGCTTACACTGGAAGAATGAGGAGTGACTGGGGGGATTCCCTGCTACAACAGCTTGCATTAATATAGTGCCCATAACAGTAAAACATCCCAAGGACCTTCGAAAGAGTGTGCCCAAAAAAACAAAACTGATACTGAGCCACCTATGGTGATATTATTCATTGGAGCTAGAAATGAGGATCTTAGCAGGTGTGGAACTGTACCTCAGGAAGCATCTTTGCTCCAGGCAGGAAAAGAATATTGAAGATGGGGCAGGTAGTTTGTTTTAAGTGGAGAGTGAGGACAACCACATATCATAGGTTCTATAGCAGCATGCTGGGAACAGGCTGCAGTTGTGTACTTACATATCCGTCTCTCTCAATGGTAGCACGGATCTGCTCAGAGCCTGGCGTTACAGTGAACTGTGATTTACACTTCAGGCCATGGTCAAGTGCCTGTTGTGCCACAGCAGCTGAACGGCCCATATCTTCATAACTGCTGTTGGTACAGCTGCCAATCAGACCTGCCAACACAAGAAACATTATTCCAACCTGGCATCCAGGGTTATGACATATAAAACTCTATTTTTCTTTTCTATCTCCCCACCCCCCACCAAAAATAACATTTTTTTTTGAAAAAACCATACTAAACAGGGCGAATGTTGCTGTTGAAGAACTAAATAATCTGTTACTTTTGCCACTCATCATCAGCAGCAGTCACTCAGATTTCTAACTAACCAAAAAGGCAGGCAGCCAACCTACCTGTGCTCCAAGGTTTCATCAATGATTCAGTAAAGAATGGGAAGCTCCTAGGTTTGATTGCTGGTCTATGCCAAGTCAACGTATCTCACCAGGGTGCTACAATTGTCTCTTCTCTAGGGAGGGGAGAGGCAGCTCGGATTCCCATTCATGACCGCTATCCACTGACCAGCTATTACCCTCAACCACCATCCCTGCCAGCTGCCTTTGTTAATTCTTTCAAAGCCAACATTTATTGTCCATCCACAATCGCCCCTGCGAAAGTGATGGCAATCCACCTTTTCGTCAACTGAGTGGCTTAGCAGGCCATTTCAGAGGGCAGTTAAAAGTCAGCCACATTGCTGTGTGTCTAGATTAAACATACAGGTCAGATCAGGTAAGGATAGCAGATTTTTTTTCCCTAAAGGACTTGGTGAACCAAGAAAAAAAATCCAGTCATTTCACAGTCACCATTACTGATTTTTGTTTGCGATTTATTTAATTAACTGAATTTAAATTTTCCAGTTGCCATGGTAGGATTTGAACTCATGTCTCAGGATTACTAATTCAGTAACATAACCACTATGCTACCATTCCCACAAAGTGGAATGCCCATGTGTAGATCCCAGGCAACACGGTCAATCTTGGCTGTGATGTTCACAGGGTTTAAATACTCCTTTAACACTCGCCGACCAAGTCCACTCATGGAGAATGGTTACGGTACCTGACATTTGCAGAGCCACACCACAGCGAGGATTCATTGGCTTCGACGTGGGAGAGAAAAATCAAGCAGCAAGCTGCTCTCGACTCTGACTCCACGCTGTAACTAGCTGCATTGGGGGATACACGCAAAGTGGTCGGAAGAATCAGAAGCCACACGTGCTTTGTAACATATACTCTTCCACCCCTATCCTCAAAAAACTAACTCAAAATAACTACTTAAAGTGAAAAGTGCATCCAATAAATTTGTTCATTCTTTCATTTCCAATTTTATATTAGAAAACTACAACATTGGCAACTACCCAGCAATGTGGAAAATTGCCCAGTTCTGTACACAAAAAGCATAGCAAATCCATACTGGCCCATGAGTTTACGCTTGATCAACAGCAAAATGATGGGAAGTTTTTTTTATTCACTTACAGGATATGGGCATCACTGGCTATGCCAGCATTTATTGCCCACCCCTAATTGCCGTCAGGAGCGTGTCCTAGGCCCAACCAGCTTCAGCTGCTTCAATGACCTTCCCTCCATCATAAGGTCAGAAGTGGGGATGCTTGTTAATGACTGCGAGTCAGGACATATTTCATGAGAGAGGAATATCCTAGAATGTTTCCTTAGCTGCTATCTCAGGCTCACTGTTTATCAATCCACTCCTCCAGGCAAAGCAAAACAGAGCTCCTTAAATTGAAAGTTTCCGTCACTTACCAACTCGGATATCAAGAGGCCAACCGTTCTTCTCTGCTGCTGCCCCAACCTCTGACACAGGATGTGCAAGGTCAGGGGTAAAAGGCCCATTTATGTGTGGTTTAAGCTGAAACAAAAAAAAAAAAACACACTCCAGTAATGAAGGTTAGTTTGCCAGTCAGAAGTCAGAAATGGGGGAAATGCTACAAATTCAGGAAGCCTGAAATAAAAACAGGAAATGGAGAAAATATGCAGATCACTCAGGATATGTATGCTCCCCAACAAAACAACACAAAATCATGTGTCTTTTCTCTTTGCAGGTGGTGACTGACCTGCTATTTCCAACATGTACCGTTTTTATTTCAAAACTGGGAAAAGTTCATTTTGCCCATCATAGCTTGTCCCTCAAAAACAAATATCCCGTCAAAGCATCCCATTGTATATTAAACTACCTCATTTTTTTGTAGTCTCTATTACTGTCTCTCATAGTTTATTCCAAACATATCACTGTCTGGGTAAAAAAGTTCATTATAGATTTGTGTTTGTCAGCTGTGGCTCAGTGGGTAATACTCTTGCCTCTGAGTCACAAGGTTCTGGATTCAAGTCCCACTCCAGCATTCGAGCACAAAACTCAAGGCTGACATTCCGCTGCACTATTGACTGTGCACTGCACTGTTCGAGGTGCCGTCTTTCAGATGAAGCCCCATCTACCTGCCTTGGTGGATGTAACAGATTCCATGGCACTATTTCAAAGGACAGGGGAGTTCTCCCCAGTGTCTTGACCAATATTTATTCCACAATCGACAGCACAAAAAAAAGGTCATTACCACAATGCTGTTTGTGGGTTTGCTGTGCGTAAAATTAACTGCCACGTTTCCCATATTACAATAGCCACTACACTTCAAAAGTACTTCATTAGCTATAAAGCGCTTTGAGACATCTGGTTGGCATGAAACGTGCTATATAAATGCAAGCCTTTCTTTTGCCAGATTTACTTCTCTCATGTGCTTTTTATTTCTTTATTCTTTCCTGGGTTGTGGATATCACTGGCAAGGCCAGCATTTTTGCCCATCCCTAATTGCCCTTGAACTGAGTGGCTTGCTGGGCCATTTCAGAGGGCAGTTAAAAGAGTCAACCACATTGCTGTGGGTCTGGAGTCACTGTAGGCCAGACCAGGTAAGAGATTTAAAAGAAATGTATAAAATTTATTAATTGAATTTAAATTCCTGCAGGTGCCATGGTGGGATCTGAGTCTGTACCCTCAGAGCATTAACCTGGCTCCTAGATTTACCAGTGGCTTTACCACTATGCCACCATCTTGCTCTGGGTTCACTTAATCTATAATCATGAAATTCTTTGCACACTGCCAGTTTGGCTCAGTTGGAAGGACTCCTGCTTTGAGATTACAAGATTATGGGTACAAGCCTCATTCTAAAGCTTGGGTACTGAAATTGCTTCACTGTCAGAGGTGCCATCCTTTTAGATGTTAAGCTGTGACTTCTCAGCTCATACCAGTGGTTCAGGTCAATGTGTAATATCCCTCAGCACTTTTCAAAAATTCCTTGCAACTAACATGCTTCCCTTCTCAAGAGGGCTTGTTGGGAGCCAGGACAGGCACTTTCCATAGTAACAACTTTAGAGTATTATGAGGAATTAGGATAAGACCTGTTGTAGGTTGTACTGAGTATTTTGAGCCCTTGCCCAACAAAATATATAATGTCTTAAACAGATGTGGCGCAAGAATTGCAAGGATTTGTTTTCTTGGGTACACATCCATCTTTGATCTTTGAAAAATCTGCTTTTTTGCTAAAGTGGAGGGAATATTGAACCATGGAAAAATCTAGGGCATATTTTTAACGGTATCATCAATTCAATTTACATGCAGCTTAACACCAACAAGGACCATATATACTTAAATGAGGGATAGAATTTGAATGTATGTACCATTGTACCTATGTTCTTAGAATGATAATTAGAAAGGACACTTTAATAATCGTTATCATTCACTGTCTAGCTTTACTGTAAATTACATTAACATCCCTGAAAAAAAAATCTCACCTGATGATAAAGTGACATACAGCTGAGCCAGAGAACCCAGAAGATTCAAGGCTCAACCACGGTCAATCGTGGGAGAACATCACAGACAAAACCAATCCAGTCCTCAAATGAACATCACTGGATAACAATTAAAAACAGGGAGATTATCCCTCCTAGGACGTGGATTGGTGTGGGTAGGAGGGAGGGCAACTGTACCTTACTGGGACTCTTATTCTGCACAGATCAATTCCACCTTTATCAGTTCAGACAGAGCTGCTGATCATAAGTGGGCAGAGAGCTTAGATTCCCGTTAGATAAAAATGCTGGAAGCACACAGCTCTGTCGACATCAGGAAAAGGGAAAAGCTGTGACAACGGGTCTCTACCCAAAAGATTAACCCATCTTTTCAGATAGAGGTGAACCAGCGCATTTCCAGTTTTTGTTTTGGATTTTCAATGTTTCCTTCACTGTAATAATCCACTGTGAAACACAGCTGGCCAGGTCCAACATTAGAAACCTGGAGCTCAAAGCCATGGAATTAAGAGACCAGAAAACAATGAGGCAACTTTCACACTTGGCAACAAACTGCTGGGTTTCAAAGAGAAGGAGAAAATGCAGAATTCTGAGAAGCTATTAATGAGGCTGTTTGCAGTTGGCTGGATCTACGCACAATGTTGTGCGCTAGGAACTCCTGTGGGATTGGTGTGCACTGCACTGATTGAGAATACAGGCATTGTTCTGTGGAGCTGGGAACAGCAATCCAACCCCCTCCAGCTCAGAATGCAAGTAGGGAGCAACAAACGACCAGTTTGTGCTCTCAAAAACGAAAACGGTCCCTAGTCATGAAAAATAAATCCAAGTAGATCTTTTTTTGAATAAATCAAAATTGCACAGCTTGAAATTAACATTAGTTCATTGAACTGGGGCCAGTAAAATTTTAAGTGGATCAATAAGACCATGAATAGAACAGAACAATGTAATTGTGTCTATTCAGCCTACACAAACAAACTGCATAATACTCAGAATTACAAAAAAAAATTAAAACAAATACATAATCGTCTCCATTTATGAAGGCAGCACCTAATACCAACATCTAGCTCCAGGGCTGTCAGCTGTCCTCACCTAGATCAAAAGACAGCAGACTTGCAATTATACAGCCCCTTTCACAACCTCAGGTTCTCCCAAAATATATAGACAATTAAGTAGTTTTAAGGTGCCAGCATGGCGGTAATATAATGAAGAAATTGTAATTCTTCGCATCAGCCCAGGCAGAGAACCTCAATAGATCATATTTCACCTGATATCCAGGTGTTTTCTGCCAGCGTCTGAAAGCAGCAGTTTTAATTTTACTGTTGGATGGAGATCAAATATGGAGCTTAAAACATAAGAAATAGGAGCAGGAGTAGGTCATTTGCCCCTTCAAGTCTGTTCTGTCATGATCTTCTACCTCAACTCCACTGTCCCACACTATCTGTATATTCCTAAATTCCCTTACACCCAAAAATCTATTGATCTGAGCCTTGAAAATACTGAACAACTGAGTATCCAAGCTCTCTGGGGTAGAGAATTCCAAAGATTCACAAGGCTTTTGAATGAAGAAATGCCTCCTAATCTCCTAAATGGCCGACCCTTTATTCCAAGGCTGTGGCTGTCCTGTCCAGGGAAACATTCTTACAGCATCTAAGTTGCCAAGCTTTTTAAGGATGTTATATGTTTCATTAGATCACCTCTCATCCTTTTAAACTCCAGGGAATGTAAGCCTTGTCTACTCAATCTCTCCTCATAAGGCCACCCACCCCATCCCAGGGACCACCCGCCCCATCCCAGAGGCCAATCTAGTGTACTCCCGCTGCACTCCTTCTAGGGCAACATGTCTTTTCTTAGGTGCCACACGAGGTTATTACATTTAATTATGACTCATGGGATTAGGGGTAATATATTAGCATGGGTTGAGGATTGGTTAATGGACAGAAGGCAGAGAGTAGGAATAAATAGGTCATTCTCAGGATGTACTAATTCTCAGGACGTACAAGCAGAGAATTCATAGTTTAGCAGGCTGAGTATCGTTAAATTGATAGACTAGTAGCTTGTACCTTTGCAATTGTCAGTTGTTGGCCTCTCAATGACATGAAACAGTAGGCAGAGTAGCCATTGTGCCATATAGTAAAGAGAGACAGTCGGTGTGCTTGGCTCAGTGGGTAATATTCTTGCCTTCGAGTCAAAGGGTTGTGGGTTCAAGTCCCAATCCAGAGACTTTAGCACATAATCTAGCCTGAAACTACAGTACTCAGAGTGCTGCACTCTCAGAGGTGATATCTTTTCAAATGGCATCTAGGCCTCTTTGGTGGACCTAAAAAACCCCATTACATCATCTGCAAAAGAATAGGAGAGTTCTTCTAGTATATATTCATCCCTCAATCAACATCACTACAAAATTATCTGGTCATTTATCTCACTGCTGGGAGCTTGCTGCCTGCAAATTGGCTGCCACATCCCCTATATTATAAAGTGATTCACTTCAAAAGTACTTAGTCAGCTGAGAAGCATTTTGGGATGCGTGAGGTTGTTACATAAATGAAAGTCTTTCTTTTTCAAGATAAACTGAGGGAGGGCTGAAACCAATTTCAAAACAATGGGGGTGCTATAAGGTTTTGACTGGACATTATTACCAGAAGCTGATGGAGCTTCCTTACCTCATTGAGGTTAATTTCAATCATCTGATCGTATTCACAGCCCTCATCAGGAACCAGCAGATCTTGGAACTCATCAGCAAGGGCAGCGATCTCTGAAAATTGTGAAAGAAAAATCTTTTCAAGAACTGCTCAATTATAACTCTCCATCTCTCCTAGAACAGTATCCAACTGGTTCACTCCATGAGTCTATTCCACATGTTAATCACTGTGAACAGAATCTTTCTAATATCTGTAGTAATTTCCCACATGGACTGTAGCAATTCAAAAAGGCAGCTCACCACCATCTCCTCAATGGCAATTACAGATGGCCAATAAATGTTGGCCTTGTCAGCGATGCACACATTGCATGAATGAATAAAGCATGAACCCGTGTCCCTTTGTCCTATTCTCACAATTTACTTTAAAACGGCTTTCTGAATTTACCCAAGCTATTTACAATCTTCGATACCTCTACATTACCTCACAGATGCCTCTTTTCTTTATGAACCAGATCTGAGGCACTAGGGATCAGCCTGTGCCTCTTCTCTGCACTGCCTTTAAAACTTTATGATCCAATGACCACAACTGATCAAAGTACTCAAGCTGCAGTTTGACCAGAGTATCATTTTGATCATGACGAACTCTGACTAACATTTTATTGACTCTGTTGGTCGCAGTTCAGTATTGGTTGGACATGTTAACTGTCTACCATACCAAGTTATACCAAGACTCCTTTCACTAACTATTTCAACATGATCCATGGAGCAGTTTTCCTTTTGAGATTTCCAGCAGTTTTTTGCTTTTATTCCGTTCACGAGCACATGCATTGCCTACTTTTCACATCCCATATGCAGTAGTTAATACTCATCTGTATTAAAAATTGACCAGATTTTGTTCTGCTCACATATCTATTTTATCCAAGTAATTCTGTAATTTCTGCACTACCTTCACCAATTGTATTGAACCTCCTAGTTTGGTATAATCTTCAAATATAATCTTTTTGCATTTGATTGCTGATGCAATTAGAGGTTTCAACAGGGACTCACACTCCACTCAGTACCATCCCAATCCAGATGTAACTGTTGCTTCCTACACCCTTCAGCCACTTTCTTAGCCATACATTGCATCATCCTGATGTTCCACATCTTTGAATTTAACTAATAGCTTTTCATGTCAGACCTTTGTCAAATGCCATTGGAAATCTAGGTACACCCTGTCATAGGCTTTCTCTCAATCCACTTGGGAGGTCACTTCCTCAATAAAATCAAAGCTGTTTGATAATATAGTATGACACCTGATAACCCAATCCATTGTATTACATGGGATTAGAGTAACATTAATGGATCTTAGTTGTCTATAATTTGGGCTGCTGTGCTCTTTGACTATAGATAGTATGTTAGCATGTTGCCAATAAACTGGTTCCTCACTAGTGATTCCCTCGTAATGGCTGCGGATGTCTCACTAATCTCCCTTCATCTCCCTTTAGCCCTCTGGGATAAATGCCATCCATCATTGGAGGTTTACAGACCAATGTCTGTTCCATAGTCAGAAAGATGGCGACTTCAGCAGAATGGAGGAGATCAAATTGCATAAGTGGGAGGGGTGGATTCACCAAGGGCGTCACGGGATATTCCAAGCTGAGAATCCCACCACTGAATTTATAATTAAATATCTTGAATAATCGTATACTTAAAACGCCCCACTGCTTGTTAAGGACATTGACATTCACGGCCAGTTTCTAGCTTATCACCACTCTCCCCCCCACTTAAAACACTCATCTTGTTTATACTAAAGATAAAGGTGAAGTTTGGAATTAGCATTATAACTAGATTAAGGCAATCTATGAAGTATCTGAAAGCTAAGTACAAAACTGAAGCAGTAGTTTATTGCTGCTTCCTGCCTGATAGAAGTAGGATTAAAAGAATTTATTTTCCTGTTTCTCAAATTTGGTGAACTCTCTTGGGCGCTACAGCTGTGGAGGGATGTGCTAGGGCAGGGCTGCGTGCACTTGTATGGATGGGTGGATGTGCATGTATGCAGACACAGGTACACGGGCAGAGATGCATGCGTGAGTATGGGTGATATATTGGGGGGAAAGAGGTGTGTATGGGGTTTGAGGGTGTGCTCCACACATGGACACACACAATGACATTTAAGGAATACTTGTTTTACCATGTCCTAATTGGAGATTGCTGACTCCCCTCATTTTGGCAGGAGAGAATGAAGAATCAGAAAGAGGCTTGGAGGAGTTGCTGAATTCAACAGTAGGAGAGAATCGATTTAACATGCACAGTTGAAATAATACCAGTCCAACTCATCCACACCAAGGCCAATTACAACACCCTATCTGGCGCTCTAGTGCGGGTCAGCTAGCTCAAACTGGCACAGACCAAAACCAAGGTCTGAGCTTTATTACTTTGCCTTGCTCAGCTCCATGCTGGGTGATGAAATTAACAACAGAATCAAAGGAGCTACAATGTAAAGACTTAATGATCTTTAATTATAAGAGAGAATCTGTGTATTGCACCAATAATGTAAGCACTGGATAAAAAACAGGGAAGGTGGCCACTGTCAATTTAGTACACATGAAGGAAAAAGTTTTCTCCCCATCACAAATCTCAAATAGCTGAATGTTTTTACCTGCACTAATAGAACCATAGAAAAGTTACAGCACAGAAGGGGGCCATTCAGCCCATCTTGTCCATGCCAGCCAGAGGACACCCAGCTGCCCTTTCTAATCCCACCTTCCTGCACCCGGCCCATAGTCCTGCAGCTTACAGCACTTTACGTGCAGATCCAGGTACTTTTTAAAAGAGTTTAGAGTTTCTGCCTCCCCAACCAAACTTGGGCAGTGAATTCCAGACACCCACTACCCTCTGCATAAAAAGGTTCTTCCTCATGTCCCCCCTACACCTTCTGCCACTTATCTTGAATCCATGTCCCCTGGTTCTAGAATTCTCCATCAAGGGAAACAATTTTATCCTGTCCACTCTATCTATTTCCCTCATCATTTTGTACACCTCAATCAAGTCACCTCTCAGCTTTCTTTGTTCTAAGGTGGCCATTCCATCACTACTACATGAAGAAGCCCCTTTTGACATACTCATTTTTCAGCTGTTTGAGACTTGTTCTTAGTTTAAAGACACTTTGGATTTAACTTATTTACACAAATATATATCTTAGACTATATTCAAACCAATGTGATGTGATATGATATTAACACAATATCTAAGTTACCTTCTTTTCAAGCTGAAGAGACCAACTCTCTCCATGTTCTATCACTTGATAAAAGTGTGTTTCAAGATTATTTAAAACACTCTGGAAGCGATGTTAAACAGAAATTACGTTATGTATTCTCCTTAGACCCACCTTCTCTGCCAGTCTTGTCCATGTATGCCTTCATCCTGGAATTGTAGGGGAAAATAGAAGTGGTTGCACCAATCTCGGCACCCATGTTACAGATAGTGCCCATGCCTGGAAAGGGAAAGAGGTTCAAACTGGATTTTACTGCTTTTGCTCAGTTAGCACCACAGTGCTACCAACATCTCTTATAAATTAAAAAAAACAGCATCTATTGGGAGATGGGGTTTATTAATATTAGAGTCAGTTTGAGGGAGCCCAGAATTCCCATTTTATTGATAGATTTACATACCACTTGCTCATTAGTTAATGGTTCGAGTCCCATAATCTTACTCAACCTTCCAAGCCCTACTGAGGGAGTGCTGCAATGGCATAGCTGCTATCTACTGAATAATGCATTAATCTGAAGTCCTGTTCCACTGGTTCAACATCCACTTCACTATTCCAGGAGAGAGCCTCTCCAAGTGTTCTTCAAAATTTTTTCATTAACCACCACAACTGGAATCAAATGACCTGGTTATTTACCCTATTGCGAAAAGGATGTCGTATCTGCCTAGATAATAATGGTTCTTTCTTGAAAATGGGTTTTGCTTCAACAATGACTTGCAGAACAGGATTCCACATTCTAACCTTCAGCCATGTACATGTACATGTACATGTATTTTCGTGATCATCTGAAATTTCTCTCTCACCAGCACCACAACAATCAATGCAAACTAGCTGTCCCTATTCATTTCACCAGAGCCTTTCATAATCTTAAAGGCTCATCAGGTCATCATTCAGGTTCTTAATTTCTAGCAAAAGGAGCAATCAAGTCACTATAACCCCTCATCCCTGGTAACATCCAATTAAATCTATAAGGCTCCTGCTCCATTTGCTCCATATACGTTAACATTTCCAAAATACAGCACTTCACAAATCTGTACAATGAGCAGCATTTGCCACCTATCTGCCCATCTTGCTTGCCTATCTATATCCTTCTATTGTCTTTAAAAGCCCTTGACAGAACTTGCCATACTTCCAATTGAGTGTGATTAGGAAACGTTGGTTATTATACCCTCAATTCCCAAGTACGCATATCTTAAATGGGTATCATCCCAACAAGAATCATGTGAAACACCATACAGTACACCTTGCCAGTCCTAAAAACATCCTCATGCCCTAAACCTATGGTTTCTGCTCGCTACCATTCTCTCAATTCCACACGCCATTGTCTTTGCTGTAAAATTTTAGGCAGTTAAAACCTCATTGGTATAGAAGAAAGCGTGGTGCCTTTACTGTAGGCTTCTGCTGTTCAACTGACCACTTAGAAGGTGCATAAGAAACTATGGAGATTTGGCATCCAATATGTCCCCCCCCCCCCCACCTTCTGATAGAAGAACTGTCTCCCTATTCCCAATGTATATGAAATTGCAGGCATCAAATTAGCTTTCCCTCCTCATTCATTTTCTTCATCCGTCTCCTGAGGAACTGATCCCTAACTGGAGAATGTACCCACAGCCAGCAAGCCTCCAGTACATCACCCAAGAGGCCATTATTCAGGTGCAACAGGGAATGTTAGCTTCCAAATGGACTGCACGAATGTTATAATACACCCAAACCCATCACCATACATGCTCCTAGTTCCAGCAGGGAGTCAATGGATTGTGAGAGCAACAGCATCTCGGTGATTTTTGCCTCTTACTTAGCGATGTTGAGTGTAATTACAGTTTCCTGCATCAACATAAGGTAAGCTGATGAGCCAGGGCAATATAGTGTAATGTTAAAAATGACAGGACAGAAAACAAGGTAAACTAGGGCAGACATTAAGTGAGACCAAACTTTAGTTTTAAAAGTTTTTGAATTGCAGGAGGGGAAGCAGAAAGAAGCAATTTTTAAAAAAAATTTATTCACGGGATGTGGGCATTGCTGGCTGGGCCAGCTTTTATTGCCCATCCCTAATTGCCCTTGAGAAGGTGGTGGTTAGCTGCCTACTTGAACCGCTGCAGTCCACGTGATACACCCACAGGCTGTTGGGGAGGGAGTTTGAGGATTTATGACTCAGCGACAGTCAAGGAACGGCAATATAGTTCCAAGTCAGGATGATGTGTGACTCGGAGAAGTGCATCTTGTAGATGGTACACACTGCTGCCACTGTGTGTCAGTGGTGGATTGGGTGCCAATCAAGTGGGCTGCTTTGTCCTGAATGGTGTCGAGCTTCTTGAGTGTTACTGGAGCTGCACTTAGCCACGGAAGTGGAGAGTATTCCATCACGCTCCTGGTTTGTGCCTTGTAGATGGTGGACAGGCTTTGGGGAGTCAGGTGGTGAGTTACTCACCACAGGATTCCTAGCCTCTGACCCACTTTTGTAGACAGTATTTATATGGCTAGTCCAGTTCAGTTTCTGGTCAATGGTAACCCCCAGGATGTTGATAGTGGAGGATTCAGATACAGTAGTGCCATTGAATGCCAAGGGACGATGGTTAGTTTTTCCCTTGTTGGGGATGGTCATTGCCTGGCACTTATGTGGCGAGAATGTTACTTGCCACTTGTCAGCCCAATACTGGATATCGTCTAGGGCTTGCTGAATTTGGACCTGGGACTGCTTCAGTATCTGAATAGTGCTGAACATTGTGCAATCATCAACGACCATCCCCATTTCCGACCTTATGATGAAGGGAAGGTCACTGATGAAGCAGCTGAAGATGGTTGAGCCTAGGACACTGTCCTGAGGAAATCCTGCAGTGAGATGATTGACCTCCAACAACCACAACCATCTTCCTTTGTGCTAGATTTGACTGCACCCAGGAGAGAGTTTTCCCCTCGATTCCCATTAACTCCAGTATTGCCAGGGCTCCTTATGCCAAACTCGGTCAAATGCTGCCTTGATGTCAAGGGCAGTCACTCTCACCCCACCTTTTGTAAATATTGGAAACCATACAATTATGATTGCCTACAATCATCTTGCATTACAATTTTATTATTATTTCATGGGATGTGGCAAGTCCATCATTTGCTGCCCATCCCTAATTGCCCTTGAACCAAGTGGCTTGCTGGGCCGTTTCAGAGAGCAGTTAAGAGTTAATCACATTACTGTGGGTTGGTGTCATGCGTAGGCCAGGTAAAGATGGCAGATTTTCTTATCTAAAGGGCATTAGTGAACCAGAAGGGTATTTATAACAATCAATGGCAGCTGTCATGGTCACCATCAGTGAAACGAACTTTTTTTTTTTAAAATTCCACCAGCTGCCATGGGGGCATTTGAAACCCATGTCTCCAGAGCATTAGCCTGGGGCTCAATTACTAATCCAATGACATTAGCACCAAACCATCACCATCTAAGAGCAAATGTCACATGGCTGTAAGGTAATGGATCAAATTAATACTTAACAACAAACTGGAATGATGGAACTTTTCCTCAAAATTAGATGATTAAGTTCTGTTAATGCTTCAGCCTGGTTTCGAACCGGGAGCCGTTTGCATATTAGGCGAACGTCTTGACCACTACAGAAACACTGCTCTATCTTGTGTACCTGTGCAGGAGATAGACTCCACGCCTGGCCCGTGATATTCTACTATTGCACCAGTTCCCCCTTTGACTGTCAAAATGCCAGCGACTTTCAGGATGACATCTTTTGGTGACGTCCAGCCCGACAGATGCCCCGTCAGCTTTACTCCGATAACCTAAGCAAAATACAAACAACTGTTTCATTTCAAAACGTTCCAAGAACCTTAAGGCCCAAGAAGAATGCAGCTTCCACCAGAATTACCAGTTAAACCAGAAACAAAAGGTAGGAGCAGAGTGATTCAATCTTTGTGTATTACAGTGGGTGATGTGCACACTGTTCAATGCTAGTATGAAGGAAACCCACCTTAAGGCTGGGGCTTGAACCAGTCTTGGGTTTTGCACGTAGCACACAGGAAAATATATGATTAGCAAATAACGTAGACTCTCTTAAACACAAAACGCTGTGTGTTTCTTCTCTTCCGCCCCCTTCCTCCAAAAAGCACTGCCTTTCTGCGAGATGGTGCCACAAACCACCAGAATGATGTTAGATGGCAGTTAAGCTCCATTTATATACCAGTGCAGGATATGAATCCCACGCCAAGCCTGTGATATTCTACAATTGCACCTCTAGCCCCCTTATAGGAACAGGAGGAGGCCATTTAGCTCCTCGAGCCTATGTTGCATTCAATGAGATCATGATCACCTTTCCCCCCTGAATACTTTAGAATCTCATCAACCAATCAATCTCAGATTTAAGATTAACAATTGATCCAGAATCAATTGCCATTCGTGGAAAAGATTTCCAAACTTCTACCACTCTGTGTGTCAAAGTGTTTACTAATTTCACTCCTGAAATGTCTGGCTCTAATTTTTAAACTATGACCCCTAGTCCTAGACACCCCAATCAGTGGAAGCAGTTTCTCGCTACCGGATCACTTCACCCTAATAGCTTGAGAACTTTGATCAAATTACCCTTTAATCTTCTAAATTCCAGAGACTGCAATCCTCTGCTGTGTAATTCTTCCTCGTAGTTTAATCCATGGAGTCCAGGTATCATTTTGGTAAATTTACACTGCACTCCGTCCTAAGGATTGGTGCCCAGAAGCAAAAATATTACTCTAGGTGTAGTCTAACTAGGGCTTTGCCATTAACTGCCAAAGTACTGGCAACTTTCAAGAGTGCCAATTAAATGACCAGCTTTGGTGAGTTGGCCTAGTCAGCGAGTGGGTAACTTATTTGACCATCAGGGTAACACAGATTTGTTCTCGCCCAACATCCACACACATGTAGTTGATGATCAGTCGCAGGAACCAATCCTTCCTAGCTCCATGCAGTGTGCCCAATTGCAATACCTGTGCTGCTATCCTGGTTAAGTTCAACTGACCCAATATAAACCAGAGGTGGACTCTGGAAGCTGCTGCATGGCTAAGGAGCATGCCAGGCAATCCATTTACTCACTGGATTGTCATTTGGCAAGAATAAAATCAACAGCCTTGCCCATTTTATGAAGCATAATTTTGCAATTAACAAAAACTTTTAACCCATTCCCGGTTTCTGCCAATCTCTCTCTCATTAGGCAGAAGTAGGGATACGAAGGGCCCTAGTGATGGATGATTAGATGCATAGAAACACAGAAGATCTAAGGCACAGGAGGTGGCTGTGAAGCACAGGGATAGATACAACTTGATTTTCTCTTACCATTGAATTCTTCAGCGTCATGGGAGCTGCATATTTGTGCATAGAGTGTGCTGGTATTTCAATGTAAATGCTCCTGTGAAGAGCTGAGATGTTTTACCAGGTTAAAGGTGCTATATAAATACAAGTCATTATTGTAATAGTTTTCAGAGACTGGCAGTTCTGGGCAACCGAGCTTCTTGGTCACAATAAGTAGTTTTTAACAAATCAATGTAGATACTTTACCTTTGGACACTTCAGCTCCCAAGGGATTCCTGCCATCACGTCGACTGCATCCGCTCCTCCAACTCCAATACACACACCACCCAGGCCACCACCATTAGGAGTATGGGAGTCTGTGCCAATCAGCAGGATGCCTGGGTAAGCATAGTTCTCTAAAATAATCTGCAAATAAAATCACACGTTTATCAGTACACAATGGAAGCTGCATTCTCAGTGTACCATTTACTTACTGCTCCGCACCATTTCTGGAGTTTCACAGGAGCTGATCACCCACTTGCTCCACGAACTTATACAGTGAGTGCTGCAGGCTCTTTAATAGCATCACTGTTCAGCCTAATCCATGAAACCACAGAAATGAACAGCACAGGAGATGGACATTTGGCCCATCGTATCTGCCAGCTCTTTCCTAGGGCAGAGCAAAACTAACCCCATGGACCTGCGCCCTCCCTTAAGCTACACTTTCCTCAGTTTCAAATACTTATCCCTACTTTTCTAAAAAGAAAGTGATTCTGAACTAATCATTCACTACTGCAACGCAGAAAATACTTCTGAACTCACTCCTCCCTCTCAGGCCTTTAAATTGATAATCTCATCAACTCAACAACCAGAGGAAAGGATCTTTCCCTATTCATTTCATTCTCTCAAAACCCTTCAAAATTTAATGGCTTCTATTAAATCTTTCCTTAACCATACTGCTCAAGTGGAAATAGTCCCTCCTCATAACTAAAGTTTTCCATGGTTGGTAACATCCCTGTAAATCTCCTGTCTCTCGTTTTAATATCCTGCCTATAACAGGGTGTCCAAAATTGCACCGACTAACCCTGACTTAGCCAGTATTTCCCATAATTTTTTTTAAACTGCTATACTCTTGTACTCTATCCCCCATTTATGCCAATGTGACATGAGAAAAAAACTTTTTCACCCAGCGAATGGCTCAGGTCCAGAATGCACTGCCTGGAAGTGTGAAGGAGGCAGGTTCAATCGAGGCATTCAAGAGGGCATTAGACGATTATTTGAATAGAAACAACGTGCAAGAGTATGGGGAAAAGACAGGAAAATGGCACTGAGTCATAATGCTCTTTTGGAGGGCTGGTGCAGACACGATGGGCTGAATGGCCTCCTTCTGTGCCATTGAAATTCTGTGATTTTGTGATTCATAATACTGTTGGCTATGAGAAAGTTCAAAACAAGGGAGCTTGACCTTAAAAGGCTGTTCAGGGGTGATGTCAGGAAAAGCTACTTCACAAAAAGGGTGGAGGAGATCTGGAACTTTCTCCCTCAACAGAACTGTCGAGGCTGAGGTCAGTTGAAAATGTCAAAACTAAGATTTCTGTTACTCATGCCGGTTAGTGGATATGTAACCAAGGTAAGTAATTTTTTAAAAAATTAGTTCATGGGGTGCGGGCATCGCTGACTAGACCAGCATTTATTGGCCATCGCTAGTTGCCCTTGAGAAGGTGGTGGTGAGCTGCCTTCTTGAACCGCTGCAGTCCATGTGGTGTAGGTGCACCCACAGTGCTGTTAGGGAGTTTCAGGATTTTGACCATGACAATGAAGGAACAGTGATATATTTCCAAGTCAGGATAATGTGAGACCTGGGGGTGAATTTGCAGGTGGTGGTGTTCCAATACATCTACTGCCCTTGTCCTTCCAGGTGCTGGAGGTCATGGGTTTGGAAGGTGCTGTTGAAGGAGCCTTGGTGAGTTGCTGCAGTGCATCTTGTAGATTGTACACACTGCTGCCACTGTGTGTCAGTGGTGGAGGAACTGAATGTTTGAGGTGATGGATGGGGTACCAGTCAAGTGGGCTGCTTTGTCCTGGATGGAGAGAGTTAAGATCTACCATGACCAAACTGAATGCTGGCGGAACAGGCTCATGAGGTTGAATACCTTCCACCCATTCCTATTTCAGCTGGGCTGCCTGGAAAGTAGAGGGGGGGACCCATGCAGAAGTCAAACAAGAACATTACAAGAAATATAAACGAAATAGGCAAGTCACTCATTGCTTTCACTCGCTGTTAAGCAAGTGATTACAAAATGATATTCAGAGCCCCTAGGGGAGCTGGTCACTGTACTTGATGGGGGCAGAAGACAATGCCAAAAACACTAAGCAAGATATTCCACAAATGAAAGCGATTAGTAGACTGTGAACCTGTTTTCTGCCCGTGTGTTTACATCTAGGGGACTTCTCATTTAAAAATTTACCTACATGTATATTTGGTTTGTGACTGACAGGGGGTGTGGAGCAAACTTTAAAGAGTGAGCGCAGATCACTTCACCTGGTGGATGATGCCAGAGCCAGGTTTCCAGAAGCCAACTCCATATTTCGCTGCTGCCGTCGCCAAGAAATTAAAAACTTCTTCGTTCATTTCCTACAAAGTAAATACCACAGTTTAATGATTGGTGTGAAAACAAGTTGCAGAGATCAAATTAATCAACTGCTCAATGGGAGCCCCTTACCAAGAAGCAAATTGAAGATATTAACAATTGAGATAAACCATTCAACCCATTTTAGTTTGTTCATAATCTGTAGCTGTAATGTGCTGTTCAATGTTTCATACTTTTACAAAATAGAAATCAATCCAAAAAGTATTCTGCAAACATATAACAAATTGATACATTTTAATACATGAAACATCTATTTTATCCGTCCTTTTGTTCATAGATTCTAGCTGAAGATCAAACAATGAGTCCAGGGGAATCAAACATTACTTAGATGGTGGACCTGACCACACTTGGTATGGGCCACATTTAGCTGAAGTTACTGAAGAGTCAGAGTCACTAACTGTACACGAGGCCAGTCAACCCACTGTCAGCTTCCCACAGAACATGCCAGTCAATCCCACTCCCCACTCTATCCCCATAGGCCTGAAAGTTTATTTCTTTCAAGTGCCCATCCAATTTCCTTTTAAACTCGATTGTTTTCACTTCCACCACCCTCATGGGCAGCGAGTTCCGGGTCATTACCACTTGCTACATAAATAAGTTCTTACTCATATTCCCCCTGCATCTCTTGCCCAAAATCTTAAATTTGTGCCCCCTCGTCTTTGAACCACCAGTTAATGGGAAGAGTTTCACCTAGTCTACCTTATCCAAGCCTGTTATAATCTTGTACACCTCTGTCAAATCTCCCCCCAAATCTCCTTTGCTCCTGGGACAACCCCACCTTTTTCAACCTAACCTTGTAACTAACACCACCTCACTCCCCAGATCCCTGGAACTAGTCTGGTAAATCACCTCTGCATTCTCTCAAGGACCTTCACCCCCTTCCTAAAGTGTAATGACCAGAACTGCATGCAATACTCTAATTGGGGTCTAACCAGAGCTTTATAAAGGTTCGGCATTATTTCCCTGCTTTTGTACTCAATGCTTCTATTTATGAAGCCCAAGATCCCAAATGCATTATTAATCACTCAATATATCCTGCCAACTCAAAGATTGAATGCACATACACCCCCAGGTCCCTCTGTCCTTGCATTTGTGCCACTGAGTCTATACTGCCTTTCCCTATCCCCTCTGCCTTCTGTGTATTGAATTCCAGCTTCGACTTGTCTGCCAATTCTGCTAGACTATGTCCTATAGCAGGCAACACATATCACTGTTTGCCACTTTTCCAAGTTTGGTATCACTGGCAACTTTTGAAATTTTACTCCATATTCCAGGATCCAAGACATTTATATGGAGCAATAAAAAGCATGGTCCCAGCACTGGCCCTTAGGGAATGCCACTGTCCACCATTCCCCAGTCCAAAAAAATGAACCATCTACCACAATGTTGTCCTTAAGCTAATTTTTATCCAATCGAACACTGGTCCTCCTTCCATAAGCCTCAATTTTGCTAACCAGCCCTTTACAGGGTATTTTGTCAAATGTTTTCTTAAAATCCATATAGACAACATCCCCTGTATTCTCTTCATCAACCTTCTGTTATTTCATCAAAATTAGATTAGCCTAGTAAACACACACACTCTTGTGGGTTCCAAAACTTCACCCACCACCAACATTAAACCAACTGGCCTGTAGTTACTTGGACTGCCTTTGCATCTTTTCTTGAATATGAGTATATTTGCCATGCTCTAATCCCATAGCATCTTTCCCATATCTAGGGGAAAGTTGAAAGATTAAGGTCAGCTCTTCTGCTGTCTCCACCCCCACTTCCTTTAACAACCAAGGGTGCAAGCCATTGAACCATGTGGCTTATCTACCCTAAGCATAGCCAGCCTTTCTACTATCCATTGCCTCTACTACCATTATTGTCAGATTCCTCTTCCTCGGTAAACATCGATTCAAAGTACTCCCCAACTATTCTAGCCTTGTCCTGCATCTCTAAGCATATATCACCATCTTTGAGCCTAATAAGGCAACACATCCACCTCTTACTATTTAGACACTGGTAGATGATCTTTGGGCTCCTTTTTCTGTTGACTGCCATTCAAGTCCCATACTCTCTTTGCCAGGCTTATTTAACACTTCACCTCCCCTCTCAACCTCTCCTTTTTGACCTGGTTCTCACTTGGAAGAATTCATCTGACATGCACCATACATTTCCTTTTAGTTTAATCATAATCTCTATCGCCCTCGTCATCCAAGAAACCCTAGATCCCTTACCTTTTGCCATTGACAGAATGTACCGAGATTATACCTGAAGCATCTTTATGATCACCCATTGTTCCATTACAGCTTTTCATTTTAGTCTCTGGTTCCATTTTACCCTGGATAGATGATTTCTTTTCACTGCATCAAATTTAGCCCTCTTCCAATTCAGAAGTTCTATATTAGATTGTTCCTTGATCTTCTCCATTACTAAACTAAACCTTACAATCTTACCAAAAACATCTCCCCCCGCCCCCCCCCCCCGCCGACACTTGGTCCGTTTGGTCCACCTCATTTCCCAGCACCAGATCCAGCAAAGCCTCCTTTCTAGTTGAGCTGAGCACATACCTTTCAAGGAAGTTCTCCTGAGGACATTTCAGAAATCCCTCCCCTTTCCTACACTTTAACGTTATTCCAGTCGATATTTGGGTAACTAAAGTTCCCCAGTATCACTGCTCTATAGTTCTTGCACATGTCTGGTTTCCCTGCAGAATTGTTCCTCTATCATTATTTGGAGGCCTACAGAATTCTCCAAGTAGAGTGATCTTAACTTCTGTTTGCTTCTCAACTCTAACCCAGTAGATTCTGTCCTTGCTCCCTCAGGTGCAACCCCTCTTTCCAACACTGCAATTTCTTCCCTATCAGTACTGCCACCCCACCTCCTTTTTTTCCTTTTCTATCTTTTCTAAACACTTTATATCCTTTAATAAGCATACAATCTTCACCATTTTAAGCCAAGTTTCTGTTGTTGCTACATCATATTCCAACACTGCTACTACTGCTCACCAACCTTACTCACCACACTTTGTGCATGCAAGGCAATTCTGTCTTTGCATTCCTCCTAGTCCTTCTTAGTCTACTCCTATCTAATACAGTACTATTTATTTCTCTAGTACTGTCCATCACTCTCACTTTATGCACCTGATTCCTTTTTTTTGTTAAACTTCTCCATGCTGGTGCCCAATCCCCCTGCCAATTTAGTTTAAACTCTCCCCAACCACACTAGCGAACCTCCCCATAAATACTTTGGTCCCAGTACTGTTGAGGTACACATTGATCCTCTCATATCTTCCTACTTCTACTCTGGCTAGTGCATAGCGCTGGGAGTAATCTAGAGATTACTATCCTCAAGGTTCTACTTTTTAACTTCCTCACTAACCCTGAAAATCTGAAGTTAGGACCCCTCAGTATCTACTCTGTCATTGGTACCGATGTGCACCACAACTTCAGGCTCACTCCCTCCCCCCATGATGTCCTTTACCCTGGCACATACTGGGGGAAAGAGTGTGAGAAACAGAAATGTGAAGACAATAATGACAGATAAGACAGAATTTATTCTCTGACTAACCGTGGACAACACTAGGGCTGTATGCTGGTGTGTGAGAAGAATATTTGCATTTAAATAGGATCTCATTGAATCAAGAAAATGCTCTTCACGACATAAATTACCTTGGCTCTCGCCAAATCTTTTTCTCCGCCAACCTGAGCTTCGATCAAGTGATCACAGTGTATTGTAGACGGCACAGCAACTCGGGGCAACCCACTGCTGATGAACTGAAGCATGGCCATTTGAGCTGTGGCATCCTGCATGGCCACCCTGTCAGGTCGGAGACGCAGGTAGGTCTTCCCACGACCTATCTCCTGGTTAACAGGGTCATCGAGGTGACTGTACACAATCTTTTCTGACAAAGTCATTGGTTTGTCCAGCCTGTCATGGAAGGCAAAATTAAATGTCATAATTGGGTCATGGATAAGTGTAGAAACCGACTGAGTATCCTCAATTAATGCAGTTTTTTTTAAAAATGAAGTGCAATCTGTGGTTTTAACTCAACAGTATACATTACAACCATAGAATTTTCCAAACAATTTCCCATGGCATTACACAAACACTCCCAGGACCAATTATGGTCCTCAGGTGAAGCAGAGTTAAAGCAGAAGTTAACAGGCCAGAGGGTGCAATCATAATTAAGTCCGCGTTATCAGGTTACACATCCCTTTCTTTTAAGGTGTTGCTATTATAACTTCTTAAATCCTCATCTAAAATGAAAACTGCCTATTCTGCATCACCCCACAGGCAAAAGGACGTAATTGCAACATTCTTGGAATGTTTACGAGGGTTGACATAAGAAATGTATTTTTTTTTTAAAACTAATTGATTTTGCTATACAATCAGGGACCAATTTCAGAAACTGGTAGCGGTGCTAGCACATTGAAAGAAAGACTACCTTTGTAAAACACCTTTCACATACTATGGACATCCCACACTGCTTCACAACCAATAAGTACAAGCATAGCTACTATAATTATGGAGGAAAACAAGCTAGCCAATTCGCACACAAGTGTCCACAAAAAATAAATTAGATAACAGCAAAATACTGTGGATGCAAGAGATCGGAAATAAAAACAAAGTGCTGGAAAAACACAGCAGGTCTGGCAACATCTGTGGAGAGAGAAACAGAGTTAACGTTTCAAGTCCAATATGACTCTTCTTCAGAGCTGGAGAGGTAGGAATGTGATGGGGTTTATACTGTTGAAAAAGTGGGGAGCAGCAGGCAGAGCAAAAGGGGTCAGGGGTCAGCTGAAGGCAGGGGAGATTGAATGACAAAGATGTCATGGAACAAAAGGCAAAGGGAGTGGTAATGACCATGTTAAAGACAAAAGTATTGGCCCAGAGTGAATAGCAGAATAAAGGCCAGGGATTAAATTAGATAACCACTTAAAGTCTATGTGGGAGGTGTTTTAGTTGAGGGACACTAGTGATACACCTCTGCTCTTTTTAAAATGCACTAAAACCTCTCCTGTCCAGAAAACCAAATCCAGAAACATCTGTCGTCTGGAAATTTTTTGACCAGGTCCACTGACCTGCCAGTCAACTGTTCGGGTGCTACAATCAGCTCACCTGATGCAGTGACTATGTAGCTTGGAAAAACACTGCATGAAGTTACAAAAGCACTAACTTTCTCTCTCTATGCTATCTCTGTTTCTATCAGTCTATTTCTCCATCTCTCAGTCTCTGTTGGTCTCTCTACAGTCTGTTCTCCATCACTCTGATTTTTCTCTCTGGATCTGTCTCTCACTGTCTTTTGCACCCTGAAAAAGAGAGAGTGAAAAAGAGTCACTCTCTCTCTCTCTCTCTCTCTCTCTCCTTTTGTAGCAGTGTTTATGAGCAGGACCCAAGCATTCCCAGGTTTAGTTTGATCTTTCTAAACCCTTACCATGACAAGTTAGGCTTACAATATAGGAAAAGGTAGAAGTCATAAAGAAACTAGATAAGGGTGCTTCAGCAAAAGATTTGACAAGGGAACATGGTGTGGGCTTCAACAGTTTACAACATCAAGAAGCAGCATGAAAGCTCGCAAATGACAGTATTTGGACAAGTAAAGCTATTTTTATTACTTCTTTAATAATTTATCATTGTTTTATGTTTCAGGTAAACATTTACATCTATGGTGTTTTCCGGTTCACACAATTGTGGTTAGGCATTCTACCATCATTCTATAATCCAGGAAATACCAAAATCCAGAAATGACATGGTGTCAAACATTCAGACTGGAGCAGTTACAATACAGTTGAACATTTTGCATCCATCGGCACAGATAGAAGGAGCCTCGGTTCAATGTTTCATCCAAAAGATTGCACTCTGACAATGTAGTACTCCCTTAATACGGCACTGGAGTTTCAGCCTATGCCATGTGATCAAGTACTGGCGGGACATGTGAAACCCACAACTATTTATGTCAGGGGTGAGTGCGCTACCATTGAGCTTCACTTTCCCAATGTTAGTACCTGATAGGTTTCGATTGTGGCAATGGTTTTCTTTCTCGAGGGCACGTCCACTGATTGGGCAGGCAGGTACACGCCAACTTGTCTCAGCTGGTAATGCTCTTGCTTCTAACGTAGGTAGTTGTGGGTTCAAGACTTGAGCAGCCAAATACTAAGGGTATGTTACAGAATCAGAGAACTGTTACAGCACAAAAGGAGACCATTCGGCTTGTCATGTCTGCACTGGCTCTCCAAGTGAGCAATTCGCCTAGTGCCATTCGCCCTGTAACGCTGCACACTCTTCGTTTTCAGATAATAATCCAATTCCCCTTGAATGCCTCGATTGAACCTGCTTCCATCACACTCAGGCAGTGCATTCCAGAGCTTAACCACTCGCTATGAGAAAAAGTTTCTCCTCACATCTCCATTGCTTCTTTTGCCAATCACCTTAAATCTGTGCCCTCTCATTCTCAATCCTTCCCCTGTGGGAATAGTTTTTCCGTACCCACTCTGTCCAGATCCCTCAATTTTGAAAACCTATTTCAAATCTCCTCGCAATCTCTCTTCTCCAAGGAAAACAGTGCAACTTCTCCAATCTATCTAACTGAAGTTCCTCATTCCTGGAACCATTCTCATGAATCTTTTCTGCTCGCTATCGAATGCCTCACATCTTTCCTAAAGTGTAGTGTCCAGAACTGGATACAATACTCCAATTGAGGCCGAACTAGTGTTTTATATAAGTTTAACATAACCCCCTTGCTCTTGTACTCTATGCCCCTATTAATAAAGCCAAGGATACTGAATGCTTTATTAACAGCTCTCTCATTCTGTCCTGCCACCTTCAATGCCTTATGCACAGGCACACCTGTAACAAGTCCATGCTAGCTTTCCTTAATTAGCCCACATTTGCCCAATGGGCTATGAATTTTGTTCCAAGTTATTGTTTCTAGAAGCTTCTTCACCACTGAAGTTAAACTGATTGGCCTGTATTTTCTGGGCTTATCTTTACACTCTTTTTTTAAAGAAGGGTGTAACATTTGTAATTCTCCAGTCCCCTGGCACTACCCTGAGTCTAAGGAAGACTGAAAAATATGGCCAGTGCCTCCGCAATTTCCACCCTCATCCCTCAGTATCCTTGAATGCATCTCATTCAGTCTCGTTGCTTTATCAACTTTACATATAGACATCTAATACCTTCTCCTCATCAATTCTAAGTCCTTTTAGCTGGTGAAAAGAGGCAGTAACCACCACCTAGAAGAGCAAGAGGATCCAGAGACAGTAAGCACCAACTAGAATAGCAAGAGGACCTGGAGACAGCAACCACTACCAAGGAGAATGAGTGAAAAGAGGGCCCAGAGACTCAGCTAGTTCCTTTAGTTTAGAACAGATAAATTCAGGCAGCACTGAGTGTGTGCCCTCAATGGAGTGCGGGAGCTTGGTGAGATGAGGCAGTTCGGTGAGATGGGGACAGCAGTGCTCCTTTGCTTTTCTAATTCTTTCATCCTGTAAGAACTGGTTCTTGTTCTGCTACAGGGGAAAAAGCCAGCTGTTTGGTGAGTATCCTGTAAGTGGTCAAGGTCTATTCTATTCTCTACGTTTAAAATAGTACAGGAATTTGTGATAAGATTAATAAATCTTTAAAGAATATAAATAATTGAATAAAAGAATTAATTAAATAAAGCACATAATTATGGCAGGACAGGTGATGTGTTGCAGCTGCAGCATGTGGTGCTCCTGGACACCAATGTTATCCAAGGCAAACACATCTGCAGTACATGTTTGTAGCTTGAGGAACTTCGGCTCAGAGTCATTGAGCTGCAGGCTCAGCTGCAGACACTGCGACACATCAGGGAGGGGGAAAGTTACTTGGATGCTTTGCACCAGGAGGCAGTCATGCCTGTCAGGATAGGGTCTTCTGATTTGGAAGGTGGTTAAGGACAGGAGGGTGTGACTATAGCTGAGGCAGGTAAGGGGACCCAGAAGACAGGAGTGTCAGCCTCTGCAATTATCCAACAGGTTTGAGGTTCTTTCAGCTTGTTTGTTTGAGAGTGGAGGCTGCAGGGTGGATGAGCTGACTGACCATGGCACTGTGGTACAGGAAGCCATTCAAGTGGGGGGTGAGCACAAAGGAATGTAGTGGTAGTAAAGACAGTGCAGCAACGGGGATTGACACTGTTCTCTGTAGCAAGGAGCGAGAGTCCAGACAGCTATGTTGCCTGCCTGATGCCAGGGTTCGGGGCATTTGCTCAGGGCTAGAGGGGAACTTGCAGTGGGAGGGGGAGGATCCAGTGGTCATGGTCCATGTAGATATCAATGACATCAACAGGATGGGAACGAGGCTCTGCATAGTCAGTACGAGGAGCTGGGCACCAAATTAAGAAGCAGAACCTCAAAAGGTAATAAATTCTGGATTATTACCTGAGCCATGTGCGAATTGGCATAGGGTAAATAAGGTTAGAGAAATGAATGCGTGGCTCAAAATCTGGTGTGGGAGAAGTGAGTTCCGGTTCATGGGGCACTGACACCAGTATTGGGGAAAGTAGGATCTATACAGTTGGGAAAGTCTACACCTGAACCGTGCTGGAGCCAGTGTCCACACAAGCCATGTAACTAGGGGGGCACAGAGGGTTTTAAACTGAATAGTGGGGGCAAGGGATTAAATTTGGGAAGATGTGGTAAACCAAATAATAGAGACAAGGCAATAGAGAAAGATAGTAATATGGGAAATGATAAACAGACCATGGTAACGGAAAGGGACAGAAAGTACAAATCTAACAGTAAATCAGCAGATAAGGCTCACTACAAAAATAATAAAAGGGCAAAACTAAAGGCTTTGTATCTTGTCATGAAACTAACAATTACTCATTACATTATTGTGGCTTATTGTAAAGTTGGTTTATGGGGATAAGTATAGTTGGCCCTGTGAGATTTAATTACATTTGGAGTTAAGTAGACAGCAAGTTTAAATCATCAAAAGAAGCTAGGCGCTTGACATACTAATGAGTAATCATGGATGCTGGTTTAGCATGTAAGGTGTGAAGGGAATTTACATTTTTAGATAAATGAAGGGATATTAGGATTTCAAAGCGATCTTAGTCTCTAAGCAAGGCTAAGGAATGTTTATTTTTCCCCAAAGGTTACTGATAATATTGGCAACATTAAAGTTTTTTTTATATTATGAGGAAAGTGCAGTTTCAAAGACATGTGGAACAATAGAATTTACGGATTAAAAAGAGAGAAACATACATAAAGGAGAATGAAAGGTTGTGTGTCAGAAGGCCATGTAGGATCTAACAGGAGTATGTGAAATAGCCTTAATGAAGCTTCCAGCATTTATACATAAGTCTGCTATATAATGAAGCTAAAACTGCAGAAAAGCCATTTGGAATTCCACTCTCCAAGGTATTGTGTTAATTTGCTGAGTTTGTTTTAAATCTAAAATCTATTGTGGACTGTTGCCTTAAAGGGAGAGTAACTGGAGGCCAGGTTAATTAGGAATTTTAGGAGTTATTATAGTAGTATTTGTAGCCTTATGTATGTGCTTGACACCTTTTATTTTGTTAATAAATATTTAATTTATTTTTTTTAAATCTCTAAAGGCCTTGATGTACTTATTACTTCTGAATTCAGTGCACGCATCTCTTAACAGATACAAATTGCAAAAACATTGTGATAGCACGACCAAGTTTCCCTCGTGGATTTGGTCTGTCTGGCACCCATCATCTGCCACATCCTTACAATCTAAACAAACGTGGCATTCGAAACAAAACAGATGAACTGATAGCACAAATAGAAATAAATAAGTACAATCTGATAACCACGGCTACAGGGTGACATTGATTGGGACCTGAATATTGATGGGTATTTAAGAAGGACAGAAAGTTAGGAAAAGATGGAGGGATGGCTCTATTAATTAATGATGGTATTAGTACATTAAAGAGGGATGATCTAAGTTCAAGAAACCAGGCTTTAGAAGCAGTTTGGGTTGAGATATGATAAAAGACAAGAAGTCACTTGTGGGAGTGGTGTACCGGCCTCTTAATCGTAACTACCTGGTAGGACAGAGTATAAAAGAAGAGATAATGGAAGCTTGACAGAAAGGTACAGCAATAATCATGGGGGATTTTAATCTACATATAGACTAGATAAATCAGAAGGGCAAAGATGGCATAGGTGAGAAGTTCATAGGACATTTTTGAGATAGTTTTTTTTTTAGAACAGTACATTCTGGAGCCAACCAGAGAGCAGGCTATGCTAGACCTGGTAATGAGCAACGAGATAGGATTAATTGATAACCTCATAGTGAAGGCACTCCTAGCTAGCAGCGATTATAAGATGCTTCAATTTTACATTCATTTTGAGGGAGAAACAAGTGTTTCCAAGACTAGTATTTTAAAGTTAAATAAGGGCAATTATGAGGGCATGAAAGCAGAGCTAGCTAAAGTGAACTGACAAATGAGGTTAAGTGATAGGTCACTCAAAGTTCAGTAGCAGACATTTAAAAGGATATTTCGGAATATACAGAATAGATACATTCCAGTGAGAAAGAAAAATTCCAAGGCAAGGGCCCAGCATCCATGATTAACCGAAAAACTTAAAGACAGTATCAAACTTAAAGAAAAAGCATTTATAGCAAAGACGGGTGGCAAGTCAGAAAATTGGAAAGAACATAAAGAACAGCAAAGAATGACAAAAAGATTAATAAGGAAGGAAAAATTAGAGTACAGGAGAAAGCGAGCTAGTAATATAAAGACAGATAGTAAAAGTTTCTACAGATATTTAAATAAGAAGAGTTAACCAAGTGAATGTTGATCCTATAGAAAGTGCATCTGCAGGGTTGATAATGGAAAGTAGGGAGAAGGTGGATGAATTAAACAGGTATTTTGCATTGGTCTTCACTATAGAGGACACAAGTAACATCCCAGAAATAGCTGTAAATCAGGAAATGGAAGGGAGAGGAACTCGGGGGAAATTACAATCACCAGGGAAGTGGTAATGAGCAAATTGTTGGGGTTGTGGGCTGACAAATCCCCAGGTCCGGATGGACATCACCCCAAAGTCTTGAAAGGAGGAGCTGGTGAGATAGTTGATGCATTGGTTTTAATTTTCCAAAATTCCCTAGGCTTGGGGCAGGCTCCATTAAATTGGATAATAGCAAATATAGCTCCTTTATTCTAAAGGGAGACCAAAAGCAGGAAACTACAGGCCAGTTAGCCTAACATCTGTCATAGGAAAAATGTTAGACAAGCCACACGGACAGACATGCACTGCCCCTACCTCTCTAGAAACCTATCTGTACCAGCCAGGAGAAGGAAAACCCAGGCTGAAAGCCAACTTGCTTTCGGCCCCCACTTTCATATATGAATTCTGCCAAGGGTAGCTTGGAGTCTGCACCACCAGAGGTGGACACAATGTCAGTGTTAGATAAACCCAACTCCTTAGCTTGGCGCTGATTCCCTCCCCTTCCCTGGGGCCTGGGCTGTCTCTTTCCAGCTCTGCTTAGCACTTAGCCGCTTGGCACTTTTAATAATTAATAGATGATCATTACAATTTTTAAAATGATCAATTTATTGCTTTGACATTGATTTTTTCTGGCTCAGCAAGGTATGCATATTTTCTTCGTACCTTAAATTTTTTTGGAAGTTCATATTTAATGTTACCCCAAACCAGATCTCAGAGAGCTGCTGCTGGGTTTCTTGCTGAAGGGGAATGAGGGACTCAAGAAACCTGACTGTTTTTTGGAAGGCTAGCAAAAAAGGGGTTACTTTTGCTCCAATAGTGTTGGGAATGCTCAGCACGTCTGGCAGCATCTGTGCAGAGACAAACAAAGGTCCGTGACCCTTCGCCAAAATTAGAGCATATTGTGGATCTGAAGGATCAACGCTTGTTTCTCTCTCCACAGATGCTGCCTGGCCTGCTGAGTATTTCCAGCATTTTGTTTATATTTCAGATTTCCAGCATCTGCAGCACTATGCCCTTATATGCTTCAGGCTACGCATATATAATAAAAGTATGGTTACATTCAATTTAAAATAATATATTTATCACTCAATGCAAAATGTAATTTTTCTGTTAACATTGGTTGATGCTAATTTACTGGAAGGTTTTGCCACTTTTAAATTTGGAAGCAAAACTCGGAGTTATGTACCAATAGAATATGTCACTGTTAGTTCAAGGTTGTTCATTTGTACATAGGATTGTTGTTTACGGTGCTTGAGAGGTTCAAGTCATTTGGATGTTGATGTCTGGCTGGTTTAAAGCAGAATTGATTGCATTAATGAATGACCTAGTTGTGTGTAATTGCTGTGGTTGTCAAGTGTATTACACTGAAATCTGAGTTTTCAATGGGCTTTCTAAATGGAAGAATAGAGTAGAAAAGTCAAGACGTTTTGCTAAACCTATATAAAACAGTTCAGTCCCGCTGAGTATAGTCCCCAATTCTGGCCCCTCTTTGCCCTTTACACTTTTTTTTTATTTGTTCATGGGATCACCAACAAGGCCAACATTTATTGCCCATTCCTAATTGCCCTTAAGAAGGTGGTGGTGAGCTGCCTTCCTGAACCACTGCAGTCCACACGGTGTAGGTAGACCTACGGTGCTGCTTGGAAGGGAGTTCCAGGATTTTCAACCATCGACAGTGATGGAATGGCGATATATTTCCAAGTCAGGGTGGTGAGTGGCTTGGAGGGGATTCCAGGTGGTGGTGTTTCCATTCGTTTGCTGACCTTGTCCTTTTAGGTGGTAGTGGTCATGGGTTGAAGGAGGCTTGGTGAGCTTCTCCATGGTATATACTGCTGCCACTGTGCATCCATGGTGGAGGGAATGAATGTTTGTGGATGGAGTCGAGCTTCTTGAGTGTTGGAGCTGCATTCATCCAGGCAAGTGGAGAGTATTCTTGACTTGTGTCTTGTAGATGGTGGACAAACTTTGGGGAATCAGGAGGTGAGTTACTCACCCACAGGATTCCCAGCCTCTGTCCTGCTCTTGTAGCCACAGTATTTATATGGCCGGTCCAGTTCAGTTTCTGGTCAATGGTAACCCCCCCCCAGGATGTTGATAGTGGGGGACTCAGCAAAGGTAATGCCATGGAACATCAAGGGGTGATGATTAGATTCTCTCTTGTTAGAGATGGTCATTGCCTGTCACTTGTGTGGCGCAAATGTTACTTGCCACTCGTCAGCCAGAGCCTGGATACTAAAACAAAAACAGAATTACCTGGAAAAACTCAGCAGGTCTGGCAGCATCGGCGGAGAAGAAGAGAGTTGACGTTTCGAGTCCTCATGACCCTTCGACAGAACTAGGCGAATCCCGTTGGGGTTTCGCCTAGTTCTGTCGAAGGGTCATGAGGACTCGAAACGTCAACTCTTTTCTTCTCCGCCGATGCTGCCAGACCTGAGTTTTTCCAGGTAATTCTGTTTTTGTTTTGGATTTCCAGCATCCGCAGTTTTTTGTTTTTATATCGAGCCTGGATACTGTCCATTTGGACTGCTTCAGTATCTGAGGGATCGCGATTGGTGCTGAAAACAGTGCAATCATCGGCAAATATCTCCACATCTAACCTTATGATGGAAGGAAGGCCATTCATGAAGCAGCTAAAGATGGTTGTGCCTCGGACACTACCCTGAGGAACTCCTGCAATGATGTCTTGGAACTGAGATGATTGACCTCCAACAACCACAACCATCTTCCTTTGTGTTAGGTATGACTCCAACCAGTGGGAAGTTTTCCCCCTGTTTCCCATTGATTCCAGTTTTGCTAGGGCTCCTTGATGCCACACTCAGTCAAATGATGTCTTGATGTCAAGAGCAGTCACTCTCACCTCACCTCTAGAGTTCAGCTCTTTTGTCCATGTTTGAACAGCAGAGTGGCCCTGACAGAACTCAAACTGGGTGTCAGTGAGCAGGTTATTGTTAAACAAGTGCTGCTTGATAGCACTGTTGATGACCCCTTCCATCACTTTACTGATGATCGAGAGGAGACAGGGCTGTAATTGACCGGATTGGATTTGTCCTGCTTTGTGTGTACAGGTCATAGCTGGGAAACTTTCCACATTGCCAGGTAGATGCCAGTGTTGTAGCTGTACTGGAACAGCTTGGCTAGGGGGCACTGCAAGTTCTGGAGCACATGTCTTCAATACTATTGCTGGAATATTATCAGGGCCCTTAGCCTTTGCAGTATCCAGTGCCTTCAGCTATTTCTTGATATCATGTGGAATGAATTGAATTAGCTGAAGACTGGCACCTGTGATGCTGAGGACCTCCCCAGTCTACATTTGGATAACTACATTTGGATACATTTGGATAAAGTCGCCCATTGTAACAACTCTATAATACTTGTATCTCCCTGAAATTGCAAATTTGTTCCTCTATATCATTCCCACTAGTTGGTGGTCTATAGGCTACACCAAACATTGTAAATGTATCTTTTTTGTTCCAGTTTAGCTCTAACCAAATATTTTCTGTCCTCGACCCCTCTGAAACATCCTCTCTCTCCACACTGCAATGTTTTCCTTCCTGAACACCTTTTATCCAGAAATATTTAAGTCCTGCCCTTCTTTGAGCCAGGTCTATTATTGCCACATTATTATATTTCCACAGGTCGATGTGCACCTGTAACTCACTAATCCTATTTACCACACTACGAATTCACATACATGCACAGTAATACTGATTGTCTTTATTACTTTCTCCTTTACTCTGAACTGGCCTAATAACTTATTATTTCCTAATCCAGTGCTGGCTATCCCTTCTTATATTCTGTGCACCTTGGTATTCCTCTCCATTATTACCTCCTGGTTCCCACACCCATGCCAATTTAGTTTAAGCCCACCACTGGGCATGGGGCTGTCCTTCATACAGATATTATACCAATTCCAATCTGCCAGTTCTGGTGGCTCAAGTAGATATTAAAGACCTAGTTGATCTAGGTTATAGTTGAGGAGCAGGACATTCTCCTAGAGTCTTAATCATCATTCTTCCCTCAACTATCGGCACCAATTGGCTAACAATTGGTCTCATTGTTTGAGAAATCTTGTTGTGTGGAAAAGGGCTGTCTTACAGGCCTACACAACAGCTGTCAATGCACTTCCAAGTAGTTCATTGTATGCACAGCACTAAGACATTTGAGGGAAATGACAATGTTTCTGCCAATGGCAGTTTGCTACCAGATACCGAAAATGTTAAGCAACAACAGTAGACAGGAAAAAGGTTAACAGTGTGCAAGCTTGGCATTGGGAAGGCCACTCTCCATTGTTCCATGAAGAGGGAAGACAGGGAGACCTTCCTGTGACTATCCCAGCAGAGACTCCCTGGCATCGAGTGGCACATAAAGGTTAGTTCCCACAGACAAGAAAGGAGTTTTTAAAAAAGCCAAGTATCACAATTCATATATAGCATGTGCCCTTACAACTGCAACTGGAAGTGTGACCAAGAAAAGTATAGGTCTTTGGATCTCAGGTTCCAGTCTGCTGGACCATGAAAGCACAAGTATTTGCAGCAAAGAAACAGATCAGATGGCCCAACAGGTCTATGTCAGTGTTTATGCTCCACACGAGCCTCCTCCCAACCCTACTTAATTTCACCATATCAACGTATCCTTATATTCCTTTTATCCTCATGTACTTATCCAGCTTCCTTTTAAATGCATCAATGCTATTCACCCAAATTACTTCCTGTGGTAACAGGTTCTGTAGTCTCTGCAGTTCTCTGGACAGCATTTCCATGTACCTTTTGCGAATTATGTCAAGGTTCTTCTGCAGAAGTTTATAATCGATGTACTCCTGGGGCTCAAAGCGACTCATGGCAACTTTGGCTCGCCTGCACATGGCAGAGAGATGGTAACTCCGGGCACCATAGCCCAGGACTAGCTGCAAGAAGTGAAAAACACCAATTATGGAAAGCAGACAATAAGGCAAGTTTAATATGAACTGCAAGGACCAGGCCATGCAATTTTGTTGGAAATCATAGAAAATATATCACTACACAGGCAACAGTAAAAAGGTCAGGTGGCAGCAGAGTCCAAGAGCTAAGGTCAGTTAGGGTGAGAACGGTATTTATTATGGGTCCTGAGGGGTTTCGGAATACTATACAAAATCATCAACTAAACTAGGTCTGAGTCAACTGTGGCAGCAGTTGGATTAGTTGGGCTCAGGGTTCCTGAGCTGGGGAAGAGTAACAGAAAAAACAGGATTCCAACTTGATGGCAATCCAGTAACCTCAGAAAATTGCATGTCTGGGTGTCAGGAGAAAAGCTGGTGCATGGTCAGAAAATGTAGAATTGTGCACAATACTTTCAACTGCTCTGCAAGATCACAGGTTCCTTGTTCAGGCACTGGCGAGCTACTACACTGCAGGCAGCATTACAGCCAAAGCAGAGCCGTTCCTCAACCAAAGGTCCTGGCACACGCATTGTCAGCAACTTGACACTGATCAGGAATGGCAAAAGAACCGGAGACGGTTGGGGGATGGAAAATAATGTTAAATAACATTGCTGGGCAGTGGAAGAGGATTCAACTTCTTTGACAGCACCTCCCAAACCTGCTCCCATCTAGAAGGGGCAATGGAAGCATGCGCACAGGAACACCATCATCTTCAAATCACACACTTGGCTTGGAAATGCATCACCTTTCCTTCATCTGGGTCGAAATCCTGGAACTCCCTATCAAACAGCACTGTGGGAGTACCTTTGCCTCAGCAATTCAAGATGGGGCCTCACCATCACATTCTCAGGGGCAATAGAAATGGGCAATATATGCTGGCCTTGCCAAGGTCACCCACATCCAGAGAATGAATTTTTTAAAAAAGGTAACTTTTAAAGGGAATTGGGTCTATAACAACCTGCATTTACAATGCACCTTTAACAGAGCAAAACATCACATGAAAAAATTGCGAAGCAATGGGAAAGGAGCTACTTATTAAATGCACAGCACTTTCAAAGAGCCAGCAAAGGATGATGAGCTGAATGGCCTCCTTTTGTGCGAAACAGCTCCATGATTTTCCCCTACTTAACCCAGTGGTGCTGAAAGCAACTATAAAATCCCTAATGCCATCCCAGCCGATTTCTGAAACTCAGACCTTGCTGCTCTGTAAATTCAGCTTCTCACTGGGTAAGATTGAGCTGAGACAGAACAATTTTATCATACTCTCACAATCCACCGTCTTTAGAAATGAGTCAACTTGATTATCCTATGAACCTCACAGGTACAGGGGATTCTATCGTTGATTTATAACAATTAGGAGTTTAAAAGAACATTCGTGACAAGCAGGTGTCTCAGAATGCCTCTATTAAATTAAATCTTTGGAGGTGCTGTGCATCTAATAAGTAGCTCCTTCCCCATAGCTCTGCAAATTTTTTCATGTTTTGCTCTGTTAAAGGTGCATTGCAAATGCAAGTTGTTATAGATCCAATTCCTTTTTAAAAGTTATCTTTTTTTAAAATTCATTCTCTATCAAATTATATATAGCCTTCTGTCTACTACTCTTATACTGGAAGGGGACACATTGTCTAGTCTCCCTTGGAAAAGGGATTAAACAAAATAATTGTGTGCATCACCAGACCCAGTCCAGCTAGCTTGATAATGAGTCAAACAAACTTTTACCTAACAGAAATAGTTGGGGGTGTATGTACACAAATCTTTGAAGGTGGCAGAATACTCTGAGAAGGCTGTTAGAAAGGCAAATGGTGCCCTTGACTTTATAAACAGAGGTATAGCACAGTATGTGAGCTCTGCCCAAGGGCAAGTCCTTGGCCTGTTGTCTTGCTAATGCTTCATTCTAAGCTGATATCTTGACAGTTTCTGCCAGTGGTGGTTTGCCATTGCCTATCACACTCAGGGGCAGGGTGAGGAGGCAGCTCCAAGTCAACCCCAGCTGGAACAGGAATTGAACCCACGCTGTTGGCATTATTCTGAATCACATGCTAGCCATCTAGCCAACTGAGCTAATCGGCCCCCATAAATAGAGGCATAGGGTACAAAAGCAAGGAGGTTATGCTAAATCTTCATAGAAATGCTGGCACAGCTCGAGTTTTGTGGCCAATTCTACCCCACCACATTTTTTGGAAGGATGTCAGAGTCTTGGAGAGGGTGCAAAGGGATGAGGGACTTCATTTCTGCGAATAGACTGGAGGAGTGGCATTGCTCTCCTTAGAGCAGAGATGGGTAAGGGGAGATTTGACAGAAGTGTTCAAAACAGTGAGGGCTTTTGGTGAAGTAGATGGAAAGAAACGGTTTCCTGTGGCAGAAGGGTTGGTAACTAGTGATCACAGATTTAATTAAGGTGGTTGGGGGGAAAAAAACCAGAAGCAACACGAGGAAATGAAATTTAAACAGTGAGTAGCTGTGACCTGGAATGTATTGCCTGGAAGGGTGGCAGGAGTGGATTCAATAGTAACTTTAAAAATGGAATTGGATAAATATTTGAAAAGGGAAAATTTGCAGAGCTATGAAGAAAGAGCAGGATAGTGGGTATTATAATTGGATAGCTCTTTCAAAGAAATGGCACAATCCTGCTCTGCCTTTCAATAAAATCATGGTTGATCTGGTTGTGGTCGTGACTCCACCTGTCTGGCCCCCATAACCCTCGACTCCCTTGTCCATCAAAAATCTGTCTAACTCAGCCTTGAAGAAATTCAGAGATAAGAGACACATGCACCCCCACCCCATATACCCAATCAAGTCCCCTCAGGATCTCACATATTTCAATAAGGTCGTTCTGTGCTGCATCATTCTATATGATGCTAGAAGCAAAAATATGTAAAATATGTAGCAATGCCACACCTATCTGCTAGGTGGACAATATTGAATATTCAAAGCAGTTTAAGTAAAAGCACACAGATCTAGACAAGATTACATGCAAGTAATATTCTTTGTATTCTTGTGGTTTAGAAAACTTTGGATGTGTCAGGGGCACAGGAGTTAAAATAATCTCCTTCCAAAACCACTTCCAAATTAATTCTTCAGGCCTGGAAAATATTAATTTAAAGGATCATTCCTAACAAATGTCAGACTGCAATACAGTCCCCAGGTCTTATAACAGTGCATTGCTGTGAACGCAATTGCCCCCCTATAAGTCAAACACTTATTAAATAATGGACATGACCCAAGTCCTTGTACTGGGCACCTGAACCTGCCCTGAGATGCTAAAAATCAAGATATAGAGACCAGATACGCCATGGTCCAAAAAGGGGTTGGCCCAAAGTTCTTCAACAGACTTAAATTTTACCATAAATCCAGGCTTCCGGACAAGGTCCTGTTAGAAGATGAAATTCGTAATGAGCTTAAGGAGAATGCCAGTAAGGAGTTTACCTTTCTGGGAAAGGGGGCATATCCCAAAAGGAGGATCACACCTGAACACAGCCAGAGGCAAGTTCGGCGAGGGTGGCAGGGAGATAGCTCCTTCCAGAACAGCTTATCGCTGCTGAAGTTATGGCATAGGGTGAGCAACAACTAACAGGGAGATGTGAACAATTGCTGAACTGCTTGAAACAATCGGCACATTTAACACAGTTCAAATGGCACCTTTGTAATTAAAACCTATGGCAAGAGTAATCAGCAGCATCTTCCTGATATAGGCAGCTGTCCGGGACAGGCAGAGACAAAGTGTTGGGGTCTGTTCAAGCATTCAGTGCTGGCATACAGCCCATTTGAGCATGCAGGATGCACAGTAAATAACTAAACTGTGAATATTTTTGGTGACAGCTTGTTCTTCTGCTGGTTAAAATTTTCTCTGTGCCTTCGAAATATCTCAGTGAGTTTGGCCCTGCCTCGACTAAGGCAAGCAGATGCAGAAAACATCACCCTTTTCAATTCCCTTTTGCTTTGTAAGAACTGATGTCAACGAGGCAACGTTAGGAGAATTTATCTTTTAATTTTTTTTTGGAGTGCATGCATGCAATTAACTTAAGGTGTGGCCCCTTTAAATTTCATGCACAGCCTCCGATGCCTGGTAAGTTAATGGGGTTGACTTGTGCACAGCCTGGGTGGGAACTTTCGGGGTTCTACATGACTGCAAGGCATAGATTAGGGGCTACAATTCGGATAAGCACCCCTGCAGAAATATGTCGGGGTGGGGCAGGGGGGCAGATCAGCTAGGGTTCTTGCTCCTAAGTATCAATAATCGGCATGCTACTAGGCGAGAAATCTGGAGGCTGGGACTAATGTGTTCATATCCCACCATGTCAGTTGGGGAATCTGAATTCAGTTTAAAAATACCTGGAAAGTAAAAGCTGGTATAAGAGTGACCACAAATCTACAAATTGTCACAAAATCCGAACTGGCTCAATTAGGGGAGAAAAATCACTCGCCCTTACCCAGGCTGACACACGCATGACTCTAGTCTCACCTCAATATGATTGACTCTTAACTGCACTAGCTGCCCACTCAGCTCCACCAACACCTTCTCAGGGCAACATTGTCAATGACATACATGCCCTAAGAATGAATAAAACAGGCACCACTGGGCATTCCCAGCTGGAATGTGCATCAGTGTGTATTAGGGAAGGCCAAGATTTTGATGTCAATGCAGCCAAACAGCAATATGACATGCAGTACCTTGGCTGATATAGAATTAGGCTGCTCACCACTGGTGGAAACAACTCCCTTCAACGAGTCATGGTGAATGTAGAGGGTTGATGGAACCCCTTTTCCCAAACAAGACAGACAGGGCCCAAGGCCGGCAGAACAATTTCCTCAGCAAGAAGTCAGAGGGTGCCCAGTGCTATTGAAACTGTTCCATCAGCATTGAGGCTTGTGAAGGACAGTGGGCAGTACAAGGCAATACACAGAACATTGTCTGTAAAGGAGCTTCTGAAAAATGGCAATTTCCTGCGACAAATAAATGTCAAATGATGTCAGTACTGACTGGATGCCTGACATTTCGAAGCCTGTTTTTGCATAGCTGGGGCCAGCCAGCTTCCAGATTAGGAGTTTTTAAAAAGTTAATAATTTTGGATTCACTTCGATGACAGAGAAATCACACGTAAAGAAGTCAATTAAAGTGGTACTCTCAGAGAGAGAGAGAGAGAGAGAGAGAAAGAGAAAAAAGGAAGGATGAGAGAGAGAGAAAAAGGGTGGGCAACGGAGAGAGAGGGGCAAGGGAAAGAGAGAAAGGGGGGGGGCAAAGAAGAGAGAGAGAGAGAGAAAGGGGGGGGCAAAGAAGAGAGAGAGAGAGAAAGGGGGGGGGCAAAGAGAGAGAGAGAGAAAGGGGGGGGCAAAGAGAGAGAGAGAGAAAGGGGGGGGCAAAGAAGAGAGAGAGAGAGAAAGGGGGGGGCAAAGAAGAGAGAGAGAGAGAGAAAGGGGGGGGCAAAGAAGAGAGAGAGAGAGAAAGGGGGGGGGCAAGGAAGAGTGAGAGAGAGAGAAAGGGGGGGGCAAGGAAGAGAGAGAGAGAGAAAGGGGGGGGCAAGGAAGAGAGAGAGAGGAAAGGGGGGGGCAAGGAGAGAGAGAGAGAGAGAAAGGGGGGGCAAGGAGAGAGAGAGAGAGAAAGGGGGGCAAGGAAGAGAGAGAGAGAAAGGGGGGCAAGGAGAGAGAGAGAGAGAAAGGGGGGCAAGGAAGAGAGAGAGAGAAAGGGGGGCAAGGAGAGAGAGAGAGAGAAAGGGGGGCAAGGGAAGAGAGAGAGAGAGAAAGGGGGGCAAGGAGAGAGAGAGAGAGAAAGGGGGGCAAGGAAGAGAGAGAGAGAGAAAGGGGGGCAAGGAGAGAGAGAGAGAGAAAGGGGGGCAAGGAGAGAGAGAGAGAGAAAGGGGGGCAAGGAAGAGAGAGAGAGAGAAAGGGGGGCAAGGAAGAGAGAGAGAGAGAGAAAGGGGGGCAAGGAAGAGAGAGAGAGAGAGAAAGGGGGGCAAGGAAGAGAGAGAGAGAAAGGGGGGCAAGGAAGAGAGAGAGAGAAAGGGGGGCAAGGAAGAGAGAGAGAGAGAAAGGGGGGCAAGGAAGAGAGAGAGAGAAAGGGGGGCAAGGAAGAGAGAGAGAGAGAAAGGGGGGCAAGGAAGAGAGAGAGAGAGAAAGGGGGGCAAGGAAGAGAGAGAGAGAGAAAGGGGGGCAAGGAAGAGAGAGAGAGAGAAAGGGGGGCAAGGAAGAGAGAGAGAGAGAAAGGGGGGCAAGGAAGAGAGAGAGAGAGAAAGGGGGGCAAGGAAGAGAGAGAGAGAGAAAGGGGGGCAAGGAAGAGAGAGAGAGAGAAAGGGGGGCAAGGAAGAGAGAGAGAGAGAAAGGGGGGCAAGGAAGAGAGAGAGAGAGAAAGGGGGGCAAGGAAGAGAGAGAGAGAGAAAGGGGGGCAAGGAAGAGAGAGAGAGAGAAAGGGGGGCAAGGAAGAGAGAGAGAGAGAAAGGGGGGCAAGGAAGAGAGAGAGAGAGAAAGGGGGGCAAGGAAGAGAGAGAGAGAGAAAGGGGGGCAAGGAAGAGAGAGAGAGAGAAAGGGGGGCAAGGAAGAGAGAGAGAGAGAAAGGGGGGCAAGGAAGAGAGAGAGAGAGAAAGGGGGGCAAGGAAGAGAGAGAGAGAGAAAGGGGGGCAAGGAAGAGAGAGAGAGAGAAAGGGGGGCAAGGAAGAGAGAGAGAGAGAAAGGGGGGCAAGGAAGAGAGAGAGAGAGAAAGGGGGGCAAGGAAGAGAGAGAGAGAGAAAGGGGGGCAAGGAAGAGAGAGAGAGAGAAAGGGGGGCAAGGAAGAGAGAGAGAGAGAAAGGGGGGCAAGGAAGAGAGAGAGAGAGAAAGGGGGGCAAGGAAGAGAGAGAGAGAGAAAGGGGGGCAAGGAAGAGAGAGAGAGAGAAAGGGGGGCAAGGAAGAGAGAGAGAGAGAACGGGGGGCAAGGAAGAGAGAGAGAGAGAACGGGGGGCAAGGAAGAGAGAGAGAGAGAACGGGGGGCAAGGAAGAGAGAGAGAGAGAACGGGGGGCAAGGAAGAGAGAGAGAGAGAACGGGGGGCAAGGAAGAGAGAGAGAGAGAACGGGGGGCAAGGAAGAGAGAGAGAGAGAACGGGGGGCAAGGAAGAGAGAGAGAGAGAACGGGGGGCAAGGAAGAGAGAGAGAGAGAACGGGGGGCAAGGAAGAGAGAGAGAGAGAACGGGGGGCAAGGAAGAGAGAGAGAGAGAACGGGGGGCAAGGAAGAGAGAGAGAGAGAACGGGGGGCAAGGAAGAGAGAGAGAGAGAACGGGGGGCAAGGAAGAGAGAGAGAGAGAACGGGGGGCAAGGAAGAGAGAGAGAGAGAACGGGGGGCAAGGAAGAGAGAGAGAGAGAACGGGGGGCAAGGAAGAGAGAGAGAGAGAACGGGGGGCAAGGAAGAGAGAGAGAGAGAACGGGGGGCAAGGAAGAGAGAGAGAGAGAACGGGGGGCAAGGAAGAGAGAGAGAGAGAACGGGGGGCAAGGAAGAGAGAGAGAGAGAACGGGGGGCAAGGAAGAGAGAGAGAGAGAACGGGGGGCAAGGAAGAGAGAGAGAGAGAACGGGGGGCAAGGAAGAGAGAGAGAGAGAACGGGGGGCAAGGAAGAGAGAGAGAGAGAACGGGGGGCAAGGAAGAGAGAGAGAGAGAACGGGGGGCAAGGAAGAGAGAGAGAGAGAGAACGGGGGGCAAGGAAGAGAGAGAGAGAGAACGGGGGGCAAGGAAGAGAGAGAGAGAGAACGGGGGGCAAGGAAGAGAGAGAGAGAGAACGGGGGGCAAGGAAGAGAGAGAGAGAGAACGGGGGGCAAGGAAGAGAGAGAGAGAGAACGGGGGGCAAGGAAGAGAGAGAGAGAGAACGGGGGGCAAGGAAGAGAGAGAGAGAGAACGGGGGGCAAGGAAGAGAGAGAGAGAGAACGGGGGGCAAGGAAGAGAGAGAGAGAGAACGGGGGGCAAGGAAGAGAGAGAGAGAGAACGGGGGGCAAGGAAGAGAGAGAGAGAGAACGGGGGGCAAGGAAGAGAGAGAGAGAGAACGGGGGGCAAGGAAGAGAGAGAGAGAGAACGGGGGGCAAGGAAGAGAGAGAGAGAGAACGGGGGGCAAGGAAGAGAGAGAGAGAGAACGGGGGGCAAGGAAGAGAGAGAGAGAGAACGGGGGGCAAGGAAGAGAGAGAGAGAGAACGGGGGGCAAGGAAGAGAGAGAGAGAGAACGGGGGGCAAGGAAGAGAGAGAGAGAGAACGGGGGGCAAGGAAGAGAGAGAGAGAGAACGGGGGGCAAGGAAGAGAGAGAGAGAGAACGGGGGGCAAGGAAGAGAGAGAGAGAGAACGGGGGGCAAGGAAGAGAGAGAGAGAGAACGGGGGGCAAGGAAGAGAGAGAGAGAGAACGGGGGGCAAGGAAGAGAGAGAGAGAGAACGGGGGGCAAGGAAGAGAGAGAGAGAGAACGGGGGGCAAGGAAGAGAGAGAGAGAGAACGGGGGGCAAGGAAGAGAGAGAGAGAGAAAGGGGGGCAAGGAAGAGAGAGAGAGAGAACGGGGGGCAAGGAAGAGAGAGAGAGAGAACGGGGGGCAAGGAAGAGAGAGAGAGAGAACGGGGGGCAAGGAAGAGAGAGAGAGAGAAAGGGGGGCAAGGAAGAGAGAGAGAGAGAACGGGGGGCAAGGAAGAGAGAGAGAGAGAACGGGGGGCAAGGAAGAGAGAGAGAGAGAAAGGGGGGCAAGGAAGAGAGAGAGAGAGAAAGGGGGGCAAGGAAGAGAGAGAGAGAGAAAGGGGGGCAAGGAAGAGAGAGAGAGAGAAAGGGGGGCAAGGAAGAGAGAGAGAGAGAAAGGGGGGCAAGGAAGAGAGAGAGAGAGAAAGGGGGGCAAGGAAGAGAGAGAGAGAAAGGGGGGCAAGGAAGAGAGAGAGAGAGAAAGGGGGGCAAGGAAGAGAGAGAGAGAGAAAGGGGGGCAAGGAAGAGAGAGAGAGAGAAAGGGGGGCAAGGAAGAGAGAGAGAGAGAAAGGGGGGCAAGGAAGAGAGAGAGAGAGAAAGGGGGGCAAGGAAGAGAGAGAGAGAGAAAGGGGGGCAAGGAAGAGAGAGAGAGAGAAAGGGGGGCAAGGAAGAGAGAGAGAGAGAAAGGGGGGCAAGGAAGAGAGAGAGAGAAAGGGGGGCAAGGAAGAGAGAGAGAGAGAAAGGGGGGCAAGGAAGAGAGAGAGAGAGAAAGGGGGGCAAGGAAGAGAGAGAGAGAAAGGGGGGCAAGGAAGAGAGAGAGAGAGAAAGGGGGGCAAGGAAGAGAGAGAGAGAAAGGGGGGCAAGGAAGAGAGAGAGAGAAAGGGGGGCAAGGAAGAGAGAGAGAGAGAAAGGGGGGCAAGGAAGAGAGAGAGAGAGAAAGGGGGGCAAGGAAGAGAGAGAGAGAGAAAGGGGGGCAAGGAAGAGAGAGAGAGAGAAAGGGGGGCAAGGAAGAGAGAGAGAGAGAAAGGGGGGCAAGGAAGAGAGAGAGAGAGAAAGGGGGGCAAGGAAGAGAGAGAGAGAGAAAGGGGGGCAAGGAAGAGAGAGAGAGAGAAAGGGGGGCAAGGAAGAGAGAGAGAGAGAAAGGGGGGCAAGGAAGAGAGAGAGAGAGAAAGGGGGGCAAGGAAGAGAGAGAGAGAGAAAGGGGGGCAAGGAAGAGAGAGAGAGAGAAAGGGGGGCAAGGAAGAGAGAGAGAGAGAAAGGGGGGCAAGGAAGAGAGAGAGAGAGAAAGGGGGGCAAGGAAGAGAGAGAGAGAGAAAGGGGGGCAAGGAAGAGAGAGAGAGAGAAAGGGGGGCAAGGAAGAGAGAGAGAGAGAAAGGGGGGCAAGGAAGAGAGAGAGAGAGAAAGGGGGGCAAGGAAGAGAGAGAGAGAGAAAGGGGGGCAAGGAAGAGAGAGAGAGAGAAAGGGGGGCAAGGAAGAGAGAGAGAGAGAAAGGGGGGCAAGGAAGAGAGAGAGAGAGAAAGGGGGGCAAGGAAGAGAGAGAGAGAGAAAGGGGGGCAAGGAAGAGAGAGAGAGAGAAAGGGGGGCAAGGAAGAGAGAGAGAGAGAAAGGGGGGCAAGGAAGAGAGAGAGAGAGAAAGGGGGGCAAGGAAGAGAGAGAGAGAGAAAGGGGGGCAAGGAAGAGAGAGAGAGAGAAAGGGGGGCAAGGAAGAGAGAGAGAGAGAAAGGGGGGCAAGGAAGAGAGAGAGAGAGAAAGGGGGGCAAGGAAGAGAGAGAGAGAGAAAGGGGGGCAAGGAAGAGAGAGAGAGAGAAAGGGGGGCAAGGAAGAGAGAGAGAGAGAAAGGGGGGCAAGGAAGAGAGAGAGAGAGAAAGGGGGGCAAGGAAGAGAGAGAGAGAGAAAGGGGGGCAAGGAAGAGAGAGAGAGAGAAAGGGGGGCAAGGAAGAGAGAGAGAGAGAAAGGGGGGCAAGGAAGAGAGAGAGAGAGAAAGGGGGGCAAGGAAGAGAGAGAGAGAGAAAGGGGGGCAAGGAAGAGAGAGAGAGAGAAAGGGGGGCAAGGAAGAGAGAGAGAGAGAAAGGGGGGCAAGGAAGAGAGAGAGAGAGAAAGGGGGGCAAGGAAGAGAGAGAGAGAGAAAGGGGGGCAAGGAAGAGAGAGAGAGAGAAAGGGGGGCAAGGAAGAGAGAGAGAGAGAAAGGGGGGCAAGGAAGAGAGAGAGAGAGAAAGGGGGGCAAGGAAGAGAGAGAGAGAGAAAGGGGGGCAAGGAAGAGAGAGAGAGAGAGAAAGGGGGGCAAGGAAGAGAGAGAGAGAGAAAGGGGGGCAAGGAAGAGAGAGAGAGAGAAAGGGGGGCAAGGAAGAGAGAGAGAGAGAGAAAGGGGGGCAAGGAAGAGAGAGAGAGAGAGAAAGGGGGGCAAGGAAGAGAGAGAGAGAGAGAAAGGGGGGCAAGGAAGAGAGAGAGAGAGAGAAAGGGGGGCAAGGAAGAGAGAGAGAGAGAGAAAGGGGGGCAAGGAAGAGAGAGAGAGAGAAAGGGGGGCAAGGAAGAGAGAGAGAGAGAAAGGGGGGCAAGGAAGAGAGAGAGAGAGAAAGGGGGGCAAGGAAGAGAGAGAGAGAGAAAGGGGGGCAAGGAAGAGAGAGAGAGAGAAAGGGGGGCAAGGAAGAGAGAGAGAGAGAAAGGGGGGCAAGAAGAGAGAGAGAGAGAAAGGGGGGCAAGGAAGAGAGAGAGAGAGAAAGGGGGGCAAGGAAGAGAGAGAGAGAGAAAGGGGGGCAAGGAAGAGAGAGAGAGAGAAAGGGGGGCAAGGAAGAGAGAGAGAGAGAAAGGGGGGCAAGGAAGAGAGAGAGAGAGAAAGGGGGGCAAGGAAGAGAGAGAGAGAGAAAGGGGGGCAAGGAAGAGAGAGAGAGAGAAAGGGGGGCAAGGAAGAGAGAGAGAGAGAAAGGGGGGCAAGGAAGAGAGAGAGAGAGAAAGGGGGGCAAGGAAGAGAGAGAGAGAGAAAGGGGGGCAAGGAAGAGAGAGAGAGAGAAAGGGGGGCAAGGAAGAGAGAGAGAGAGAAAGGGGGGCAAGGAAGAGAGAGAGAGAGAAAGGGGGGCAAGGAAGAGAGAGAGAGAGAAAGGGGGGCAAGGAAGAGAGAGAGAGAGAAAGGGGGGCAAGGAAGAGAGAGAGAGAGAAAGGGGGGCAAGGAAGAGAGAGAGAGAGAAAGGGGGGCAAGGAAGAGAGAGAGAGAGAAAGGGGGGCAAGGAAGAGAGAGAGAGAGAAAGGGGGGCAAGGAAGAGAGAGAGAGAGAAAGGGGGGCAAGGAAGAGAGAGAGAGAGAAAGGGGGGCAAGGAAGAGAGAGAGAGAGAAAGGGGGGCAAGGAAGAGAGAGAGAGAGAAAGGGGGGCAAGGAAGAGAGAGAGAGAGAAAGGGGGGCAAGGAAGAGAGAGAGAGAGAGAAAGGGGTGCAAGGAAGAGAGAGAGAGAGAAAGGGGGGCAAGGAAGAGAGAGAGAGAGAAAGGGGGGCAAGGAAGAGAGAGAGAGAGAAAGGGGGGCAAGGAAGAGAGAGAGAGAGAAAGGGGGGCAAGGAAGAGAGAGAGAGAGAAAGGGGGGCAAGGAAGAGAGAGAGAGAGAAAGGGGGGCAAGGAAGAGAGAGAGAGAGAGAAAGGGGGGCAAGGAAGAGAGAGAGAGAGAAAGGGGGGCAAGGAAGAGAGAGAGAGAGAAAGGGGGGCAAGGAAGAGAGAGAGAGAGAAAGGGGGGCAAGGAAGAGAGAGAGAGAAAGGGGGGCAAGGAAGAGAGAGAGAGAGAAAGGGGGGCAAGGAAGAGAGAGAGAGAGAAAGGGGGGCAAGGAAGAGAGAGAGAGAGAAAGGGGGGCAAGGAAGAGAGAGAGAGAGAAAGGGGGGCAAGGAAGAGAGAGAGAGAGAAAGGGGGGCAAGGAAGAGAGAGAGAGAGAAAGGGGGGCAAGGAAGAGAGAGAGAGAGAAAGGGGGGCAAGGAAGAGAGAGAGAGAGAAAGGGGGGCAAGGAAGAGAGAGAGAGAGAAAGGGGGCAAGGAAGAGAGAGAGAGAAAGGGGGGCAAGGAAGAGAGAGAGAGAGAAAGGGGGGCAAGGAAGAGAGAGAGAGAGAAAGGGGGGCAAGGAAGAGAGAGAGAGAGAGAAAGGGGGGCAAGGAAGAGAGAGAGAGAGAAAGGGGGGCAAGGAAGAGAGAGAGAGAGAAAGGGGGGCAAGGAAGAGAGAGAGAGAGAAAGGGGGGCAAGGAAGAGAGAGAGAGAGAAAGGGGGGCAAGGAAGAGAGAGAGAGAAAGGGGGGCAAGGAAGAGAGAGAGAGAAAGGGGGGCAAGGAAGAGAGAGAGAGAAAGGGGGGCAAGGAAGAGAGAGAGAGAAAGGGGGGCAAGGAAGAGAGAGAGAGAAAGGGGGGCAAGGAAGAGAGAGAGAGAAAGGGGGGCAAGGAAGAGAGAGAGAGAAAGGGGGGCAAGGAAGAGAGAGAGAGAAAGGGGGGCAAGGAAGAGAGAGAGAGAAAGGGGGGCAAGGAAGAGAGAGAGAGAAAGGGGGGCAAGGAAGAGAGAGAGAGAAAGGGGGGCAAGGAAGAGAGAGAGAGAAAGGGGGGCAAGGAAGAGAGAGAGAGAAAGGGGGGCAAGGAAGAGAGAGAGAGAAAGGGGGGCAAGGAAGAGAGAGAGAGAAAGGGGGGCAAGGAAGAGAGAGAGAGAAAGGGGGGCAAGGAAGAGAGAGAGAGAAAGGGGGGCAAGGAAGAGAGAGAGAGAAAGGGGGGCAAGGAAGAGAGAGAGAGAAAGGGGGGCAAGGAAGAGAGAGAGAGAAAGGGGGGCAAGGAAGAGAGAGAGAGAAAGGGGGGCAAGGAAGAGAGAGAGAGAAAGGGGGGCAAGGAAGAGAGAGAGAGAAAGGGGGGCAAGGAAGAGAGAGAGAGAAAGGGGGGCAAGGAAGAGAGAGAGAGAAAGGGGGGCAAGGAAGAGAGAGAGAGAAAGGGGGGCAAGGAAGAGAGAGAGAGAAAGGGGGGCAAGGAAGAGAGAGAGAGAAAGGGGGGCAAGGAAGAGAGAGAGAGAAAGGGGGGCAAGGAAGAGAGAGAGAGAAAGGGGGGCAAGGAAGAGAGAGAGAGAAAGGGGGGCAAGGAAGAGAGAGAGAGAAAGGGGGGCAAGGAAGAGAGAGAGAGAAAGGGGGGCAAGGAAGAGAGAGAGAGAAAGGGGGGCAAGGAAGAGAGAGAGAGAAAGGGGGGCAAGGAAGAGAGAGAGAGAAAGGGGGGCAAGGAAGAGAGAGAGAGAAAGGGGGGCAAGGAAGAGAGAGAGAGAAAGGGGGGCAAGGAAGAGAGAGAGAGAAAGGGGGGCAAGGAAGAGAGAGAGAGAAAGGGGGGCAAGGAAGAGAGAGAGAGAAAGGGGGGCAAGGAAGAGAGAGAGAGAAAGGGGGGCAAGGAAGAGAGAGAGAGAAAGGGGGGCAAGGAAGAGAGAGAGAGAAAGGGGGGCAAGGAAGAGAGAGAGAGAAAGGGGGGCAAGGAAGAGAGAGAGAGAAAGGGGGGCAAGGAAGAGAGAGAGAGAAAGGGGGGCAAGGAAGAGAGAGAGAGAAAGGGGGGCAAGGAAGAGAGAGAGAGAAAGGGGGGCAAGGAAGAGAGAGAGAGAAAGGGGGGCAAGGAAGAGAGAGAGAGAAAGGGGGGCAAGGAAGAGAGAGAGAGAAAGGGGGGCAAGGAAGAGAGAGAGAGAAAGGGGGGCAAGGAAGAGAGAGAGAGAAAGGGGGGCAAGGAAGAGAGAGAGAGAAAGGGGGGCAAGGAAGAGAGAGAGAGAAAGGGGGGCAAGGAAGAGAGAGAGAGAAAGGGGGGCAAGGAAGAGAGAGAGAGAAAGGGGGGCAAGGAAGAGAGAGAGAGAAAGGGGGGCAAGGAAGAGAGAGAGAGAAAGGGGGGCAAGGAAGAGAGAGAGAGAAAGGGGGGCAAGGAAGAGAGAGAGAGAAAGGGGGGCAAGGAAGAGAGAGAGAGAAAGGGGGGCAAGGAAGAGAGAGAGAGAAAGGGGGGCAAGGAAGAGAGAGAGAGAAAGGGGGGCAAGGAAGAGAGAGAGAGAAAGGGGGGCAAGGAAGAGAGAGAGAGAGAAAGGGGGGCAAGGAAGAGAGAGAGAGAGAAAGGGGGGCAAGGAAGAGAGAGAGAGAAAGGGGGGCAAGGAAGAGAGAGAGAGAAAGGGGGGCAAGGAAGAGAGAGAGAGAAAGGGGGGCAAGGAAGAGAGAGAGAAAGGGGGGCAAGGAAGAGAGAGAGAGAAAGGGGGGCAAGGAAGAGAGAGAGAGAAAGGGGGGCAAGGAAGAGAGAGAGAGAGAAAGGGGGGCAAGGATGAGAGAGAGAGAAAGGGGGGCAAGGAAGAGAGAGAGAGAAAGGGGGCAAGGGAGAGAGAGAGAGAGAAAGGGGGCAAGGGAGAGAGAGAGAGAGAAAGGGGGCAAGGGAGAGAGAGAGAGAGAGAGAGAAAGGGGGGCAAGGGAGAGAGAGAGAGAGAGAGAAAGGGGGGCAAGGGAGAGAGAGAGAGAAAGGGGGGCAAGGGAGAGAGAGAGAGAGAGAGAAAGGGGGGCAAGGGAGAGAGAGAGAGAGAGAGAGGGGGGCAAGGGAGAGAGAGAGAGAGAGAAAGGGGGGCAAGGGAGAGAGAGAGAGAGAGAGAAAGGGGGGCAAGGGAGAGAGAGAGAGAGAGAGAAAGGGGGGCAAGGGAGAGAGAGAGAGAGAGAAAGGGGGGCATGGGAGAGAGAGAGAGAGAGAGAAAGGGGGGCAAGGGAGAGAGAGAGAGAGAGAAAGGGGGGCAAGGGAGAGAGAGAGAGAGAGAAAGGGGGGCAAGGGAGAGAGAGAGAGAGAGAGAAAGGGGGGCAAGGGAGAGAGAGAGAGAGAGAAAGGGGGGCAAGGGAGAGAGAGAGAGAAGGGGGGCAAGGGAGAGAGAGAGAGAGAGAGAAAGGGGGGCAAGGGAGAGAGAGAGAGAGAGAAAGGGGGGCAAGGGAGAGAGAGAGAGAGAAAGGGGGGCAAGGGAGAGGGAGAGGGAGAAAGGGGGGCAAGGGAGAGGGAGAGGGAGAAAGGGGGGCAAGGGAGAGGGAGAAAGGGGGGCAAGGGAGAGGGAGAAAGGGGGGCAAGGGAGAGGGAGAAAGGGGGGCAAGGGAGAGGGAGAAAGGGGGGCAAGGGAGAGGGAGAGGGAGAAAGGGGGCAAGGGAGAGAGAGAGGGAGAAAGGGGGGCAAGGGAGAGAGAGAGAGAGAGAAAGGGGGGCAAGGGAGAGAGAGAGAGAGAGAAAGGGGGGCAAGGGAGAGAGAGAGAGAGAGAAAGGGGGCAAGGGAGAGAGAGAGAGAGAGAGAAAGGGGGCAAGGGAGAGAGAGAGAGAGAGAGAAAGGGGGGCAAGGGAGAGAGAGAGAGAGAGAAAGGGGGGCAAGGGAGAGAGAGAGAGAGAGAAAGGGGGGCAAGGGAGAGAGAGAGAGAGAGAGAAAGGGGGGCAAGGGAGAGAGAGAGAGAGAGAAAGGGGGGCAAGGGAGAGAGAGAGAGAGAGAAAGGGGGGCAAGGGAGAGAGAGAGAGAGAGAAAGGGGGGCAAGGGAGAGAGAGAGAGAGAAAGGGGGGCAAGGGAGAGAGAGAGGGGCAAGGGAGAGAAAGAGAGAGAGCAAGAAAGGGGGAGGGAGAGAGAGAGAGAGAGAGAGAGAGAGAGAGAGAGAGAAAGGGGGCCAAGGGAGAGAGAGAGAGAAAAGGGGGCAAGGGAGAGAACAGGAGGGAGAGAGGGATAGAAGAAGTGAGACAAAGAGAGAGAGAGAGAGAGAGAGAGAGAGAGAGAGAGAGAGAGAGAGAGAGAGAGAGACCTTGCATTGCCCTCTGTCCTTGTCATCACCTTAGCTATTAATTTTCCATCTCGTGTGCAAATTTGGAACTATGCCAACTTTTTCTACTACAAAGCGAGTCATGTATTACATTTACTAAAAAGATATCATGGCCTTTAGCCAAACATCCCTTACTGATGTTCAGACTTCTGCTGCAGAAATGATAAAAGACTGAAGGTTAATATTCCAGGTTTTAGGATTCCTTGGCGACAAGTGATGCAGAGTGCACACCATAATGGAGAGGCCATTGCCCCTCCCCATAATCCCTGATCTCACAAACTTGAAATCAAAGCAAGGGCGGAAAGCAATTATATATTGGCACATCTCCATAAAGATACAAAAATCATACTATCAACTTGGCTAGCATTCTACCTAGCCATGATATCAATACACTCAACAAGCCCCTTTGACATGCACCTGCAAAGCCTGTCCACCATCGACAAGGAACAAGTCAGGGGTACGATGAAATACTTGCCTGGATGAGTGCAGCTCCAACAACACTCAAGAAGCTTGACATAATCGAGGACAAAGCAGCTCCCTTGATCAGCACCCCATCCACCATCTTAAATATTTACTCCCTCCAACACCAACAGTGGCAGCAGTGTGTACCATCTACAAGATGCCCTTCAGTGTCACCTAGAGTCCTTCAACAGCACCTTTCAAGCCTGTGACCTCTACCACCTGGAAGGACAAGGGCAGCAGACACATGCAGACATCACCACCTGCAAGTTTCTCTCATGCCACACACCATCCTGACAGTGGTTCTTTCACTGTCGCTGGGTCAAAATTGTGGAACTCCTTCCCTAATAGCACAATGGTATAGCTGGACCACAGAGGTTCAAGGCGGCAGCTCACTGCCACATTTAAGGGCAAATAGAGATGGAAAGCAAATGTCAGCAAAGCCCACATCCATGAATGAATTTTTTAACATTCCATGAATCAAATCTTTTCTAAAAAAAATTGAACAGATTTATCTGGGAAAAGCTATTTCACACCGAGTACTCAATCTGTTCTGCATAACACCTTGTCATCCCCTTACAGTTCCGGGAAAGGGGCTTCTATCCTCAGCATTAATGCATCTTTTCATGCATGGATGAATTGGCAGACATGCATGCCTTTGAATTATACAGCACTGGAGGAGGCCATTGGGCCTTTGCATCTACTGAAGAGCAATCCAGTTAGTCCCACCCTTTCCCCAAAGCCCTGCAATTGTCTCTTTAAGCATTTACCCCAGAATCACGGAATTGTTGCAGCACAGGCAGCCAATCAGGTTTGGACCAGCACTCTGAATGATCAATGCCACTTCCCACCCCTTGTAACACTGTACATTTTTCCTTTTCCGATAATAACACAATGAAATGTTTTAAGTGAAACCGCCACCATCACATTCCTCATGCAACACATTCCAGATATTAACCACTCACTGGTGAAAAAAAACTTTCCTCATGTCTCTGCTGCTTCTTTAGCAAATTACCTTAAATCTATGCCCTTTGGTTCTCGATACTTCCAACAGTTGAACAGTTTCTCCCTATCTACTCTGTCCAGACCCCCTCATGATTTTGAATGCCTCTATCAAATCTCCTCTCAACCTTTTTTTAATCTTTATTCACTCATGGGATGTGGGTGTCACTGACAACACCAACATTTGTTGCCCATCTCCAATTGCCCTTGAACTGAGTGGCTTCCTCGGCCATTTCAGAGGGCATTTAAGAGTCAACCACATTGCTGTGCCCCTGGAATCATATAGGCCTGATCAGGTAAGGAAGGGAGATTTCCTTCACTACAGGCCATTAGTGAACAAGATGATAGTGTCACAGTCATCATTATTGAGACTCGCTTTTAATTTACATTCCACCAGCTGTCATGGTGGAATTTGAACCCATGTCCTCAGAGGATAGCCCTCTGGATTAATAGTCCAGTGACAATTACCACTGCAGAACCATACCCCCTCGCCTCCAAAGAAAACAGTTCCAACCTCTCCAATTCTATTTACACAACTGAAGTGAAGCCAGTCCCTTTTTGGTGACTGTAGTTTTATAGCATCGTTTTTACTATCCTCTGCTTACAAACCCATCAATGCTGTCTATTTTTTCATGAGTTATGTGCTCTTCCAGGTTAATTTTCAGCATTACCGGCTTGTAATAGCGGAAAATAGAGCAAGAGGGGCAGAAAGCACGGTCAGACAATTGGCCAGACAATCGACAAGAACTGTGCCCGCTAATTATGGACTCCATTTAAAGTGAGTGTCATAGGGCCGGTGTAACCTTGCTGTCACCTTGACACTCCAAGGCAGAACGGTGCCCTTAGATACCACCAAGCCGCTCAAGCCCTTTTTATTCTTTGCACCGAACTTGAAATATTTTTTCCCTCCTTTGCCCCAAATCCCAAGCGGGATGTCCCCGGCCAATGAGCCGGTTGCCATGGGGATCGAGCAGCAGGGACCGGCGGCTAGAGGTTTTTTTTAAAGTACAGCTAGAGATCGCGGCCTGTTCTCCCTCCCCCGGGACCTGAGACTTATTTTTTTTTGTAAAGGGTCAGCCGCTGACTCAGCCCCGCTTTAGATGGAATGGCCACATTGGGCCGCGCTCTTTTACCTGGAGCCCGCGGACGGACAGGACGCGAGCCGCCATTTTGTTCACTGACAAAGATGCCGCATAGAGATGCCGTCACAGAGCCGCCGTTAAATAGGCTCCAAGGTCCTTACCGCTGAGTTACAAACATTGATTACAATCGCCACTTTTTACCTCACATAAACATGAACAAATATATTTTATGAATGAGAATTTTTAATCAACAATAAAAGATTAATATTAATTATCTTTTGAATTTAATATTGTGAAATTATGTTTTCTTTATATTTTAACCATTTAGGTCCTTCTATCGGAAGTGACGACTGAGAGGTGGTTTCCCTATCATATGATAAAACTTCACGCTTGTATTTTTATTTGTGCAGGTGATTGATTTAAATAAAACGAGATATTGTTTCCTTGCTACCTGCGTTGAGTCTGTTTCTTTTCGCCTGTTAGATGAGCATGGGGGTCAAAGGTCGGGCGGAAGTGCTTTCGGGTAGCTGCGGGGTGGCGGTTGGACTGAGTGATGGCGAAGCATCATCCAGATCTGATCTTCTGCAGGAAGCAGGCCGGAGTGGGTAAGGCCCGTGAGCTGGAGAGCCAGTGAGAATGTACACCCAGTGTTAGCAATGGAACTTCTTTCCGGTGCAATAAATAACCGGCAGGTCCTGCATAGCACATCACGTGGATCCAACAAGCGGCTTCTTGCCCCCTACCCCTCCTCCTCCAGTCCTCCCCTCACTCCTTCCCACTCTTCCCTCACTCCTCCCCTCACTTCCCCACTCCCCCCTCCCCTCACTCCTCCCTCACTCCCTCCCCTCACCCCTCCCCACTCCACCCCACTCTTCCCCTCACTCCCACCCCACTCCTCCCCTCCCTCACTCCCACCCTCACTCCTCCCCTACTCCTCCACTCCCCATCCCCTTTTTTACACAGTGAGTGTTGTGAGCTACAGAGTTCAATTTGAAAAGGTTTAATAACAAAGTTCAAAATGAAATTGCATAAATAGTTGAGGGGAAAACATCGATCACATTATGGGAAAGAGCAGAAGTGTGAATAAATGTAGCGCTCTACTGAGGACCCAAGCATGATGGGCCAAATGGCCTCTTTTACTGTATCCAGTGGATGCCCCAGGAATGTAGGAACTGGAGTAGGCCAATCTGCCTGTCGACCCTGATCTTCCATTCAATTAGATCATCCATCTCAACACCAATTTCTTGCGCTATCCCTTCTTGGTCTTCAGAAATCTATTAATTTCGGTCTTGAGCATGTTCAATGATTGAGCTTACACAGCCCACTAGAGTAGAGAATGCCAAAGATTCACCGTCCTCTGAAAGAAGAAATTGCAGTTCTTCTCGGTCTTAAATGGCTTACCCCTTATTCTGAGATTATGTCCCCTGTTTCTAGACTCACTAGCCGCAGGAAGCACCCTGTCTACATTCTATCTATAAAGTTAACAGGAAGTGGATGTACCTATAAGATTTTTTGTTTATTAATGTAGGTACCAATGACTTTTGTACATGTATCTATATTTTGCTTATAATCTTTCAAAGCTATCTTGAATTGAGTGAACGTCATTTCATGCTAAAAAAGTCTAAAACCTGCAGACCTGTGTGAATAACTTAGGAGAGACGCCAAAGTGCTTGGTGTTTTCTCAGAAGCGGCCAAACTGTGAACTGGGCTATTATTGATTGCTCAGTTGCTTAGAGAAAAACAACTCTGGAAAGAACTATTAGAATAGTTAGGTACTTGTTTGGTCAGTGCAGACTCAATGGGCCAAAGGGCCTTTTTCTGTAGACCTTTATGACTCTATGAAAGCTACACTGGGAGTGTCTGAAAATTGGTTGGGAGGTAGGAGGTCAAGAGTGGGGATCAGAGAAAGCTGTATGTACACAAGCCTTTAAAGCAGGTAGGCAGGTTGAAAAGGGAAATGGATGCTTGGATTTATAAATAGAGACCCAGAGTAAGGAAGTTGTGCGAAACCTTTTATAAAACACTCGTTCAGCTTAATCCGCAGCTGGAGTATTGTGGTCATTTCTGGGCAACATGCTTTAGGAAGGCCTCATTGAGGGTGCAGATGAAATTTACTATGAATTTAAGGTTAAGTGGTAAAATAACAAGAGGTGATAAGTCAGGGGGGTGGAGTTTATACAGCAAATTGCCATGTTCCAGCCAGCACTGCTGAAAGGGTGGTGGAAGCAGATGGAATAGTAACTATGAAAAGGAAATTGGATAAATACTTGAAATTTTGCTGGGCTCTGGGGAAAGAACAGGAGAGTGAACTAATTAGCTTGCTCTTTCAAAGAAGCAATGCAGGCACAATGGGCTGAATGGATGCCTTTTGTGCTGCATCATACTATAATTCCATGTGACAATGTGATCCATGATTCCCTGTGATCTGTTCTTGGACCGTAACTTATCATTGTATTTGTTAATGACTTGGATGAAAGAGTAGAGAGTTGTGTATACAAATTTGCAGATGACGCTAAGTCGGAATCTGGAACTCTCTCCCCTGTAAAGCTATCGGTGCCAGGACAATTGGGGCTTTCCAGGCTGAGACTTTTGTTAGGTAACTGTTTGGATGTGGTTGGAAAATGAAATGCAGCTTGACTATGAACAAATTGAACAGCAGAGTTGGGGTGGGGTGGGGGGGGGGGGGGGGAGGGGGGGGGGGGGGTGGATTGAATGGGGATTGAATGGCCCACCCCTGTTCCTATTGTTAATGTTCTTATGTTACTGCTGTGCAATATCAAATATACCAGTAAATGAATAATAACCCACAACTTCTGTGGATCAAGATCAATCTCTGAGCCCTTAGTCACTTTTGGACTACACCTTTGTTAGTATTAAAGCCAATGGGATTATAGGCACAGTAGCAGTGTTATTGCAAGAGGATTTGAGTACAGGAGTAAAGAAGTCTTGCAGCAGTTGTATAGAACCTTGGTAAGACTGCACCTGTATTGTACACAGTTTTGGTCTCCTTACCTCATGATATAGTTGCCATGGAGGGAGTGCAACAAAGGTTCACCAGGCTGATCCCTGGAATAGGTAGGATTGTCTTATAAAGAGAGATTGAGGACACTGTGTTCTCTGGAGTTTAGAAGAATGAAAGGTGATCTTATTGTTGAGGTCTGTAAGAATTTTATATGCTTCAGAGTGTTTGCAGGAAGGATGTTTCCCCTGACTGGTGAGTTCAGAATCAGGGGACACCTGTCACAGAATAAGGGGTGGGCTGTTTAGAACTAAAATGAGGAGGAATTTCTTCAGTCAGTGGGTAGTGAATCTTTCGAATTCTCTATCCCAGAGGGCTATGGAGGCTCAGTCATTGAGTATGTTCAAGACTCAGATCAATTAATTTCTAGATATGAAAGACATCAAGAGATACAGGGATAGTGCAAGAAAATGGGGTTAAAGTAGAAGATCTGTCATGATCTAATTGAATGGTGGAGTGGGCTTGAGGGGCTGATTGGCCTACTCCTATTTCCTATGTTCCTATGAATGGGACAGAAAGTAGCGAGTAGTGGTGAATGGTGGGTTTGCAGTTTGGTGGGAAGTTTACAGTGGTGTCCTCCAGGGGTCAGTAATGGAACAACTGCTCTTTTCAATACATATCAATGACCTGAACTTGGTAACAGAGGGCATAATTTCAAAGTTTGTAGATGACACAAAGCTTGGGAATTTTGTAAACAGAGAGGAAGATAGTAACAGACTTTAGGAAGACATAGACTAGTGAAATTGGCAGACACACGGCAGATGAAATTTCACACTGTGAAATGCTACATTTTGGTTGGAGGACTGAGGAGAGGCAATGTAAACTAAATGCTCCAATTTAAACAGGGTGCAGGAACAGAAATACCTGGGGGTGCATGTACACAAATCTTTGGTTATAAATTCATGAAGTTATTTAAAAAAGCATGTGGGAGCCTTGACTTTATTAAGGCAGAGATTACAGAAACAAGGAAGTGATGTAAAATGTTTAGCCTCAGCTGGAGTATTGTATTGAGCTCTGGGTACCACGCTTCAGCAAGGATATCAAGGCCTTGGAGAGCATGCAAAAAAAAGATTGGCACCAGGAGTGAGGGACTTGAGTTATATGGAGAAGCTGGGATTGTTCTCCTTAGAGCAGAAAAGATTAAGAGGAGAATTAATAGGGGTGTCCAAAATAGTGAGCAATTTTGATAGTAAATGAGTAACTATTTCCAGTAGCAGAGGGATCGATAACTAGAGGGCATAAGTAATAAGTGGAAAGAACCAGAGACAGCAGGGAGCTGGAACTAATTGAATATCTCCTTCAAAAAGCCCGCACACGTTTGATGGTCTGAGAGGCCTCCTTTGCTGCATCATCATCACCATCTTCATGTTTTTCTTGGGATGCAAAGTACCTTGATTGGGTGCTTCTGGGTTATGTGGAGAGAACAGTGGCTTTGATAGATTGTCCTGGTGCACCAGTTAGAGCAGTGACTAAAACCATATGGAGGGGAGAAAATGTTACAAACATGTTTGATTTGTGGAGCATGAAAGAAAAATCCTAAATCTGAAAGCAAACTATGTTGGAAGTGCTGATCAACATCTAAATGGAAGTTGTGTGTCTTTTTACGGTAACCTTCAGTATTTTATTTATAGCTCTTAAAAAAATAACAAAAGCTGATGTTTTGACTTCATCGGTATGGGAATTGGGATCCCTTGCTCTCTCACTTCCTAATTCCGGGATGTCTGAAGTTTGACTTTGGCCATATATATTCACAGTGTGGAGCTTCAGAAGCTACAAATCAAGTTCAAATCATTGTCTTAGATTTTCCTGGGAACTTTTGCCATTTCAAATCTCAATTTTGTTTATTTTGCCCATCCCTAATTGCCTTTGAGACGGTTTCAATTCTGCAGTCCTTGTGGTATAGTTACACCCACTGTGCTGTTAGGAAGGGAGTTCCAGGACTTTGACCCAGCAACAGTGAAGGAAAAGTGATAATAGTTCCAAGTCAGGATGGTGTGTGACTTGGAGGGGAACTTGCAGGTGGCAGTATTTCCATGCACCTGCTGCCCTTGTTCTTCTAGGTGATAGAGGTCATTGGGTTTGGAAGGTGCTGTCTAAGGAGCCTTGGCAAGCTGCTGCAGTACATCTTGTAAATTATATATACACTACTGCCACTATGCATCGTTGGTAATTGCAGTTTATGTTTAAGGTGGTGGATGAGATGCAATCAAGAAGACTGTTTTGCCCTGGAAAGTGACAAGCTTCTTGAGGTTTGCCCCGTCCAGACAAGTGGAGACTGTTTCATCACACTTTTGATTTGTACCTTGTAGATGGTAGAAAGGCTCTGGGGAGACAAGAGGCGAGCTACTCATCACAGAATACCCAACTTCTGACCTGCTTTTGTAGCCATTGTATTTATATGGTTGGCCCAGTTCATTTTCTGGTCATTGGCAACCCCTTGAATGTTAATATTGGAGGAATTCAGTGATGGTAATGTCATTGAACATCATGTGGAGGTGGTTAGATTTTCTTCTTGAAGATGGTCATCAGTTGGCACTTGTGAGGCATGATTGTTACTTGCTACTTGTTAGATGTACCAGCCATGTGGCTACAACAGCAGGTCAGAGACTGGGAATTTTGTGGAGAGTGGCTCACCCCCTGATTTCCCCAAAACCTGTCCACCATCTACAAGGCACAAGCCAGGAGTGAGTTGGAGTACTCTCCACTTGCCTGGATGAGTGCAGCTCCAACAACACTCGAGAAGCTCGACACCACTCAGGAAAAAGCAGCCCAATTGATTTTCACCCATCCACCAATTTCAGCACCCACTCTCTCCATCACTGACTCACAGTGGCAGCAGTGTGTACCATCTACAAGAGGCACTGCAACAAATCGCCAAGCCGCCTTCCACAGTACCTTTCAAACCTGTGACCTCTACCACCTCGATGAATAAGAGCAGCAGATACATGGGAACACCACCACCTGCAAGTTCCCCTCCAAACCATCCTGACTTGGAACTATATCACCGTTCCTTCACTGTCACTGGTTAAAATCCTGGAACTCCCTCCCTAACAGCACTGTCGGTGCACCTACACCACAGGGACTGCAGTGGTTCTCAAGGGCAATTAGGGATGGGCAATAAATGCTGGCCTAGCCACTAATGTCCTACATCATGAAAGAATTTGGGGAACAAAAGACTTACCAGCTCAAGCCTGAATGTTTTCCAGGTCTTGCTGCATGCTGGCACAAACTCAGCTCTTGACATCATTACAGCCTTGGCCCAAATATGGACAAAAGAGTGGAATTCCAGAGATGAGGTGAGAGTGGCAGCATTTGACAGTGTGGCATCAAAGAGCCCTCGCAAAATTGAAGTCAGTAGAACTCCTCATTGTCCGAGGAGTTGTGAATGGGACTGTGCACAGTGAAACATCATCATCTTCTGGCCTTATGATGGAGGAAGGAGGAAAGGTCATTGATGAAGCAGCTGAAGATGGCTGGGCCTAGGACACCACCCTGCAGCAATGTCCCAGACCTAGATAATTGGCAAAAGGAGTATATGTGATGTGAGGGGAAATATTTTCACCCAGAGGGTGGTTGGAGTCTGGAACAAACTTCCTGAAAGGTTGATGGAGGCAGGTTAGATTGAGGAATCAAAAAAGAATTGGATTGCTACCGGAAAAGAGAATGTGCAAGGCAACAGAGTGGGACTAGGTGGAATGCTCTTCCAGAGATCCAGTGCAGACTTGCTGGGCCGAATGGCTTCCTTCTACACTACAAGATACTGTGATACCTGAGATGATTGAACTCCGACAGCCACAACCATCATCCTTTGTGCTATGTATAACTCCAGCCAGTAGAGAGCTTTCCCCGATTCCCAGTGACTTCAATTTTACTCAGACTCCTTGATGCTGTACTTAGTCAAGTGCTGCCTTGATGTGAAGGGCAGTCACTCTCACCACACTCAAGTTCGGCTCTTTGTCCATGTTTGGACCAAGGCTGTAATGCTGAGTGGCCCTGGCAGAACCCAAACTGAGTACCAGTGAGCTTGATAGCACTGTCGGAAACACCTTCCGTCACTTTTGCTGATGATCAAGAATAGACTGATAGGGCAGTAATTGGCCAGGTTAGGCTTGTCCCTACTTTTTGTTGACGAGACATACATGGGCAATTTTCCATTTCGCTGGGTAGTTGCCAAAGTTGTAGCTGTATTGGAACAGCCTACTTGGAGGTGCAGCTAGTTCTAGAGTACAGGTCTCCAATAGTACAACTGGGATTTTATCAGGGCCCATAATCTTTGCTGTATCCAATGCCTTCAGCTGCTTCTTGGTATCGCATGGAGTGAATCAAATTGGCTGAAGAATGGCACGTCGGCTCGCAACCTCAGGAGGTTGAGATGGATCATCCACTTGGCACTCCTGGCTTAAGATGGTTGCAAATGCTTCAGCTTTGACTTTTGTACTGACCTGCTAGGCTCTGCTATCATTCAGGATGAGGAGGCCCATTGAGCCACCACCTTGTCCTGTCAGTTGTTTAATTAACACCACCATTCATGACTGTAACTGCAGGGCTTTGATCTGATTCATTGGTTGTAGGATTACTTAGCTCTGTCATTTCCAGGTATTCCTGGCATGCTGTCCTACGCTCATTGAACCAGGGTTGGTCCCCTGGTTTGATGGTAATGGTGAAGTGAAGCTATCATCAAGAACCTCAGCTAATGTAAAAGGAAGAATGTTATCACTTGTGGTGCTCTGCTGAGAACAATACGAAGCAAATTTTCAGATTTTTTTTTTTTTTGCATCAGTATTTACTCAGGAAACTGGCATAGTGTATAAGGAAGGGAGGGAAACAAGCAGTAGTGTCATGGAACATATAGAGATTAAAGAGGAGGAGGTGCTTGCTGCCTTACAGCGAATAAAGGTAGATAAATCCCCCGGGCCTGACATGATATTCCCTCGGACCTTGAGGGAGACTAGTGTGGAGGTTGAGGGGCCCCTGGCAGAAATATTTAAAATGTCCTTGGCCACGAGTGAGGTGCCGGAGGATTGGAGGGTAGCTCATGTTGTTCCATTGTTTAAAAAAGGCTCCAAAAGTAAACCAGGTAATTACAGGCCAGTGAGCCTGACGTCACTGGTGGGTAAATTGTTGGTGGGTGTTTTGAGAGATTGGATATATAATTATTTGGACAGCCAAGGGCTGATTAAGGATAGTCAGCATGGCTTTGTGCGTGGTAGGTCGTGTTTAACGAACCTTGTAGAGTTTTTCGAGGAGGTAACCAAGAAAGTAGATGAAGGAAAGGCTGTAGATGTTGTCTACATGGACTTTAGTAAGGCCTTTGACAAGGTCCCACATGGGAGGTTAGTTCAGAAGGTTCAGACACTTGGTATCCATGGCAAGGTTGTAAACTGGATTCAAAATTGGCTGTGTGGGAGAAGACAGAGTGGTAGTGGATGATTGCTTCTCAGACTGGAGGCCTGTGACTAGTGGTGTGCCTCAGGGATCTGTGCTGGGACCATTGTTGTTTGTTGTCTATATCAATGATTTGGATGATAATGTGGTGAATTGGATCAGCAAGTTTGCTGATGACACTAAGATTGGAGGCGTTGTGGACAGCGAGGAAGGCTTTCAAAGCTTGCAGAGAGATCTGGACCAACTGGAAAAATGGGCCAGAAAATGGCAGATGGAATTTAACGTGGAAAAGCGTGAGGTATTACATTTTGGAAGGTCAAACCAAGGTAGAACATACACAGTAAATGGTAGAACACTGAGGAGTACGGAGGAACAAAGGGATCTGGGAGTTCAGATACATAATTCCCTGAAAGTGGCGACACAGGTAAACAAGGTTGTAAAGAAAGCTTTTGGCATACTGACCTTCATAAATCAAAGTATTGAGTATAGGAGTTGGGATGTTATGGTGAGGTTGTATAAGACATTGGCGAGGCCAACTTTGGAGTATTGTGTGCAGTTCTGGTCGCCTAACTACAGGAAGGATATCAGTAAGATTGAGAGAGTGCAGAGAAGGTTTACTAGGATGTTGCCGGATCTTAAAGAGTTGAGCTACAGGGAAAGATTAAACAGGTTAGGACTTTATTCCTTGGAGCGTAGAAGAATGAGGGGAGATTTGATAGAGAAGTTTACAAAATTATGAGGGGTATAGACAGAGTAAATGCGAGTAGGCTCTCTCCACTTAGATTAGGAGAGATAAACACGAGAGGACATAGCTTTAGGGTGAAAGGGGAAAGGTTTAGGGGGAACATTAGGGGGAACTTCTTCACTCAGAGAGTGGTGAGAGTGTGGAACGAGCTACCATCTGACGTGGTAAATGTGGGCTCACTCTTAATTTTTAAGAATAAATTGGATAGATACATGGATGGGAGAGGTCTGGAGGGTTAGGTGCAGGTCAATGGGACTAGCGGAATAATATTTCGGCACAGACTAGAAGGGCCGAATGGCCTGTTTTCTGTGCTGTAGTGTTTTATGGTTCTATCTCTGACCCCATCCCCACTTGAAACAATGTTGACTGCAATTTTGCCGAATTACCACCTGTTTTCTCACCATTGCCATTCAGACTTATAAATAATGGCTCTTGTGGCCTGGCAGCAACATGGTTATAGCTGATTAATCATGCAAACAATTAAAAACTTAAATATGGACCTGTCTAAAGCTGGAAGATGGGAGCGACACACCCTTGGAAACTCTGTACTCAGATTCCTGACATTTTAACAGCATTGTCTAAACAGGATCTGAACAGCTGTTTCCACTGAGATTTAACCGGTGGAAGCAGCATTTTTGATGTGAGCCATATTTCGGGTTCACCTAAATGCCAGTCTTAAGATTTTACATTGGCACCCTTTTATTCTCCGTAAGCTGCCAAAAATATATGTCCTTGCCACTCCTGCTCCTTCGGTGCAGTATATTTTAATTAGGTTGCAAGAGAATATGGAGGAGCTTATCACCAGCATGCCAGCCAGCTCAATTTACAGAGAACGCCACCGATCTCGCCGCTGCAGAAAAATCTGGGCCATTGTTCCCATTAATTTGTAGAGGTGACAATCGTTGATGCTAACAGATCTCTGTGTTCTGATTTAGATTTTCTACATCAGTACAGCAATGCTAAGAACAGCAATGAGAGCTAAACAGGACAAACCAGTGAATAAGAAATAGAAGTGGAAATAGGCCACAGGCTTCTTGGGGTTTGGGCACAAGTGACTGCGTCGTGGACCCCTTTTTGTTTTGACATGATCAGAAATGGGGATTTTCCTTTTTGAAAGACTATTTGGTAATAATGTAGACTGTACATTAATGCTGGTTGCTTGAGTACCAAAGCCCATTCCTTGGCCAAGGCATTTTCATAGGAGTGATCAATTTTGCTGCAAGGAGGTAAACAAATTCAAAGGAAATTTGATAAATACTTGTAGGGAAAAAATTTCCTATGGGAAGAAGCAGGGGAGTGGGACTGATTAGCTGAGCCAACACAGGCATGATGGGCTGAATAGCCTCCCCTGTGCTGTATTCCATGATTGGTTGATTCATTGCTGCCTTCACAATTTTCTTGGGATGTGACGTATCTTGAATTTGTTCTTCTGGGTTATGGAGAGCATAGTGGCATTGACAGATTGTCCTGGTGTACCATTTGCAACATTAAGTATAAAACTATATAGAGAGGAGCAAATGGACATGCATTCTTCCTTGGGTTTCTCTCACTCTTTCTTTCTAGAAAGTGAAGAATTCCCCATTAATGCCTTTGCCTGTGAGCAATAATTTTCATCTTCTGTGCCAGTTTGTTCCCAAATGAATTTAGTCCACTTCCCTTCAAACACTTATCTAAGTCATTCTTAAGTGTTGGCAAAGTCATGGTTGCTGCTTCAATCATTGACCCTGACAGGATTCTACAGCCTCACAACCCATTGGTTTTGTTGAAGTTTCTCCTGTTCTGTATCCTGAATCTCTGACATTTAATCTTATATGTCCCCTTCCTCTGAACCCCCTAAATCAACACTAACAAGAACTTGCCTTTTATAAACTGCATTTAATGCGGAAAGCTATCCGAGGCATAACCCATCGAAAATGGATGCAAAACCAAAGATAATAAGAGTAACTAATAGCTTGGTGGAAGAGCTGGGTTTTAAGTAGTGTTTTACAGAATGACTGAAGTTTTCAGGGATAAAGTTCCAGAATGCAAGTCATAAGACAGCTGAAAATGCAACTGCCAACTTTGGAGGGGATGTGTGAAAGAGGTGAGAGTCAGAGGAAGAAAGAGTTCTGGGAATTATAGAGCTGGAGGAGGTAATGGAGGGGCAAGATCATGGAGAGATTTAATTAGTGGAAACTGTTCTGTTTCCACTTTCTGAGCCCATCATAATTTGATAGAGGCATTTAAAATTACTCATCAATCTCCTCCATTCAAATTAAGTCAACGCCTGTTTTATAGTCTTTCTTTGTATTTTGTCTGCCAGGCAGCAGCCTGCTCAATCTGCACTTTTGCTTCTCGGGCCCCATATAGCATGGAGCCCAATACTGAATACAGTCCTATAGTCTAATAAAACTGTGCCTTACCATTGGTATACAATCTACTTGAAACAGTTGCCTAGAACAAACTGGGATTGTCTGCAGGGAGCTGAGAGTACAACTGCTGTTGTCTATATTCTGTAGCTGCAGAATGCAGACACCTGTGTGGTTATGATGACCAGGTGATGAGCTGCAGAATTATTGAGGCAAATGTATTAGGCTATATTCAGTCTGAGTTGCAAATTTTTCAGGCTGTAACTTATAGGACAAGGTTAAGGAACCTGAGGTGACTGCTATTTTTGCTGAAAGCTCAGCCGGTGGCCTGATTCCAAACCCTCGCTCCCACCCCACCCTATTCCATTTGAGCTTGTTGCTGAAACTCAAATTCCAATTCCTTTGCTTTCCCTAATCGCCATTATCATCAGTACTATTCTGATCTAGCCACTGGGATGTTGGAAGGGCAATCCCAGATAGATCGGATCACTTTGCCTGAACCTTTAGTTTTGTTCTTTCCCTCTTGGTTCCATTTAGTTTTGCAGTTGGGAATGACACCTAGTACGCCAAAGTTCATCACACATCCTGTGCTATCTGTAAATCACTGATTTTAGGAGAGACAAAATGCAAATAGGACTCCCCACCCAGGGGAAAATTTCAACCGTTGACTATTTGTATTGCTCTAAGTAAGTGCTGAGTGGAAACGTTTCCCTTTCTTTATTCCTCCCAAGCACCCTCGGTTGCCTGGCTGAACTTGTGCCCTTTAGAAAATGTCTCTGATGCTAACATCACTTCTCTCTTGCCAAAAAAGAATACGATTATATTGCAAAATGTCAATCCTAATCTGACTTCTATTCTTTATTTTCCTTTATTTTGCAGCTATTGGGCGATTGTGTGAGAAATGTAAGTATTTTTGTGTCTTGATTATTTTTGTAACCATCTCTTTTTGCAGCCTGAATCTTTTCTGCACATTTTCTCCTAATTGGAAGAGTTGGCAACTGGGTCACTTGATCTTGACGGTTTTAATGAGTGTTTCTCAAACTACAGTAGAGGACAAAGTGCTGATTAAAGCACGAGGCACAGCTTCGTGTTCAAGGTCCTTGATCTGGCATAAACCTGCTGGAAAGTTTATGGCAACCATTGGTGACCCAACTCTTGAGCTGTAACAGTTCAGCCTGTTTTAAAATGTGCGATTTTACTGCAGAAGGAAACAGCCTAATGAAGTCTCATTATAGGTCCATATCCCTGTATAAAAATATGTACAATGTTCATTTTGAATGTGTCAAAAGTCTGTGGGGTGTGGGAAGATTTCCAACATGTCCTGAGGGAATGAAATGTGCTGATGTGTTGCTTTTTAATGAATGGCTCAAATTTTACAATCGAAGAAACACTTAGAAGCTCTCAAATACATAGTGTATTTAATTATCTCTCAAAATCCCCCTTGTCACACAAGAGTTCCAGCTTTCAAAAATAAAAGACAGAAAGCCTTTGAACATTGCGACAGTTCTTGGTGTCCCACCATTTCAATCTCCAAGCTGCACCACCCTTTGTCATTGCTGCCTTATGTTTTTTTTTGGCAAGGAGCCGACACTGTACGTCCATAACCCTGTTGCCCCTCGCCAGCTGTAGCCTTGTGTTTCGTTCTGTGATCCTGTCATTGACTTAGGGTTCTTGTGTTTAAGGCCGCTGCATTGCCCAATTTTCCCAACTCAAAGCCAGCTACTTTGTAATGATTTGATTTTTCTGTTCCTGTTCCCTATATGCTTAGGTTCCTTCTCCACTCCCTGCCAGTATAGTGGGAGAGAGTTGACATAAAGAAAGATGGAGACGGCAATTGGGAAGTGGGAAGGCAACAAAGAAATGATTACAGAAAGAGATCCATTACTGTAACTACCTCCAGAATACAACCTGTGTCAGTTGTGATCTTTTCCCTCATTCCTATATCGCTGGATGAAAATCTTCTTTTTTCCAGTACTCTGCTTACTAGCTTCTTAAGTTACAAATTCCAATTAATCCAGAGCTTTAATGCCCCTACCCTGTTCTACACCTGAGCCCGGCTCACCTGTCGTCCTTTTGCTCACCACCCATTTGACTCTTCTACATGTTGACATCAAGCTTCTTTTCTTTGATGGCTATTTATTTTCTCTCTCTCCTCCCATTGCTCTGCTGCAGCTGATCTTTGTATCCTCCTTTTGTTGAGGTAGAAATAAGTAATTGTGGTAATGGCCCTCTTCCTGGAAGTGTTTCTCCTCTTGTCCAATTATTTTGGTGTTGCAGTCTCCATTTCTGTTTGTGTTGACTCTCTCATTATGTAGGGAGGGGGTGATAGGAAGTACAAGAAAATAGAGAACGCGAGCAGAGGACCAGAGAATCAAATCAGTAAGAGGTACTAAGTGAATTGGCTTTGGTCTAGGAATTTGGCGCACTCCGGTGCCCTCAAACACAATCAGTGACAAGAGCCCCAAGAAACCACATCAGTTCACATGTGTGCTCCTCCATCTCTGGTCTGCTGTACATCCCCCATGACCCTCCTTCCTCTCGACCATTCGACCCAGTACTTCATTTTTCACCATCTTCAAAAATTTCATCAAAACCTACCTGCTTAATTGTGCTTTCAGCTGCCTCAGCCAGCAATTCCTCATATTGCTCAACGCTTATTCCCTTTTTCTTTTCTGCTAAAGCATCTTGAAACTTCCATTAAATTATTTTTAATAAATATATAGATTCTTTTAGATGATTTTAAATGTATTCCTTAATACCAACTCAAACCAATGGAAATAGATTTTCCTGAATTGTCTATCAAAAACCTTTCAAAAAAATTTAAGCACCCCCAATCTGACAGCTTCTTCACCCGCTTGAGTAAAGGCCGACAAAGATTATTTATTGCAATAGTTCTTTATTTATAGTGTTAATTATATTTGTTGGATAATGTGCACATGGCATTTTAGCTGTAGCTGCAAAGAGCTGACTCTGCTCAACCTCTTTTTTCCCCCTCCCATGGTGAGTTACAGCTCTGGCTGTACAGAATCCTGGCATTAATTTTTTTTAAGTAATTGTGAAGTCACATTGTTCTTTCAAGAGAAAAATTACAATGGGACTGCACAATTAATGTTTCAACTCCAAGTTGCACAGCATGAAGTTTACTTATTTACCACCTGTCTGTGGAGTAGCATCCTTACTTGTCATTTTTCATGATATGTTTTAGCAGTGTCTTGGAACTTCAGTATTGACTCCTTTCAAACCTGGTTGATCTATCTGCCACTTTTTTTGGAGTCTGGGCCATGTCATTTAATTAGATAGAATTACACTGCTAGTTAGTTGCTAGGAGGGACAGGAAGTTGTAGCAGGATATCGAGTCAGTAAATGGGAAAAGCTATGGCAGATGAAGCTTAATGTGGGCAAGTAGAAGGTTATCTACCATGAACCTTGGAAATATAATGTAGAATATTTTCCAAATGGTGATTTTGGGAGTCCAAGTACATGGTACCTGCCTACGTGCGTTAAGTGACAAATGCGATTCAGAAGGCTAATGGAATGTGGCCTCTATCTCAAGGGCTGGATCGCAATGGGGAGGAAGTTACACTTCAGTTGTTTAGAACCTTGGTCAGACCCTATCAGGCGTACTGCATTCAGCTTTGGGCATGGCACCTCAGGGAGGGCTCAGTGGCGTTTAAGATGGTACCCCAATTAATAATATGGAGCTAAGAGGATTAAATGATGAGGACAGGTTGTATAAGCTTGGCTTGTATTCGCTTGAGTTGAGAGAGTTGAGGTGTTTAAACGTTTAAAAGAATTCAGTAGGGTTGATAGTTTTTTTTTCTATTTCTTCTGATGGGGAAATCGAGGACGAAGGGATGTAACCTTGACGTTGGAGCTGGGCCATTTAGGACAGAAACCGAGAAGCACTTTTCCTTCAGAGGCCAGTAGAAATCTGGAATTTCCTACCCCAAAGTGCTGTGGATGCTGGGTCAATTGGAGCGTTCAAGACTGGGAGTTGTTAATAATTGTTCATGGGATGTGGGTGTCACTGGCATTTATTGCCAATTCCTAATTGTCCTTGAGAAGGTGGTGGTGAGCTGCCTTCTAGAACCGCTGCAGTCCATGTGATGTAGGCACACCAACGGTGCTGTTAGGGAGGGAGTTCCAGGATTTTGACCCAGTGACAGTGAAGGAACGGCGATATATTTCCACTTCAGGATGGTGAGTGACTTGGAGGGGAAGTTCCAGGTGATGGTGTTCCCATGCATCTCCTACCCTTATTCTTCTAGTTGGTAGAGGTCATGGGTTTGGACAAAGAATCATTTGGTGAGCTGCTGCAGTGCATCTTGTAAATGGTACACACTGATGCCACTGTGTGTCAGTGGAGAAGGGAGTGGATGTTGAAGGTGATGGGTGGGGTACCGGTCATGGGGGCTGCTTTTTCCTGGATGGTGTTGAGCTTCTTAAGTGTTGTTGGAGCTGCACTCATCCAGGCAAGTGGAGAGTATTCCATTACACCCCTGCCTTGTAGATGGTGGACAGGCTTGGGGAATCAGGAGGTAAGTCACTCGCTGCAAATTCCCAGCCTCTGACCTGCTGTTGTAGCCACAGTATTTATATGGCTGGTCCAGTTTAGTCTCTGGTTGATGGTAAATCCCAAGATGTTGGTAGTGGGGGATTCAGCAATGGTAATGTCATTGAATGCCAAGGAGATGTGGTTCAGTTCTCTCCTGTTGGAGATGGTCCTTGCCTGGCACTTGTGTGATATGAATATTACTTGCTGCTTATCAGCCCAAGCTTGGATATTGTCCAGGTCTTGCTGCATGTGGGTACAGGATGCTTCAGTATCTGAAGAATCACAGCTGGTGCTAAACATTGTGCAATCACCCACTTCTGACCTTATAATGGAGGGAAGGTTATTAATGAAGCAGCTGAAGATGGCTGGGCCTAGGACAGGATTGATAGGATATTGAGGAATATGGGAGAGTAAATGGAGTTTGTTGTTCAGATGAATGGTGGAGCAGGCTTGAAGGACTGGTTGGCTCACTCCTTGCTCTTATGAACTGGGGCAGACAAGAAGTTAGGAACAGTCTTGCCTCAGAGTCAGATTCTCATTCCAGGACTAGACCAAATAATTTATTCCCATGTTTTGGGACAGTACCTTAAGGACAATGCAACACCACCAATGGATGTAAGAGGCCCATCCAGCCTGTTCCAGTTATTTAGCTGAATGTTGACGATTTTACTACATGATTTGTGAATGAGCAGGGTGATGACCATGGCATCATAGCCAAATTCCATCAATCAACAATGTACATTAGGTTTAATAACGAGTTAATCTATGTAAGAGTGATTGGACTTCAAAGTAATTCACTGTGGTACATGAAAAGTTTCTGAGAAATGTGTGGTTGTGCTGTATAAGTGCGAATCTTCTTTGACCTAATCCTGCATTGCATTTGACTAAAAAAAATAAGACTGCTACCTCTTGCCAAGTATTATCCCATAGGTAGTGGCATGTCCTCTGGTACATTGATGAAGTGACTTGTGCACACCTGAATCCTGACAGCTGGCATGACCACAGAGGGGTACAGCTTAACCTAACCCATTCCTTCCTGCGCACTTATCAGTGCACCATCCTGGTTCAGTGGATTGAGATTTGGAGTTAGCATTCTACTACTGCTGTCACTGTAATTAAATATAGTTACAGTATTGTAATTGAATTTATTCAGTATACTAGTCAAGCCAACTACAGCCTTCAGGTGAAGCAGCCACGCATTATCCCATTTGACTCTGCTGTGGCTTTGAAAGGGGAAAGCACCCAGAGATACAAGAAGTATTGCGGGGTCACAGGAAAGGGCAATCGACTGGCCCTAACTAAATTGCTATGACAGAAAGCTGGCATCGACCACAACAAACCAAATGAACATCTCCTGTGCTGTAACCATTCTATGATTTTGTATTTCTATTATTGTGATGAAATTTCTGTGTGATGGCACACTCCTGCCTGTTGTGGTGCTGCAGCCCTTCCACATGGAGAAGGGTGTACTCACTGACAGCATGGCCGGTTTACACAGGCACAAATTTATGTAAGATATTTAAAATCGTACCAATAAGCTGTAGAAAAAACCAAACTTGTTCTTGTGTAGCAATTTTCATTCAATTGCTGTCACCACTAGTGACTGACTTATAAGCACCAGTACCTCACCCCAGTTCAAAAATACAGCCTAGGTTTGAAAGACGAATTCTATAATTAATTGTACTGCTATTTTTTTACAAGTGGATATCATCAGCTGTCTTGGCCCTAAGCTCTGGAACTCCCTTCCTTAACTTCTGAACCCCTCTCTCCTTTACGATGCTCCTTAAAACCTACACCTTTCACCAAGCTTTAGGTCATCTTTTGGATATCAACTGTGACTTGGTGGGTAGGACTCTTGTCTCCGAGTCATGAAGTTGAGAGTTCAAGTCCCACTTCAAGACCTGAACTGATCAAAATGAAAAGCTGGCATTTCAGTGCAGTACTGCACCACCCCCCTCCACCCCCAATGCTCCCCTTCTCCTTAAGTGTTTCTCACTCTCTCATATGGTTGGAGCTGCTTTACCTGCACTTACCTGCAGCCATCTTGGCCTCCCTTTTTCCCCTAGATTCTCTGGTGAATCTGAGACCCCGATTCTCTTCATTTCTTTTTCTTTTCTATGGAAGTGGGAGCGTTGTTATAACCGGGGTTGAGGAGGAAACTGTTTATTTATAAATAATTAAAGAAAGACTCCCCTCCATGCATGCAACTACTATAAACTGTCCCCTCCCCCCCTCAATTGAAAAAACAAACCACCATAAAAGGATTTAAAGAAAGAAATTTCATAGGAAGGAAAAAAGTGTCAACTATCCATTGATTCTGAGGTTGTGCTCTGAAGAGAATTGTTTTCTCTCTCTCTCTCTCTCTCTCTCTCAGGTGGTGGGGAAATTTTTTTTTTTCTTTGAATTCTCCTGTCTCTGCCAGGCTGCTCATCCAATCACAGGCTCGCCCCCCTCCTGCACTTGCTGCGGGAGGGAGGGAACCTGTGATTGGAGGAGCTGGAGCAGCAGCATGGGAAAGATCTGTGATTGGAGGAGCAGCTCCTGACAGATTCTCTCTCCCATACTTGCTGCTCCTCCAAGCAAACACTGCATGCTTTTCCGCTCTCAACAAAATACCTGTGCCTGCAATTGTTCAGCTGCAGACCTTGGAAGAGGCATAATATAAAGTAAGGTTCTCCCCCCCCACCGGCCCCCATACAATATTCCTTGGATTTCCCCACCCCCATTTTTGTTTTGCAGGCTACTTGTGACATCTCACATGATCAGAGATGCTGTTATTTGGTGAGGTATTTCCTTCCCCCTCGCATGAATGTAACATTGTGCAATCATCAGCAAACATCCCCACTTCTGACCTTATGATGGAAGGAAGGTCATTGAAGCAGTGAAAATGGTTGGGCCGAGGACACTACCCTGAGGAACTCCTGCAGTGATGTCTTGGAACTGAAATGAACGACTTCCAACAACCACAACCATCTTCCTTTGTGCTCGGTATGATTCCAACCATTGGAGAGTTTTCCCCCTGATTCCCATTGACTTCAGTTTTGCTTCGGCTCCTTGATACTACAGTCGGTCAAATGTGGCCTTGATGTCAAGGGCAGTCACTCTCACCTCACCTCAGGAGTTCAGCTCTTTTGTCCATATTTGAATAAATCCTGTAATGAGGTCAGAAGCTGAGTGGCCCTGGCAGAACACAAACTGAGTGTCAGTGAGCTGGTCAATGCTAAGCAAGTGACCCTTGATAGCACTGTTGATGACTCCATCCATCACTTTGCTGATGATCAAGAGTACACTGATGGGGTGGTAATTGGCTGGGTTGGATTTGTCTGCTTTTTTTTTTGTGTGTGTGTACAGGACATACCTGGGCAATTTTCCACATCTGGGTAGTTGCTAGTGTTGTGGCTGTACTGGAACAGCTTGGCTAGGGGCACGGCAAATTCTCTCCATTGACACAATGATGCACCTGTTCTTCAAAGTGTGAGCCTAGATGAGTATTGGTAGCCTGTGGAAGGCATTGTAGTGGAATGCAATCCTGTCTTGAGTTCATGATTTAAGAGTTTGTGCCAGGACACACTTTCTTTTTTCCTGTTTTCTTTCCTCATCTCAGCATTGATCCCAGTTTTAATGCCAATCCCACAACCTCAACTTTACTCAACACTGGTTCAAGCTTGGAACCAATGTCCCCTCTAAATTTTTTCATTGTGTGTGGTTTGTTCACTTAAATCCATGATACCTTTAAGATACCATGTGTGCGCATCCACTTAAAAAAAAAGAAAAAATTTAAAGGGGAGAACTTGCAAGTGGCCTGCACTACACATTCCAGGTAGCTTTCAGGAAGCATTGCTTGGAGCATTCCTGGTCTGCATTAACCATCTATAGAGTGCTTTAGTACGGATGATCAGTGGTAACCAAGACGTTTCTTTATACCAACTTTAGAATGTCATGCTTATTGGCTCTGCAACCACTCTTGAGCTAGACTGACATTTCATTACTGAACTGTTGGGAGTGCCATCTCCCAGATGAAACATTAAACCGAGGTCCTGTATATCTTCCCGGATAGACATAAAAGTTCCATTTAAAGAAGTGCAGGAGAGTTCTTCTGGCTAACATTTGTGCCTAAACCAATAGCACTTAAAGAAAATTTCCATTATTCTGGTCATTCATGTTATTGCTGTTTTTTTGGACCTTACTGTATACAAATTGTTTGCCTGCATTACAATAGTCACTTCATTTTAAAAGTAATTTATTGGCTGCAAAGTGCTTTAGGATGTCATGAAGACCACAGTATAAATGCAAGTTTGTCCTTCCTTTCCTCCCCCTACCACTCCATTGCCTGAAGAAATAGGCTGGTAACCTGCTTTAGCTTCTCTGTATTTGATGGTGAGTGAATGTTTCAGATTCTTTATTGTGCAGACCAGAGAGGGAGACAAACATACTGAAAATTGGACCCAAAAAGTTTTTTTTTGTGTGATATATCACAAGTCGCTAGAGTTTAGCAAATGAAAACAAAACTTCATTCAAGCTAGCAATGTTCTTATTTTTCCAAGTTCCGTCATCTAATTACTACATAGAGCTCAATTCACTGCTTCCTGTACCACAGCCAGATAGATTACCATTTTTCTCTACAGATGCGATTGAAGCTCAGGCTGACTTTGTGGAAAAACTGGGCTGCATTCCACCGTTTGTAGCATAAATCTGTGGGGATTGAGTCCATCCCTGAGTAAATGTTCCTTTTAGAAATAAGCATTGGCATTGGCTGGCACACAGTCTGCCTGGCACTGGGGAGAGGGTATCTGTGCCATGGGAATCCAGGCTATAAAGATGGTCTCACAGGCAGAGGATACAGACAGGCTTTTTTGCTTTTAGATGTAAAAGCAAAGAGCTGACCTTAGTTAGATCAGACTGTACCATTTCCTCCGCATCCCTTTTATCTTCTATCAGCCATTGGCTCCTCTCCCATCTCACATAACCCCTGACCCCTCAAACTACTGATGCAGATATAGCTTTCTGCCTGTCAAGCTCAAGGTTATTTTCATTTTTGTAGACTGCACCACCACACCCCATTCTTCTTGTCTCTGTTATCCCTCTCAATCTTTCCCCATGCACTATATTTGTCAATGACTATTTTTATTTTTCATTTCACAAACAGCGGCTAACTATTATCCCACGCTCTCTAGTATACGGAAAACAGCTTTACAAACCGAAGTGTTTTCACATACGAGTAGGCAATGTTATAGAATCGCCTTCAATGCAGCAATCCCTGGTAAATGAGGCAGAACGGTCTGCTGCAACCTTCTGATCAGTGTTGGATTGCAGCTTTCTCTGTTGCTAATGGCTCACGGCAGAGACAAATATACAGGATAGGGTAAAATTTGAGGTCAAATTGTGACCCTTTGCATAAGTGTCATGTCATCTGTTTCACAGGCACTTTTTGTTGGGCAAATGAAGACAAATCAAGATGAAAATTACTTCCGAAATGGAGGGGCAAAGTACTGTAGTAGTAACTACTGGGGTGGGGTCCCTTGCTTGCATGTAATTCCAATACAAGAACAACAGGTGCATGTCGTATTAGCTGCTTCTGTGAAATTTGAATCGTGCAGGTCCAGGGTAGAGTCAACTATTTCTCTGGTTCCTTATTAAGTGCTAATAGTGCATTGAAGAGAGAAGCATTAATTATAAATTTCTCCAGGCATCTTGTGGATTTTCAGAATGCATGTGTAGTGGATTTCTGAAAGCACAATTTACTAAAGTAAAGTATATGGAAATTAAAACTGGCAGATACACTTCAGATTTTGGTCTTTCCAGAGCACAGTATGTTAAAGAAAGGAAAGAAGTTCACTTTGATTGTGCTTTTCATGGTTTCAGAATGTCCCAGAAGGCTTCACAGGCAATTCATTGCTTTTTGAACTGTTATGTTGATAAACATAAGCAGCCACTTAACACATAGCTAGGTCCCACAAACAAAATGAGATGAATGATGATTTAATTTGTTCTGGTTGAAGGAAGAATGTTGGCCAGGACTCTAGGAAACTCTCCGTACCTCTCTTCGAACAGTGCTGTTTGATCTTTTGCTTCCCCCTGAACAGGCAGACGGGACTTAACCTCCCATCCAAAAAACAACACATCTAAGGATGCACTAATGTGAGAGGGGCAGAGGGGAAAAAGTATGCAAGGAAAGAAACAAAAGACTGGAGCAAGCAGTCATCTGTTCTTTCTGTAGATGCTGCTAACGTATGCATTGTGGACTCTTCATCAATATTAGAGGATATAGTAGATGCACAACAATTAATAAGTGAACAGAAAAAATGGAAAAAGCATATGTTCATAACGCGCAGGTACATGCACCCTTACGCAAGTGCAATGAAATACAAATAAAAAGTTTTTGTGATAACAGGAGATAGTCAAGTGGGAGAAGTGATCTTAGTGTGAGACCATAAGTGTCAACAAAGGAAGAAATGAAAGAGTCATGGGTGGAGAATGTCTGAATATCTGAAGGAGGTGCGGGATGAGGCAGGTAAAAATGTAAAGACAAAAACTGTTAAGAGAGCAAGTTTCATGACTCTCATGACGAGAAGAAAATGCAGGTTGATACCTCTGGAGCAAACCACTTTGCTAGCACAGCATTCCAACAAGGGCTTGTACAAGGTTATCTGATCTTGGAGTTAACATTCATTTAAAATAGTCCAGGATTGGGGAAATGTCACTTCAAAAGAATTGGCTCTTCGTTTTTCATTTGAAAAAGCAAGCAAGCAGGATGAGCTGTGAGTTCTTAAGTATTATGTTTTTATAGCAATAATGGTGATGGAAAGTCTGTGGAAATCCTTGGAATGCAGAAATGGAAAATTCCACTCCTCTTTCGGCGAAGGGCTAATGTTTGATCTTTTTTTAATTCGATGAAAGTTTTCCAAAACACTGTCTGGCTGATTTAAAAAAAACATTGAGAAACTATTAGCGCAATGTTTAACCTCCGCTAATCTGTTTATAATCAACTTTCCCTTTATTCTCTAGAAAAGGAGACGATCAATTGATCTACTCCAAGACCTCAAGTGTTTGAACCTAACCTGATCTCAGTATCTCCATCCTGCAGGCAGTGTTATCCTGGTAACACAATTGAGACTGGGATTTCACCATTTAGACAGTTACCAGCACAAACCTGCATCCTCCTGCTCCATGTTCATTGATGGCTTTTTGTTGGAAAGTTGTGGGTTCAGGCCCCAGTGCAGAACTTTCATGCATAATCAAGGCTGACTCTTCAGTGCAACATTGAGAGAGTGCTATGTTGTCAGAGGTACTGTCATTAAGATATGTTAAACCAAGGTCCCATCTGCACTTTTGGGCCAAAATAAAATATCCCATGCCACTATTGAAAGAGAAGTAGAGAGTTCTCATTATTCTGCCCAATGTTCATCCCTCACGCAACACAATTAAAATACATTAGCTGGTCATTTTATTTCATTGCCATTTACAGGATCTTGCTGAATGGAAATAGACTCCGTTTGCCTACATAGCATTGACTATTCATTAGCTGTGAAGAAATTCAGGACATCCCAAAGATAAAGTATGCTTTGTAAATATGAGTCCTTTCTATTCTTTTCTCATGCCAGCTCTTACATATTTGCAGCTTGTAAACAGCCTGAGGCAGAAGCCCAGTAACTAATGGCCCAGTCAGGCAGGTTGGAGACTGGAATATAAATCTGATGAGCTGGTTCTGATTCCTCAAATGTCAGTCACACCCAGCTTGCATGCTGTACTGAGAATGATAGATTTTTTTTAAATTTAAATGGAGGAGCGAGGCCCTTAAACCAAGCTTGTAGAGTATATGAAGTACAAGAAGTGATTAAGGGAGTTGGAGACTGGGTTTGAAAAGCTGAGATTGGAGAGGAAAGAATGAATGTAAGTTGCGAAGAGTTCTATTGGTGTGAAGGTCCTGAGAAATTAAGAGTTGGTGGGTGGAGTAAATCTTGACTTTACCAGTGTTTAGTTTGATTTGAATTGGTAGCAAGCCGTTACAATCTGGAACAGAGTGCCTGAAATGCTGGTGGAAGCAGCTTCAATAGTAATTAGCAAAGATGAATTGGCTGTACATTTTGAAAATGTTACAGGGAAAGAGTAGGGTTAATTGTCAAAGAGCTAAGACCAAACATGATGGACCAAATGGCCCCTTGTGCTGTTATCATTCTTTGAACCCTAGGAAAGAAAACTGTTTTAGAATTGCACTTTTGGAATTTAGGAGAAAAAAGTAAGTTTAAGGAAAGTTAGCTGCTACCTAGGACTCGTTTTGGACTTGCCTGAATGGGTTGGAGTTACTGAAAGAGAGTAAACGGTTTCCATAACTACCTGCTGATTACCACATTACCACCCTCCCCCTCAGCTGATGAATCAGTGCTCCTCCATGTTGAGCACCACTTGGAGGAAGCACTGAGGGTGGCAAGGATGCAGAATGTACTCCGGATGGGGGATTGAACGTCCGCCAACATTTTGTTGAAATTGTTTAAAATTGAAAAATCTGAGTTTAAAGTTTGACTGTTAGAATCAACCTAAACAAAAACCTTTTAAAAGCTGTAGATGTTGCAAACCTCTCAAAGACAGAAAAGGCTGGAAATACTCAGCAGGTCAGTTAGCATTTGTGGAATAAGCCGATGAGTTAACATTTTTGGATGTTAGACCCTTGGCACTAATGAACACTGAAACATTAACTCATCTAATAAATGCTGACTGATCTGCTAAGTGTTTCCTCCATTCCTGTTTATTTCATTTTAATTCTTTCATGGGATGTTGGCAAGGCCAGCATCTGTTGCCCATCCCTAATTGCCCTTGAACTCAGTGGCTTGCTGGGCCAATTCAGAGGGCAGTTAAGAGTCAACTACATTGCTGTGGGTCTGGAGTCACATAGGCCAGACTGGGTGAGAATGGCAGATTTCCTTCCCTGAAAGACATGAGTGAACCAGTTGGGTTTTTATGACAATCGACAATGGTTTCATCATCACCATTACTGAGATTATAGATTGTTAGATTATATGGATCTGTAGAATATATAGACACTATTGATTATTAACTTAATTTAAGTTCCACCAGCTGCCATGTTGGGATTTGAACCATTGTCTTCAAAGCATTAGCCCAGGCCTCTGGATTACCAGTCCAATGACATTACCACTATGCCACTATCTCCCTCTTGTTATTAAAACTGTTGTGTTCCCATTTCTAGTGTGGGTGGGACAAACGTACTAATATTAGCAGCCTTTTAAATTTCATAAGGCTTGCTAGTAAATATACCTCCCTAGTTACTGAGTTGATGTTTCCAGTCACAATTCCAGAGAGTATAGAGGCATGATTTGCAATAATCTCAATTTTCTTGTCGTGAGAAAAGATAGTGGCAGAGGCACAGTCAGTCTTAAAACATTGCAAGAAAAGCCTGAAGCCTCTCTAGGATGTTTTCTGGATTACTAAATGCCGAATATGGAGCAGGAGAGTTATTAATTTGCGACACTAATCACAGTAGGTTGAGTGCAGTTGAGTGTGCCAGAAGGGTGTTTGTGTGAATAAGGAATATTCAGATCTTTTGTTCCCCTTTATTTACCACATCCTCTCCTCCTAAAGTTGCCATGCTGCCTTTGTGAAACTAGATCTGAAATGTTCAGTTGCCCATTGTTCAATTAACATTATTCTGTAATGTTATTTAAGGGAGAGTAAATGTCCTAGAGTCCTGCAGTGGAGACACAGTTAACTCAGGAATAGCTGAATGCATGTTTCCTCCCCTTTCTATTCCATCCATGGCTGAATTTCCCCTGGTCTCTGCAGAGGCCACTGGACATGTCCTAATTGCATTTTTCTTAGCAGCCAAAACTGAACACCGCACTCAATTCTGCTTCTAAGTTTCCTTCAAATTTCTGCTCAACTCTTTAAGCATTTGTAAAAATTCATTTACGGAATGTGGGCATCACTAGCTAGGCCAGCATTTGTTGTCCATCCCTAATTGCCCTGGAGAAGGTGGTGGTGAGCTGCCGTCTTGAACCGCTGCACTCCATGTGGTGTAGGTACACCCACAATGCTGTTAGGGAGGGAGTTACAGGATATTGGCCCAGCGACAGTGAAGGAACAGTGATATATTTCCAAGTCAGGATGATGAGTGGCTTAAAGGGGAACTTCCAAATGCTGGTGTCCCCTTGTGTCTACTGCCCGTGTCCTTCTAGATGGTAGCGGTCATGGGTTTAGAAGGTGCTGCTTAAGGATCCTTGTTGAGTTTCCATTGTGCATCTTGCAGGTACACATTGCTGCCATTATTTGTCGGTGGTGGAGGGAGTGAATGTTTGTGGATGGGGTGCCAATCAAGTGGCTGCTTTGTCCTCAGTGGTGTTGAGCTTCTTGAGTGTTGTTGGAGCTGCACTCATCCAGGCAAGGAGGGAGTATTCCATCAAACTCCCAACTTGTTCCTTGTAGATGTTGGACAGGCTTTGGGGAGTCAGGAGGTGAGTTACTCGCCATAAGATTCCTAGCCTCTGACCTGCTCTTATAGCCACAGTATTTATACAGCTAGCCCAGTTCAGTTTCTGTTCAATGGTAACCACCACCACCACCCCAAGATGTTGATAGTGGGGGTTCAGCAATGGTAATGCCATTGAATGTCAAGGGTCAATGGTCATTGCCTGGCACTTGTGTGACACGAATGTTACTTGCCACTTGTCGGCCCAAGCCTGGATATGGTCCAGGTCTTGCTGCATTTGGACATGGACTGTTTCAGTATCTGAGGAGTCGCGAATGGTGCAGAACATTGTGCAATCATCAGCGAAATCCCCACTTCTGACCTTACGATGGTAGGAAGATCATTAATGAAGCAGCTGAAGATGGTTGGGCTGAGGACACTACCCCAAGGAACTCCTGCAATGATGTCATGGAGCTGAGATGGGTGACCTCCAACAACCATGGCCATCTTCCATTGTGCAAGATATGACTCCAACCAAAGCAAAGATTTCCCCCTGATTCCTGTTGACTCCAGTTTTGCTAGGGCTCCTTGATGCCAAACTTGGTCAAATGCTGCATTGATGTCAAGGGCAGTCACTCTCTCCTCACCTCCTGGAATTCAGCTCTTTTATCCACGTTTGCACCAAGGCTGTGATGAGGTCAGAAGCTGAGTGACCCTGGTGGAACCCAAAGTGAATGTCAGTGAGCAAGTTATTGTTGAGCAAGTGTCACTTGATAGCACTGTTGATGACCCCTTCCATCACTTTACTCACCATGGTGAGTCGACCAATGATGCGGTAATTGGGCAGGTTGGATTTGTACTGCTTTTTGTGTAGAAGACATACTTAGGCAATTTTCCACATTATCGGGTAGACGCTAGTGTTGTAGCTGTACTGGAACAGCTTGGCTAGGGGTGTGACAAGCTCTGGAGCACAAGTTGTCAGTACCGTTGCCGGAATATTATCAGGGCTCATAGCCTTTGCCACAGCCAGTGCCTCCAGCCGCTTCTTGATATCAATTGGAGTGAATCAAATTGGCTGAAGACTGGCATCTGTGATACTGGGGATCTCCGGAGGAGGCCGAGCTGGATCATCCACTCGGCACTTCTGACTAAGGATTCTTGCTTCAGCCTTATCTTTTGCACTGATCTGCTGGGCTCTTCCATCATTGAGGATGGGGATATTTGTGGAGCCTTGTCCTTCAGTGAGCTGTTTAATTGTCCACCACCATTCACAACATGATGTTGCAGGACTGCAGAGCTTAGATCTGATCTGTTAATTGTGGAATAGCTTGGCTTTGTCACTTCCTGCTTATGCTGTTTGGCATGCAAGTAGACCTGTGTTGTACTTTCACCAGGTGACAACTCATTTTTAGGTATGCCAGGTGCTGCTCCTGGCATGCCCTCCTGTACTCTTCATTGAGCCAGGGTTGATCCCCTGGCTTGATGGTAATGGTAGAGTGGGGAATATGCCAGGCCATGAGATTACAGATTGTGGTTGAGTACAATTCTGCTGCTGCTGATGGCCCACAGCACCTCATGGATGCCCAGCTAGATCTGTTCGAAACCTATCCCATTTAGCACGATGGTAGTGCCACATAATACATTGGAGGGTATCCTCAATATAAAGGCGAGACATCCGCAAGGACTGCGGTGGTTACTCCACCGAAACTGTCGTGGACAGATCCATCTGCAGCAGGCAGGTTGGTGAGGATGAGGTCAAGTATGTTTCTCTCTCTTGGTTTCTTCACCACATGCTCCAGACCCAGTCTAGCAGCTATGCCCTTTGAGGCTCAGCCAGCTTGGTCTGTGGTGGTGCTACTGACCCATTCTTGGTAATGGACGTTGAAGCCCCCACCCAAAGTACATTCTGTGCCCTTGCCACCTTCAGTGCTTCCTCCAAGTGGTGCTCAACATGGAGGAGCACTGATTCATCAGCTGAGGTGGGAGTGTGGTATGATGCCGGGAGACTTCATGGGGTCCAGAATCGATGTTGAGGACTTCCAGGGCAAATGTATACTACTATGCAGCCACTTTGCTGGGCCTGTCCTGCTGGTGTGACAGGACAGGACAGGACCTACCTGGGGATGGTGGTCTCTGGGACATTATCTGTAAGATATGATTCCGTGAGAATGACCATGTCAGGCTGTTGCTTGACTTGTCTGTGAGACAGCTGTCCCAATTTTGGCACAAGCTCCCAGATGTTAGTCAGGAAGTTTGCAGGATCAACAGGGCTGGGTTTGCAGTTGTCGTTTCTGGCGCCTAGGTTGATGCCAGGTGGTCTGTCCGGTTTCATTCCTTTTTGTTGACATATTAGCAGTTTGACACAAATGAGAGGCTTGCTAGGGCATTTTAGAGGGCATTTAGGTCACCCACTGTTCCTCACCATGTAGACCATTTGTATACATTAAATATCGTTCGCTATTTACTGTCCATGAGCATATTTTAACCAAAATAGTTTGAGCTGATTCCATTTCTCCTGCTTGATTGATATCAAAAGTGAATTTTACTATGTATTCTGAATCCATGTTGTTGAAGTAAATTAGAAATGATAGTGTTCCTGCAACTAGACTCTATTCCCCATCCAACATAATCAGTAACTGTTTTCTACCTTTAAGCCAATTTCTTATTTCCTCCCAGATTTATCTTGGGTCTCTACACCTTTAATGTATAGTACACATTCCATTTAACTAATTAGACGACCAAAGATGGGGAGGTCAATATGGGAAATTTGAAAGTGTCAATCAATACAACACAGGTGTTCAGCACAGCCATCTTCTTCGGTAGAAATTTGACCCCTTTGTTGAATGACTCTATATTCTGTCTGTAAGTGTGACCTGAGCTCCCGATTGCTCACCATTTCAATTCCCTGTTCGTTTCACACTCTGACCTTGGCCTTTGGCGTTCTACACTGTTCAACACTTAAGAAACATCACCTTCTCTTTCCACAATGGCCCTCCAACCTTGACATTGATGTCAACCATTGACATTTAATAACTTTAGACCTTAATTATAGCATCCATGTTGTTTGGTATGGGATGTGGGTGACTTGGATTGAAACTGGGGAACAGCGTGGGTTAACACTTGGATTGGGGACCCTTTGCCAGAACACCTTTTTGCAGAGGAGTCTGTGCCCTTCATGCTACTTTTCTATGTGGATTATTGGACCCCACCCTGTCCTGCTACATCCTGCAGTGTTCACTGAGACCAGACATACCTCTTGCTGCCTCAGCTATTCACCCATTATTTGTTTCTGAATAACAACTTCTATTTATATAGCACCAATATGCAGTAAAATGTCCCAGGAACCACATAAGGAGATATTGGGGCAGATGGCCAAAATCTTGGTCAAAGAAGTAAGTTTTAATAAGTGCAATACAGGAGGAAAAAAGAAATAGGAGGGGATTGCTTCTTTATCATCTGATGTAAAAAATCATCTTGGCCATCTCTTGGTTTCTTTTAATCCATTTACAAATAATTTGTGGAAAACTGTGATTTTCTCCTCTTCTCCCCATCCCACCCTACTTTCCCTTGGTTCTATTCCTTTTTAAATGCTGTTATGTCATTTTTTTTCCAGTCTTGACAGGTGCTACATATCTGTGCTCTGCACAGATGTTGACCAACCGGATTTCTTTCCAGCTTTTTCTGATTTTGTTCCTAATTTTGTTGCCTGTTTTTGTTTTGTTTGCCTTTTTGAACATGGGGACCTCATTTGCCTGTTTCCTTCCCAGTGTCCAGTGATTCCTTCCCAGAATTTTTCAGTATATGGCGGCCATGCTCACGATTTCTTGCCCTGGCATATATACGGTCTATCCTTGCAGATTTATTTGCTTTGAGCCCCTTTTAAGCCTGTCAAAGTCGATAATTATACTCTCTCTATCTGACAAGAGCAGAAGTTGCTCATACATTCCCCATTGAATATTTGTAGGAAGTAATCATTCAGAATGTTCACCATTTTGTGCTCATCCTGTGTTTGTAAGTGAAATGGTGGATTTCCTGCCCTGGGTAAGAGAAAACTGAGGGATTACTTGTTGGAAGTCATCAGGATTTATGAAAGGGCTTGATATTGTAGAATTAGACAAGATGTTTCAATTTGCAGGTGAGACCGGAGTTAGAGGCCATGAATATAAAATAGTTGTTAATCAATCCAAAAGGAAATTCAGGAGAAACTCCTTTACCCAGAGAGTGGTGGAAATGTGGAACTCGCTGCCACAAGGAAGGGTTGAGGGTGAATGGAATAGATGCATTCAAAGGGAAGCTAGATAAACATGTTGGAGAAAATGACAGAAGGATGTGTTGATGAGGTTAGATGAAGAGAGGTAGGAGAAGGTTCACGTAGTACATGGAACACCACCGATCAAATAGCCTGTTTGTGTTCTGTAGGTGCTTTGTAAATAGTCTAGTGCAGTGTTGTTCAACGGGAATCTCTAACTAGTCACAGGGTTGGCTCTGATGATACTAATTTTAGTAGAAAGCATGCACATCAAAACACACAATACGAGTAAATATACTTGTACATTTACTTAAGCAGTACACTTAAGCAATATCCACCACAGTAACCAAAGGGGTGAAGCAATCACAATGATCAAAAACACTTGCACTCTTTTTTTCCCTTTGTCCTACCATTTTGCCCACAAATGCACAAAAGGCTTGAAGTTTACGCACATACTTGTACATATATGAATATTGAGAGCACATGCCAACCGGCTGTGGCAATTGTGTTTTTTTTTTTGCTAATCAGAAAGGCAATTAGCCCATCTAACAGTGACCAATGTATTTGACAGCACTGGTCTAGCGTAATAGGAACCGGCTAAGAAAAATCCATCCAGGTATGTCACCTAATCCAGAAAATGCTGGTATCGGAGAGAACTTTGTTTTCCAGAAAATGCTGGAAAAACTCAGCAGGTCTGGCAGCATCTGTGGAGAGCAAAACAGAGTTAATGTTTCGAGCTCTGAAGAAGAGTCATACAGACATGAAACATTAACTCTGTTTCTCCCTCAGCAGATGCTGCCAGGCGTGCTGAGTTTTCCCAGCATTTTCTGATTTTATTTCGGATTTCCAGCAGCTACAGTATTTTGCTTTTATGCTACCTAATCCACTGTTTCCCATCTTAATTTCTAATTTCACTTTCAGAATTAGATCCTTAATTATAGAGTAAGCTCAGCTCACAGATAGTATTCACCTGGGTCAAAGGGCCTTTGATTCAAGCCCCTGCTGCATGACTTGAGTATATAGTCTACACCAACCAGCATTCATATATCTCCCTTTGATGTAGGAAAATATCCCAAGGCTCTTCACAGAAGCCTAATAAGACAAAAGTTGCCACCAATCCAAAGAAGGAAATATCAGGGCTGGGGTGACTAAATGTTTGATCAAAAAGCATTGATTTTACGAAAGATCTTCAAGGAGGAACGGGGGAAGTGAAGGGACAGAGGTTTAGGAGAGAATCCCAGAGAGTGTTTTTTTTTCATCATGGATATGACATCATTGGCAAGGCCAGCACTTATTGACCTTGGGGGTGGCCTAGACAGCTGGAGGCATAGCCGTTGATGGGGCAAAGTGATTGAGTGGATGCATGAAACCAGTGTTGAAGACTGGAGGAAGTTATGAAGATTGCACCCCTCTGACCCAGCCACAGCCATCTGCTGCTAAAACTCTCGCCTCCAATGCTCCCTTGGCCAGCCTCCCATCTATCACCCTCGATAAACTCAAACTCATCCTGAACTCTACTGTTAGTATGCTAGTCCGTCATCTTATGATGTACTATTCAAAGAAGAATGGATAGTTCTGGTTTCCTCGCTAATGTTTACCCCTCAGCCAACATCACTAAAACTGGCAAGCTGATCATTTATCTCATTTGCTGTTTGTACAACCTTGCTGTGTGTAAATGGACTGCCATGTTTACCTACATAATGATTGCACTTCAAAAGCAATTTCTTCATTGTAAAGCACTTTGAAATGTCCTGAAAATGTCCTACACAAGTTCATGTTTGTTCTGTTTCTTTTTGATTGCCTTCCCTTTTTAGGTGATGGTAAATGTGTGATCTGCGACTCCTATGTCAGGCCATGCACGCTAGTCCGTATCTGTGACGAGTGTAACTATGGGTCCTATCAGGGGCGGTGCGTGATCTGTGGTGGCCCTGGTGTATCTGATGCCTATTACTGCAAGGAGTGCACTATCCAGGAAAAAGATGTAAGTTTGAAGGGAATTTTCTGATGCTAAGGCAGTGTAACGATCAAAAAGTATGATCTACTTGTTCACCAGCGACCAGGATGAGTAGAACTATACAAACAAAAGATGGTTTTGGTAGAATGTGACAACCAATCAGAAATGCTACAACAGACAATAGACACAATTCTAGCATCTAATTAGTTGAAGGGAAATTTCAGGCAGACAAAGTTTTGAGCTTAAGAATCTTTTACATCGCTTACCTTTTGAAACTTTGAAAGTTTTCTCCCCCTTTCTCTGAGGGAGTTGACGCATGCAAAGGTAGTTAGAAGGCACCAGCTACCCTCAGGTGCCTTGCCCATTGGGAAATCCTTCCTGAGCATGTAGCCAGAGAACATCAGCTGCTAGTCCTCCTCCATCCTCGCCCACTTTCCAGAAGAAATTGTTAGTTAAGAGAAAAGGCTGAGCAGGCTGGGCCTATACTCATTGGAATTTAGAAGAATGGGAGATGATCTTATTGAAACAAGATGATCCTGAGGAGATTTGGCAGGGTGGGCCCCCCTTGTGGGGGAGTCTAGAACTAAGGGATACAGACTTAAAAATAATATTTAAGAGGAGGTGAGAAATATTTTCTCAGCCATTAGCCTGTGGAATTTTCTTCCCCAGAGAACAGTGGAGGCAGGGAGTTATTGAATATATTCAAGGGGTTGAGTTGACAGATTTTTGATTGACAAGGGAGTCAAAGGTTAAGGGGGCAGGAAAGTAGTGTAGGGAGATCACAATCCGATCAGCCAACTGATGCAAGACAGACTGGATCAAACCTGGAAACTTCTGCTCCACATGTGCTTATTTGATAAGTCGATTGCCTGAATGCTGAAGTAAATGTAGTGGTGATTTTTTTTTGTTGTGGCACTACTTACCCTCTTTTTTTTGCCTCCTAGAGAGATGGATGTCCAAAAATTGTCAATCTTGGCAGTTCAAAAACTGACCTGTTCTACGAAAGGAAAAAGTATGGCTTTAAGAAGAGGTGATCCCAAGGAATCTTTCACATTCCAACTGAATGTGGAGACACTGGAACAGTCTTGCGTAGGATGTTTAACATTGCTGTTTCACAGTGTGGAGTATCGTATTTGATGGCACAAATCAGGCAGCATGTGGAGGAGGGCGATGGTTACACGCGAGTTCAATTATTTTTTTGTTTAGTAGCTAGCATATTTTCTGTCTCTCCCAGCAAAGTGAGTTTGGAATTGAAGTAACGTATTTCTGGCAATGGAACCAACACCAGAACTTTCCATAGCAACAACGCCACTGATCTATTTCTGGGCAGGAACAAGTAATGCTTACCAATCCGTTGATTTTATTTGCAGCCTTTAAAAGAATTGGGGGAGTTAGCTGGTTGTGAGTTTAGCGACTAGGGATTTAATTGTTCAGTGAGTCAGTTAATGGTCATAACTTCACTTCTGTAGCTGCAAAATCCTTTGTATTTCACATTTAATGGTCATAACTTCACTTCTGTAGCTGCAAAATCCTTTGTATTTCACATTTAATGGTCATAACTTCACTTCTGTAGCTGCAAAATCTTTTGTACTGGATGCAAATAATTACTTCTTGCTTTGCCTCATAACAATTGATTCACTGACAGGAGATTGGGCATTTAATTTTTACCTCAGGTTTCATGTTTGAGTAATCTTGAAGCCTATTTGTGAGTCACACTAAAGCAGTGTTTGAGATGAGAGCTGCTAGATATCTGTCCTTCATGCAGGTCCTTCAACACACTTCCTGATTGTTTAGCTTGAACGTATTCCATAAACACTTTTTTGTTACTTGCAATAAGCTATTCTCATTGAGAGTGGTATGACTTGTGTATTTACGGAAATATTTGATGGCTCCCTCATGCCCTGTTGGCTAACCACACTGCTGTGCAGAGCCGCAAAGACAAAGTCCAAGATTGGTCTCCAGTCTGTGCTGAATTAACTGACCTTAGATGGCAGGACTCCATGGGACATAACTGGGGAGGGGGCTGGGGGGGGTGAGAAACAGCTAGTATTCCTGCTTCTAATTGCTATGCAGTAATGCCTGCTGGAAGTGTGTGTGTGTGTGGTTGAGTGGGATAAGAATCAAACTCTTTGTGACTTATTTCACCAAATCATAGTGGTCAAGTAGCATTCCAAGACTTGATGTCTTGGCCTCCATCTAAATAATGGTCACTTAAATATAATACTGTTGTTGGGAGATCAGTTCAAGTGGAGTGTTCTACCAGGCAAACGGTTAGTTGAAAAATGCTCAGGACACTCCAGTTGCAGCTGGATGCTGTTCTAGATGAGTTAGAGTACAAGAGGGATGAACTTTGGGCATGTGTGTTTTTTTTTTTCAGTCCTTATGACCCTTGCACAGCGTGAGTCAGCACCTTTTTTTTTGAGAGAGGATGCAGTGTTGTATTAATCTGTTGTATTGCTAGGTATGCTGCAAAAGCACAGCCCCAAAAGTAGGTGGGAATAATTGCCATCTTTTAACCAGAGTTAAAGAAATTAACCAAATTCAGCAGTGTGGAACTAACCACCACTCCCAAGTTGCAGGGGTAACCCAGTGTGGGCTGGCTCTCTCTCTCTCTAAGCAAACTGCTTGTGTTTCCTGAAACGGCCTGCTTGACAGCTATGGTTTCTTTGTTGTGCTTTCACTTGCTTGAAGGATTTGGTAGAGGTGCAGTTTATTCATTAGAATTATTTTTTAAATGCAAGTTAAAGTTAAACATACTGGCCTTAAATACTTCAGGATACATTTTTTTTCACCTCTTAATCCTTTGTCTGATATAATGTTTAACTTGCTAAGCAGCTTGCTGCAGAGTGCCCAGCCTCCTAGTTGGAGAAACTGGCAGAGGGAAGACTTTTATCTGTGTCACATACTCACTTTTAAGACTTGATGTGCTTTGACTCCTGGCACACCTCTTCCGGATGCAGGTACTGGCAACCAAGCTTGGTCAAGTCACATCCTGCTTCAGCATTGAGAATCAAGGGCAGTTTATGTGGGGCCACAGTTGAGGCCTTTCAGCAGAAGGCATTTTAAGTTATCCAGGGGCAGGGGGGAGGGGGAGGGGTTGGGGGGCAGGAGTGAAGTATTCCAACGAGGCCCATGTGGAGTACACTTTTTTTTAATCAATTGGGAATTTCTTAGAAGTTAATAGTATCTTTTGACTCTGTTTTAAGTTTGTACCTCATCCATAATGTTTTCAGTGCAAGAAAATTGTGATTTAAAACTCTTGGTTCACTTAAAGGGAGAATGACCCACAATTAAGTGTGTCTCAGTACAAAGTCAGTTCAGCATGGAAACTCATTCTCTCCAATGGGTTTCTTTTAGAATCTACTTGTATTGACCATATTCAGGTGGATTTGGGCAATTGTTGCTGTTTGTTACATTACCACTCACTGGTTTAAACCACCAAATAAATGTAAATGTAAGTGTTCCTCTTTCCAAAAACAAGTTTTGGTTGTTGGACAGGAAAGTAATGCAATTCTATGTGAGCCTGAAAGGTTGACTGCATGAGCATCAGTTTTAAATTAAGTGCCTCCACTTTCACTTGTAGTTGAAGATTTGTGTTTGAATGCTTTAATTATTGAGCTGTGATTGTTCCCATTTTTTAAAAAATAAACCAGTTTTTTTTCTACCTGTCTGCTTGTGCTTTCTGTAAGTGTCATCATAACTTTAGAACAAGTTTTTTAAAATGGTAAGGGGACTATAGGGTTATGCCACAGCATGGTGGATAAGAGTCTATTGTTGTCATCTGGGCTTCCATAAGGTACCGCACGAGATTAATGTGCTCGGTTGGGATGTGACAACCCATTTGTGATATGTACTGTGGCTGCAGCTTTTTGCCATATTGATCAATGACTTGGATGAAAGAATAGAGAGTTATATATCCAAGTTTGAAAATGATACCAAGTTGATGGGAGCCAGACGTTAGTGGGGCATACAGAAAAAGTGAGTCGGCTAAACTATGACATGGGAGCTACATCATTGTGGAAAATTGAGGTTTTTCACTTTACATCCAAGAAAAAACAAATTTGAGTAACTTCTAGAGGAGGAGCAGAGATTTGGATGCTCATGTACACATCACCACTAAAGGCTAATGGACAGGCGCCAAAAGGCTAATGGAATGCTGGCCTTTGTCAAGGTGGCTGGGATACAAAGGGAGAGAAAGTTTTATTTTATATAGAGCCTTGATCGGATTCTGTCTGCATTCTGCTTTAATGTAAGAAATAGCAGGAATAGGCCATTTGGCCCCTCGAGCCTGCTCAACCTTTCAATACGATCATGACTGATCTGATTATGGCCTTGACTCTGCTTTCCTGCCTGTCCCACCATCACCTTGTAGATCAAAAATCTGCCTAACTCAGCCTTGAATATATTCAATGACCCAGCCTCCGCTGCTTTCTGGGTTAGAGAATTTCAAAGATTAATGTCCCTCGAAATAAGAAATTCCCCCTTGTCTCTGTCTTAAATGGGAGGCCCCTTATTTTGAAACTGCCCCCTAGTTCTAGATTCCTCCACAAGGGAGTAATATCCTCTAGGCACCTACCCTGTCAAGCACCCTCAAGATTTTACATCTTTCAATAAGATCATCTCGCAAACTCCAATGAGTATAGGCCCAACCTGCTCAACCTTTCCTCATAAGAAAAACCCTTCATCCCAGGAATTAGACTGATGATCATTCTCTGAATTGCCTCCACTGTAAGTACATCCCTCTACGCACTATTCTAGGTGTGGTCTCACAAATGACCTGTACAGTATAGCAAGACCTCCCTACTTGTATACTCCATCCCCTTGCAATAAACACCAACTTTCCATTTGCCTTCCTAATCATTTGCTGGACCTGCATGCCATCTTTTTTTGATTCATGTACAAGGATACTCAGATGCCTCTGCACAGCAGCATCCTGTAGTCTCTCTCTTAAATAATATCCTGCTTTACCTTCTTCCACCAAAGTGGACAATCTCAAAAGTTCCCACATTATACTCTATCTGCCAATTTTTTGCACACTTGCTTAGCCGATCTATATCCTTTTTTTGCAGACTCTTCTTCCCACAGCTTGCTTTCCTCCCTACCCTTGTATTATCAGCAAATTTGGCTACAGTATACTTGGTATCCATCCAAGTCATTAATAAAATTAATAAAACTGGAGGCCCCAGCACAGGTGACACTCCTTTTGTTACTGTTTGCCAACCTGAAAATGACTCATTTATCCTGACTTAGTTTAGAACAGCCTTGCTGGTGGAATTTTAATTTTTTTTTTCTCCTCTACTATTAAGACCCATTACTTTATCAGGGAGTTTTGTCAGGTATGTTGGGCCCTTTCAGCAATTGGATCAGTAGTAAGTGGAGATGTTAAATGAGCAAATGGAGAAGAAAACAGCACAGTCGTTTGAACAGATTTCCTGCATCATTTCTTTCAACCTTTTATTTCCGGGTGACGCTTTGCAAATATTTGTGGACACCTGGAGAATAGCTATCCCCCTCGCCCCAGAAATAATAGTTCCACAATTGCAGAAAACTATTATTTATCAGTATTAAGCCAACAAGTAGAAAATTGTAAACCCCTCAAACTCCCTGGGATCACCTAGTGTCCCCATTTCAACCTCTTCCAGTTTTACATGGAATGTAAAGCACTGAAACAGGCATTTAGCCTAACTGACCCCATGCCAGTGTTTATGCTGCACACGAGCCTCTTCCCAACTTTCTTCATCTCACCCTATCAACTTATACCATTCCTTTCTCCTTCATATCTTTGTTTAACTTCCCCTTAAGTGCATCCATGCGATTTGCTTCATCCACTCCACATTCGAACTAGTCTCTGGGTGAACAAGTTTTCCTGATTTCTTCATTGGATTTATTGATGGCTATCCCATACTTATAACCCCTAGCTTCGCACTCCACCACCCACCCCCTCCAAAACAAGTGAAAACACATTTGCTCCTTCGAGACTACCTTTCAAGATGCGACTTCTACCAACTAGCAGGACAGGGGCAGCGAATGCATGGGAACACCACCTGCAAGTTCCATCCAAGCCACTCACCACTCTGACTTGGAAATATATCATCGCTCCTTCACTGTCGCTGGGTCAAAATCCTGGAACTCCCTCCCTTACAGCACTGTGGGTGTACCTACACCACATGGCCTGCAGCAGTTCAGGAAGTCACCATCACCTTTTTGAGGGCAATTAGGAATGGGCAATAAATGCTGGCCTAGCCAGTGACGCTCACAACCTGTGAACGAATAAATAAAAATGTTTAAGCCAACCCGGTCCAATCCCTTCACACCTGTAAAGACCCCTATTAGATACATTAACCTTCCTTTCTAAACAGACCCAACAAGTTCAATCTTTCCTGATAGTTATATCCTCTCAGTTTGTAAACCGTTCTAAACTCCCATGGATAGTTGAATGTATAGACTCTACACATCCCTTTAAATTGCGGTTACAAAATTGCTAAGTTCTGTTTTGTTCTGCTGGTCTCAGTGGTGTCACAATAACCCATGTATGCCTGATACCAGCAAGCTTCAAACGTCCCTACAGCTTTGCAGTGCAATTTTGTAATGTCCCATTTTCCTTGTGCTAAGACAAATAATGCTACAAAGCCTTGCAGTTGTAACTTTATGTGGCTGATTGCCTAAAGCGTCACAATGTACTTCATTGTCCTGCCCCAGTACACATTGCTGAAAACAAATCTGCTCTTGAGGGCTACAAACGTCAGTGGCTTCTGCCAGGTACAGTCAGGATTTGCACTAGGTTGACAACTGTCTTTGTTAACAAACTAACGTAATGAGGAGCTGACAGTCTAAAGGGGCAAGTATGTCGCATTATGAGTTGGATGAGGTTTAATTTATCAGCAGGTGAAACTCTTGCTGAGCATTTACTCACTAACGTTGTTTTGAGGCTACAGTTTCCATTCATGTCTTTTTTTGATGGCCACTCACATGATGCAGCGTTGCAGTATCCTGGTAGTAATGGGATACAAATTTGATCCTCCATCGATCCACAGTGGGTTCCTGATTGCAATCATGCCATTGTAAGTAGTTACCAAATAACCACCTCACATTTCGCCACAAACAGTTTCTTTAGACAATTTCTACTTTAATATGGCCTGTCAACTTGACCTAAGGAAATTGCAATAATCCTTTTTTTTTAAATTCATTCATGGAATGTGGGCATCACTGGCTAGGCCCAACTTTTATTGCCCATCTCTAATTGCCCTTGAGAAGGTGGTAGTGAGCTGCCTTCTTGAACTGCTGCAGTCCGTGTGCTGTAGGTACATCCACAGTGCTGTTAGGAAGGAAGTTCCAGGATTTTGACCCAGCTACAATGAAGGAATGGCGATATAGTTCCAATTCAGGATGATGTGCGGCTTGGATGACTAGAAAAGCAGTATATTATTTGAATGGAGAGAGACAACGAAACTCTAGGTGTCCTGGTACATGAATCACAAAAAATTAGTATGCAGTTACAGCAAAAGATTAGGAAGGCAAATGGAATAGTGGCATTTATTACAAAGGAAATTGAGTATAAAGGTAGGAAAGTGTTGCTATAGCTCTACGGGCCTAGGTTAGACCACATCAGGCGTACTGTTTTGGTCTCCTGACTTAAAAGGATATAAGAAGCAGTTCAGAGAAGGTTCACGAAACATTCTTGGGATGAAGGGATTAATTTATGAGGAAAGGTTGAGCAGACTGGGCCTATACCCATTGGAGCTTAGAAAAATGAGAGGTGACCTTATTGAAACATACAAGATCCTCAGGGTAGATGCTGAGAGAATGTTTCCCCTTGTGGAGGAGTCTAGAACTAGGGGTTTAAAAATTTGGAGTCTTTAAGGCCGAGATGAGGAGAAATATTTTCTCCCAGAGGGTCATTAGTCTGTGGAATTCTCTCCCCCAGAGAGCAGTGGGAGGCTGGGTCATTGAATATATTCAAGGCTGAGGTAGATTTTTGATCGACAAGAGTCCAGGGTTATGCGGGGTGGCAGGGGCAGGCAAGAAAGCAGAGTTAAGGCCACAATCAGATCAGCCATGACCTGATTGAATGGCACAGCAGGCTCAATGGCCTACTCCTGCTCCTAATTCTTGCGTTTTTGTGATGTACAGACAATGTTTCACTGCAGTACAGGAGTGTGGCAACAGCTGCTCTGTACACTTGGATTTTTGTTGACTTGCAGAGGCCTTTGTTGTCAACACTCGCTGTCATAGCTTCTTGAAGGCTGAGCTGGCACAGCTGATCTGGTGTTGGATTTCCTCATCAATAGTGACCTTTTGAGAGAGGTGACTGCTGATGTATGAGAGGTGCTGATGTAAGATGAAAGAGAAAATACCTGCCCTCTTACGTGGATGTAAAAGATCTCTTGGCACTATTTCAAAGAAGAGTAAAGGGGTTCTAGCAAATATTTATCCTTCTTATTCTCTTATGGGATGTGAGCATCTCTGGTAAGGCCAGCATTTATTCCCCATTCCTAATTGTTGTTGGGAAGGTGTCAGTGAGCCGTTGTCTTGAACCACTACAGTCCATGTGGTTTAGGTACACACACAGTGCTGTTAGGGAGAGAGTTCCACGATTTTGACCTAGCGACAGTGAAGGAACAGCAATATATTTCCAAGTCAGGGTGGTGAGTGACTTGGAGAGGAACTTCCAGGTGGTGGTGTTCCCATGTGTCTGCTGCCCTTGTCCTTCTGGGTGGCAGAGTTCGTGGGTTTGGAAGGTGCTATCGAAGGAAGCTTGGCGAGTTGCTGCAGTGCATCTTGTAGATGGTACACACTGCTGCTACTGTGCGTCGGTGGTGGAGGGAGGGAATGTTGAAGGTGGTGGATGGGGTGCCAATCGAGCGGGCTGCTTTGTCCTGGATGATGTCAAGCTTCTTGAGTGTTGTTGGAACTGCCATCATCCAGGCAAGTTGAAAGTATTCCATCACACTCCTGAGTTGCTGCAGTATATCTTGTATTCATTAACCAACACATATAAACAGATGCAAAAACAGAAACTGCTGGAAAAACTCAGCAGGTCTGACAGCATCTGTGGAGAGAGAAACAAAGTTAACATTTTGAATTCGTATGACCCTTCTTCAGACAGACCCTACAAACAGATTATCTGCTCATTGTCATACTGCTGTATGTGGAATCTTCCTGTGCACAAATCTGTGTTTTCTTATACTGCAACAGTGACTACACTTCGGAAATACTTCATTTTCTTTGAGGTGACCTGAGACCATGAAAGGTGCTTTGGAAACCAACACTTGGACAATATTCAGGCTTGGGCTGGTAAACGGTAAGTAACATTAAGGCCGCACAAGTGCCAGGCAATGGCCATCTTCAACAAGAGATGGTCTAACCACTTCTTGACATTCAATGGCATTCCATCACTGAATTCCCCCACTACGAACAGCCTGGGGGTTACCGTTGACAAGAAATTTAATTGGACCAGCCATATAAATACTTTGGCTTCAAGGGCAGGTCAGAGGCTCAGAATTGTGAGGTGAGTAGCTCACCTCCTGACTCCCCAAAGCTTGTCCACCATCCACAAGGCACAAGTCAGGAGTGTGATGGAATACTCTCCACTTGCCTGGACAAGTGTGGCTCCAACAACACTCAAGAAGCTCAACACCCTCCAGGACAAAGCAGCCTGCTTAATCGGCACCCCATCCACCACCTTAAGCATTCACTCCCTTCCACCACTAATGCACATTGACAACAATGTGTACCATCTACAAGATGCGCTGCCACAAGTGAGCAAGGCTCCTTCAACAGCACCTTCCAAAGCTGCAATTTCCACCACCTAGAAGGTCAAGGGCAATAGGGGCAGGGGAATACCACCACCTGCAAGTTACTATTTAAGTTCCACAACATCCTGACTTGGAAATATATCACCATGTCCCATTATTGTTGGGTCAAAATCCTGGAACTCCCTCCCTAACAGCACTGTGGGTGTACCTACACCACATGGACTGCAGAGGTTCAAGAAGGCAGCTCACCACCACCTTCTCCAGGGCAATTAGGGATAGGCAATAAATGCTGGCCCAGCCAACATTGCATGAACAAACGGTAAAAAATAATGTGAGTTTATTCCTTCTTATGGGGGATGAAGAAATGGCAGACACTAAACAAATACTTTCCTTCAGTTTGCATTGAACTGTGTGCTAACAGGAATAAAAGGATCCAAGAGGATGAGGTGAAGTAATGTGCTATGATAATGGTGGACGAGGACTGAAGATATTGGTGGAACTCAAAATGAAAATGGCACCAGCCCCCAATGTTGCTAAATTCTGGGGGACATAAAAGAAAAAACACCGGAGGCTCTGACTACAATCTTTTAGTAAGGGAGTTGTGCCAGAGATTGAAGTGTTTCTAAAGTACAAGAAATGTGTAAACCAGATAACTGTGGAGCAGTCAATCTAACATCAGTAGTACGTTTCTGGGAGGAATAAAAACAGAAGGATATTCATATTTACCAATTAATGACAGCCAGTATGGATTTGTAAAATGACTAACACATTTCATGAAGTTCTTTGAGGAAATAACAGATTTATTGAGAAAAGAAACACTGGGGATGTTGTGTGTCTGGATTTTGAAAGGGTTTTGAATGAGATGCCACATTGGAGGCTTCTTTCTTTGGTAGCCTTCTGTCTCGTGAGCCAGTGGTTTGCATCATGATGCTCAACTCTGTGTTAAACATCATCGGATGTAGCTTCAGAGCCCCACTCTGGTATAGCAGGTTCTGCTGCATTTGCTGCAGATGAAGATAATGTGCTGAGAAGGTGCAGAATTTTCTCTGGGCCTTTCTCTCAACCACCTGAGCTTTCTGTTTCACCTCACCTCTGTCCCTCCAGTCAGCCTCCAGAGGTCACTGCCATTGGCAACTGTCTCCCAGTTGTCAGTGCCAATGTCTGCCATGTTAGTATCTTGCTTACAGGTGTCCTTATAGCAAAGGTATGGAAGTTCAGCAAGTTGTTACCCAGTGACCAGTTCAGCGTACAGAAGGTCTTTGGGTATATGCCCATCATCCATCCGATGAACATAGCTGAGCCAGGGCAGACATCATTTTCAAAAAATAGCGCAGGCAGATGGATTTAGCACACCCCAGGACCTCTGAGCTGGTGACCTTGGCCTGCCAGGAGATGCTGAGGACATGTCTGACACAGTGAAGTTGGAAACTGTTCAGCCTTTTCTCCTGCCCAGTGTATGTTGTCCAGGTCTCGCCACTGTAGAGGAGAGCACTGAGGATGCGGCAGACTCGCAGTTTGGTGTTCTCAGTCAGGTTGCTGTTGTTCCACACTCTCACACGCAGCTTGGACAGAACAGCTGCAGCTTTTGTGATGCATGAGTTGATTTCAGCATCAAAATGACAGCTTGCTGGTGATTGTGGAGTCCAGATATGTGAAGCTATCAACAACCCTCAGCGTCACATTGTCAATGCTGATAAATTGTGATATGGCAACACCCTGGATCAGACATCTGTCTTCCTGATGCTGATAATCAAACCTAACTTTACAGGCATGAGAGAGTCCGTCCGTTTGCTGCTGAAAGTGTTCCCCATTGTGGAATGTTAGTGCGGCAATTCTTTGATGAGGGCCTGGTGCACCTTTGTCTTGGATCTTAGGTGAGCAAGGCTGAACAGCTTTCTGTCAGTTCTCATATGTAAGTAGACACCCTCTGTCAATGACCAAAAGGCATATGTTAGCAGCGAAGAGAAGAATAGCTAAAGAGCGTCAGCGCCAGAACACAACCGTGTTTGACCCCACTGCCGATCTCAAAGGATTCCAGTGTTACCCCATCATGGCCGAGCTGACCCACCATGTTGTCATGGAAAGAGATCACATTGAGCAGCTTCAACAGGCAGCCAATTTTCTCCAGCAGCTTCAATAGACTGCCTCTGCTCATATGGTTGAATGCTTTGGCAAGATCAATGAAAACATAAAGTGGTCTCCTTTGTTTACAGAATTTTTATTGCTGGTCCCAGACTGAGAAGATCATGTCAATTGTGGATCTTCCAATTCTGGAACCACGCTGGGATTCAGGATAGATGTGTCCAGCCAGGATCTGCAGTCTGACAAGGGCAACACTATCAATTACTTTTCCCATGATGGTCAGCAGGGAGATGCCTCGATAGTTTTTGCCAATCCTGGAGTCACCTTTGTCCTTGTACAGGGCCACAATCTTTGCATCACACATATCCTGGGGCACTGCCCCCTCCCTCCAACAGAGACAGAGAAGTTTGTGCAGATGTTGCAGGACTGTCGATTTCTGGTGCTTGATGAGTTTGGGCAGTGCAGCGTCATCACATGGAGCTTTGCCAATGCCAAGCAAGTCATAGTAAGATCTTATTCATAAAACGAAGGCAAGTGGTATTCAAGGGGCTGAATAGGAATTTAGTTAAAGGTCAGAAAAAAGCATACCGGTGACTGAATGTTTTACAGGCTATGAAGATGTAAATGGTGATGTCTTCCAGGGGACAATGTTCAGACCAATAGCTGGACCAGGAGGTGGGAGATGGTGATGTAATGGTAATGTCACCAGACTAATAATTCAGAGGCCCAGGTTAATCCATAGGTTCAAATCCCACCAAGCAGCTGGTAGAATTTTAAGTTCAATTTTTTTTTAAATCCAGAAGTGAAAGCTCATCTCAGTACTGGTGATCATAAAACTATCATCAATTGGCACAAAAACCCACCTAATGAAGTAAATGTGCCATCCTTTTCTGCCTGGCCCAAAATGCATCTCCAGACCCACAGCAATGTGGGTTTTTTTGTTTCTATGGGATGTGGGCATCACTGGCAAGGCCAACATTTGTTGCCCATCCCTAATTGCCTTTGAACTGAATGCCTTGCTAGACCATTTCAGAGGGCAGTTAAGACTCAACCACATTGCTGTGGGTCTGGAGTCACATGTAGGTCAGACCAGGTAAGGATGGCAGATTTCTAGTGATTTCTAGATGTCCGCAGAGCATTAGCCTGGGCCTCTGGATTACTAGCCCAGTGACATTACCACAACATCACCTACCTCATTGTCTCCTTCCTCCCCCCACCCATTATTAACTCTTAACTGCTCTTAAGGGAAATTAGAGGTGGGCAACAAATACTGACCACGCCAGCGATGTCCACATCCCACGAGCAAATATTTTAAAATTATAAAAATTTGAAGATGACTCAAAAATAGGGAGCGTGCTTAACTTTGAAGAGGACTGTAAGTGACCTTATACCAAGATATGTGCAAGAATCAGGACTGTAGACAATGTTCGATTGTTACAGAGAGATCTGCTTGTGCTGGAGGACTGACAAATGATGCTTAATTTATAAAAATGGAGTGGTATGAATGTAGCCAGGACAAATGCTGAACATGTGTACACCCTTTGGGGAAAAATATTAAACCTGATGAAGAAAGAAAGAGATCTGGATGTTCTAGTGCATAGACCTCTAAAGGTTCATGAGCAACGCCGTGAAGTGATAACTAGAATAGGGCGCTGGTGTGTATTTATAGGACAAGTGACAATAAGACAAAACATACTATTTGTCCTTGTACGCAACCTTGGTTTTGCCTCAGTTAGAATTCTGCATCCCATTTCATCTCCTCACTTTTGGTAGGGGATATTGAGATTTTGGAAAGGGTGCGGAGAGGGACCACTAGATTAACTCCCAGTTTAAAGCACCCACCAGGATGGGCTCAAAGGGCTGTGACCCTACGCCTTAGAGATGTGTGGACTTAAAGATTTGATTGAGTCTCATAAAATGATTAAGAGACTAGATTATGCATGCGTATATTGTTTATTTTAACTAAATAGATCAGGGAGGACTGTCAGGGTGATATAATCATTTTCATAATGTTATTGGAATTTATTGTAGAGTAATAGTGGGATCTCTGTGTGTGTGTGTGTGTGTGTGTGTGTGTGTGTGTGTGTGACTTAATTGAATTAAAGGTAGTTGGTCTGAAGGCTTTGATGTGACAGAAGATAAGCTGGGTTAGAAGTGCTAAGTAGGTAAAGATAGGTGTAAAGGGAATAAACCAGGCTAGATTGATTTCAACGGAGGGGTAAGATGTTTCACCTAGCCAGGAGAAGTTAAAGAAACAGTGTGTTTATTTTTTTCAACGATTACTGGTAAAATTGGTATTTTGAGAGATTTTTATTATTAGGCACGTAAAGTCCAAAGACGTAGTGAAACAATGGGAATTTGCATTCAAAGGGGGAAATATGGATAAAGCAGAGAAGGCTGTGTGCAAGGGAGGCATTCTAAGATCTAACAAGTGTGGAAAAAACCTTCCAGCATATAACCTCGAGCTGCTGTCTACAAAGAACTGAAGTTAAGAAAACTCACCTTGAATTGGGTAGTTCTGGGTATCATGTTTCATTGCCTGGGTCTTTTAAAATCTGTGTGTCTTACTGCTGCCTTAATGAAAGTGTAACTGAGAGTTAGATGAACTAGGGGATTTGGAAAGTATCATTGTAGTAGTTTGTAGATTTATGTGTGTGCTTAAAATAATTTCTTCTATTAATAAAAGTTTAATTTAGTTTTGTAAGAAATCTATAAAACTTGGTGGTCCTATTACCACTGAATTCAAGATATGCACCTTGAAATTTATACAAGTTGCAAAACAGTTGTGGCAGCTGTTTGAAGTTTCCCTTTGGGATTTGAGCAGCTCAGTATTCACCATTGGCTGTACCATAACAAGGACCAAGGGCCACAATCTCAAGTTATGTAAAGACAGTACTCGGTTGCATGTTTGGAGGTGTTGATGGGGCTGTGGAATAGGCTGCCAGCTCACATAGTGGGACATTGATTTGTTGAATCCCTTCCAGTGAGACTGGGACTGTTCCTGGTTGAGGTTGAGATCACTTCTGGCAAGACGTGGGGCTAGAGCAGTCTCCTTGACTAGTTTCCATCGCCTAAGGATGTCTGAGAGAAATTTTCCAGATTTCACCCACCCTAATTGTACTGGGCTTTCTATCTAACTGAGAGCCTGTCCCAGGGATCTCCATGGTTTTGGGTTGGGTGGAAAGTGAATGTACTGTGGTACACAAGGCATGGCAGTTGTGTGGGGCAGACTGGATGGACAACAGATCCTTTTTTTATCTATCCTTGTTTGTATGTTTGCATTTCAGGAAGACCTGGGCTAGTAGATTAGGGCAGAGAGACGTTGGATGAAATTTAATCCAGATAAATTCAAGATGCTTTTTCTCTTCATTCTTTCACTGGATGTTGCCATCTCTGGCAAAGCCAGCATTAGTTTCCCATCCATAATTGCCCTTTTAGGAGGCCAAATATGGAGAGCAAATTTACACTAAAATGATGAAACTTAAAATGGAATAAAGGAGCAGAGAAACTGAAGGCTTCATATACACAGATTCAGGCACCTGGTATTCACTGCCTAAGTTAGTGGTTGAGGCTGAAGTGCTCAACTGATTTAAAAGGTACCTGGATCTACACCTGAAGCGCTATAACCTGCAAGGCCATGGACCAGGTGCTGGAAAGTGGGATTAAAATGAGCAGCTAATTTCCTTTTTCTCTTTTTGGCCGGCGTAGAGACAATGGGCTGAATGACCTCTTTCCGCACCGTAACTTTTCCATGGTTCTATCTTTAAAAACAACAGGGCGAGTTAGTAGAGCCATAAAAAAGCACATAGAATCCAAAGTTTTGTACATATAGGAATAGAGTACAAAATAAAGAGGTAATGCTAAACCTATGTGAATCATTGATCTGACTCCAGTTGTGTCTAGTTTTAGGCACCTTATTTTAGGAGAGATGTCAGAAGAGATTTACAAAGCTGGCAAGAGAGGCTTTAGTAATGAAGAAAGACTGGACAAACTGAAGCTGGTTTTATTTGACCAGAGAAGCTTTAAAGAGCTGTTTGAGCAGCTGTTCAAAATTCTAAGGGGCTTTGACAAGGTAAATCGGGGAAGACTGTTCATGACTTGGTAACTCGAGGGACATAAATGTAATCATTATCAAAAAGGACAAAGGGAGAGATGTCTTTTATGCATTGAGTTGTTAGAATGTGGAATGCCCAACAGGAAACAGTAACTGATATAAAATCTGCTTTTAAAGATGAAATAGATAAAATATTTGAAAAAGGGAAAAATTAAAACAAGCCCATGTATGTATACTTGAAAAGGAAAACAAAAACTGGGACAGCAATCGGTAAAATAAGTTAACTGATATGATTATTGTTGTGTACAAAAGTAAGCAAAATAACCATGGGCAGAATCTCACCAACTTAGTCACTGGTGCAACAACGGGGCCATTTTCAGGTTTAGAACCTGAGCCCTCTGCACAGGCAGAAGTATGCAAGAACACAAGAAATAAGAGCAGGAGTGAACCATATGGCCTGTCGAAACTGCTCTACCATTCAATACCATCATAGCTGATCTTCTACTGTGAAGACAGACACAAAATATTTGTTCAATGTCTCTGCTATTTCCTCATTCCCCATGATAATTTCTCCTGTCTCTGCTTCTAAGGGACCAATGTTTACTTTAGCTACTCTCTTCCTTTTTATATACCTCTTACAATGTGTTTATATATTCCTGACGAGTTTACTGTCATATTTTATTTTTTCCCTTTCTATCAACTTTTTGATGGCTCTGCATGCCCAAGAGCTGCTCTTTACTGGAGCTAATAGCCTTCCTCCGGGCTCCCCGACCAATTAGAGAAGGCAGAAGGGGTGACGTATCCATTCTGGCAAAGGAAGGATCACTATTTAAAAGGATCATGACATGTTTCAGAAAAGTTCATCAGCACTTGGACTTTCCATGTCATTAGCAACCATAGGAATAGAGAGGTACCATAGGAAGGCTGTCCCCACTCTGATGACAAACGCCTTGCTGGCATTTGGCAATGCACACCAACCTGCTCCACTGGGAAGGAGGTCTTGTCACAGGGGGCTGAAGATATCAGCAGCCATGAGAACCTGAGCCTCCTGAGGTCCTGGTGTTCAGACAGAGCTGATCCTCCGCCTGCACACGTTGTGCTGGGGGGTCTCACATCCTTCCAGCTGGATCTCAGTGTCCGTCCCCTTTGCCCTGAGGAGGGGTATATGGCCGAGGAGAAAGCAGCTGGTGCTGCTTCTGGTGTAGCCTCTACTGCTGCTGGAGCCATTGGCGGTGCTGTGGGCTCTGCTGTTGCCCCTCAGCGGAGGTGGAAGCAGGAGCTGCACTTTCCTGATCTCGTGTCATGCTGGTGGCTGGCAGCAGAGAAGGTGCAGCTGAAGGAGAGTGAAGTGCTGGGCCGGTGAAAGTGCCTTCCCAGCAACTGACAATCACCTGTCAAGCAGTGGTAGAACTCTCTGAGAGAAGAGGTGCTTTGAACTGCAGTCTCTCAATGGCCATGGCTGGAGCTCTTCAGTGTAACTGATCAAACCCATCCCACCTTGTCAATCTCACCAAAGAAGCTCCTCCTGCTGTGCTCTCAGCTCAGTGACTCTGGCAAGCTGCTGACAGTCCTAGAAACAGCTTCCCCTGTCTGGGAAATCCAGATCTCAAAATCTTTTTGTCTCACTTTCCATTTGTCCTTTACCTTCTCTCCCATTATCTTTGACTATCTTTCACATTCTTTCTCTCCCCCTTTCTGTGCGAAAATCAGGCAGAAGATCTCTCCTTAATGCATTCAGGTAAATATGTGCAGGGGGCGTTCTCCCTCGTGACTTTGGCATCACTTGTCCCTCAACCCAACATCAGCAAAACTGGCTTGCTGCTGCTGGTCATTTATCTCGTTGCTGACGGTGGGATCTTGCTGTGCACAAATCAGCCACTGCATTTCCCTACATTATGACAGTCGTTACACTTCAGAAGTGCTCCATTGGCTGGTTTGGGACACCCTGAGGTTGTCAAAGGTGCTATAGAAATGCAAGCCTTTCTTTATTCCTTATTGCCAAGGCCCAGTCCGAGTTGTTTTGCTGACAGTCATGAATGTTTCTGCAAATATTCACACGTGGCTACAAATGCTCCTGATCACATTCCTGGGTCTTTCCTGACCACTTGTATTCGTTATTTGTTGCCAACTGTGCCATTTAAGATCTTGTAACTTTTTTCTCCTTTTCCTGATGGAAGGAAGTTCCCTGAGACATCAACCAACGATCAGAACTTGCCTGCATGAATGAGTGAGATGGACTAGCAGAGCTGCTGCCACTTCCCTATCCCTCTTTACCTTTCCTAGGCATTGCCTGCTTTCTAAAAAAAAAGACTTGCATTTATATAGCGCCTTTGCTGCCAATTCAGTATTTTTTGGAGCGTAGCCACTGTTGTAGTGAAGGGAAGCACCGCAGCAAATTTGCGCACAGCAAGCTCCTGCAAACAGCATCACGATAATAACTAGATAATCTGTTTTCATGATGTTGATTGAGGGATAAGTATTGGCCAGGAGACCAGGGAGAACTCCCCAGCTCTTCTTCAAAATAGAGCCATGGGATATTTTACATCTGCCCAACAGTGCAGCATTCCCTCAGTAATGCACTGGAGTGTCAGTCTTGACTTTTGTGCTCAAATCCTGAAGTGGGACTTGAACCCAGAACCTTGAGATTCAGGAACAAGCATGCTACCATTTTTAAAAATATTCTTTCATGGGATGTGGGCGTCGCTGGCTAGGCCAGCATGTATTGCCCATCCCTAAATGCCCTTGAGAAGGTGGTGGTGAGCTGCCTTCTTGAACCGCTGCAGCATGTGGTGTAGCTACATCCACAGTGATGTTAAGGAGGGAGTTCCAGGATTTTGACCCAGCGACAGTGAAGTTCACAGATCCAAGTTCCAAGTCAGGATGGTGTGTGGCTTGGAACTTGCAGGTGTTGGTGATCCCATGCACCTCATGTCCTTGTCCTTCTAGGTGGTAGAGGTGGTGGGTTTGGAAGGTGCTGCCTAAGGAGCCTTGGTGAGTCCCTGCAGAGCATCTTGTAGATGGTACACACACTGTCACTGTGTATTGGTGGGGGAGGGAGTGAATGTTGAAGGTGGTGGATGGGGCACCAATCATGTGGACTGCTTTGTCCTGGATGGTGTTGAGCTCCCTGAGTGTTGTTGGAGCTGCACTCATCCAGGCAAATGGAGACTATTCCATTGTGGAGAGTGTTGCTTAACTGAGCCACACCAGCTTGCTTTTTTGCTGGAAATACTCTGCAGGTCAGGCAGCATCAGTGGAGAGAGAAACAGAGTTCATATTAAACAGCATAACCAGCCTGACCTGCTGAGCATTTCCAGCACTTCCTGTTTTTATTTCAGATTTCCAGCATCCACAGAGTTCAGCTTTCTGATCATTCGTTCCATTTGCCATTTTATATCAAAATATATTTGAGCTGTGCTTCGATTGACCACAGCCATCAATCGTCATCCACCTCTTCCTCCTCCTCAGCTTGTTGATGTATCTAGGATACCACACAACTGTAGTATTATGCTACAAAAGCATAACAGTGAAGACATAGCAACTCTGAAATAAAAACAGAAAATGTTGGAAACACTGCTCAGATCTAGCAGCATCTGTGGAGAGGGAGCTACAGATTTAACTGTCTCAGGTTCTGATGAGAGGTCACATACCTGAAACAATAACTTTGCTGCTCTCTCTACACATGCAGCCAGACTTGCTGAGTATTCCCAGCATTTTCTGCAAAGTATGACTCTTTCAGTTTGTTACTATACCTAAGGTACCACATCTTTCATTCGATATTGTGCTGTAGTACCTTAATGGAAGAGGGACATCAGTAGCTGAGAAGATTGACTGCTGACAGTTTATATCCAGTAATAGAGAACCAGAACTGTTTGGCAACGGGGACATTTCTGACTGGTAAAATCTGATACACGTGAGAATATTCTGGTTTTCAAATTTTCAGATATTCATAGGATGTGAGTGTCACTGGCAATCCCTAATTACTGTCAAGAAGATGGTAATGAGTCATCTATTTTAATATAACTGAGTGGCTTGCTAGGCTGTTTCAGAGGACAGTCAAGAATCAACCACACTGCAGTGGGTCTGGAGTCACACGTAAACCAGACTGAGTAAGGATGGCTGATTTCCTTCCCTAAAGGGCATCGGTGAGCAAGATGGTTTTTAATGACTTTCTAGTAGTTTCATAGTCACTGTAACTGAGACTAGCTTTTGATTTCAGATTTATTTATTAACCCAATTTAAACTCACCACATGTCATGGTGGGATTTGATCTCCAAGGCCTCTAGATTATTAATCCAATAATATAACCAGTGTACTCCTGCGACTCTCAGACAAGCTTCCCAGACATGCAAGAGGCCACAAGGGCATCAGATTTCTCTGCATCTATGATCAGGGACCTGTCTCTTTTTGTAATTGTTATTTTGTTAGAGCAGTATTAGTATTATAAAACATTTGCAATTATAGCAGTGGTTTTTTTTTACGGTGTCTGACACTGTCTTTCAGATGTTAGGACGGAGGTGAATTGGAATACGTCATTCTTTTCGGGAGTCTCCTAGCAGAAATGCTGGAAAACATTGGTTTAATTAGCTTCACTTGAGCCTGCATCAGGGAAGTGATTGATATCACTCCCAAGTCCCAGCCTGGCCAATGCTAGTTTCACGTGCCACCAATCAATCAGCTCTCTCAATGACACTCATTGCGTTTTATTCATATCACAGCAAATCTCCTGTCACGCTGCTCATGGTGCATTAAGAGAAAACTTGTATTTGCATAGCGCCTTTCACTATCTCAGGACATCCCAAAGCGCTTTACAGCCAGCTATGTAATTTTAAAGTGTAGCTGCTGTTGCAATTTCCAACCAATTTGCGCAGAATAAGTTCCCACCAACAGCAATGGATTACATGACCAGATAATGTTTTAGTGATATTTGTTGAGGGATAAATGTGGGACCAGGACACTAAGGTTAACTCTTCTGAGCATCTTCCAGCTGTACTATGGAATCCTTCAACTCCAGCTGGGAGGTCAGGTAGGGTCACGATTCAATGCCTCTTCTGAAAAACATCTGTCAGTGCTGAACTCCCTCAATCTGCTGGCCCAGATTATTTTGTATACTAACAGGAACATTATACCATGGAAAACAGTGTAGTATCCTCCTGATGGAGTGTAGGTCTATGTTCCTTTAAGGCTATATAGTCTAATTGATACCACACCCAGCTCAATGTGAGAGGATGCAGACATTTTTTTATGTTTCCAAATATTTTAAATGATTTCCTTAAAGTTTTGCTTCAAATATGAAATTTGCCTAAGGCAACAGCAATGGCAACTCACATATAATATATAGTATAGAATATATATATATATATGTGCATGTGTGTATACACAACAGCACCTCTAACCTAATCCAAAGTGCTTCACAGGAGAGACAACTTTTGACATGGAGTCAAGGTGACATTTTACAATAAGTGATGATGTCTTCAAAATTAGACAAGAAGTGTGTACATACCAACAATATTATAGATACATACAGGATTGCAAAATTGTCTTCAAAATTATTTCTCTCATTAGTGTGGTGTTGAATAATCTTGAGCCTGAAGATACCTCAATTTTATGATATTGTGTGTGGGATTTGCTGTTTAAGACCTGCAGTATTCCCAGGTCTTTTTTATGGTGAACTACAGGAATATTCATGACCTTGACTTATAAAATACACTGGGCTGATAAACACCATGAATTAACACTTGGCTCTCGGTCTTGCATCTGTAATCAGCAATATTTTTGCAGTTAAGCCTAGGAATAGACAAATAATAAATCACTCAACTGGTTACATCAGAGGCTCCTTAATGATGGTGTTCCTAAACGCACTGCTTGGTCTGCTCTCAGCCATAAGAACATAAGAAATAGGAGCAGGGCTAGGCCATTTGGCCCATCGAGCCTGCTGTGCTATTCGATAAGATCATGGCTGATACCAAAATAATCATGGATAATGAAGACCTTTTCACTCATCTTAATTCACCCAACTAAAATATCCTAGTGTCCTCCATCACCTTGCCCTGTCCATTGTTTTTAAACAAGTTTAAGGGATTTTATTTCTCCCTCCAGTACTCCATCCAGGATCCAGCCCAGATGTTAACCCTTTATTTTTTAATTCATTCTTGAGATGTGGCATTGCCGGCAAGGCATACATTTATTGCCCATCCCTAGTTGCCTTAAGAAAGTAGTGGTGGACCTTATTCTTGAACGACAGCAAGCAATTTGATACAACTGAGTGGCTTTCAGGCATCAAATGGTAGTTTAGAGTCAACTACATCGATGCAGATCTGGAGTCACATATAGGCCAGACTGGGTAATGACAGCAGGTTTCCTTCCTGAATCTATATTGGTGAATCTGTTGGCTTTTTGTGACAATTGAACAGCTTCATCATTACTAAACTAATAATAAGTCAAGGGGCGGAACTTAATGGATTTAACATAAGTAAAAAGATGATAATAGTGAAAATAATGGGACTTAAGGTAGGCAAATCACCAGGATTTGATGGTTTCCACCCCAGGATATTAAAAGAAATGTCAGAGAAAATTTCAAATGTGTATGATCACTGAACCCCCCACTATCAATATCCTGTGAGTTACCATTGACCAGAAACTTACTGGACCAGCTAAAAAACTACTATGGCTACAAAATCAGGTCAGAGGCTGGGAATTCTGCAGTAAACAGCTCATCTCTTGACTCCCTAAAGCTTTTCTGCCATCTTGAGTGTGGTGGACTGTTCTCTACTTGCCTGGATGAGTGTAGCTCTAACACTCAAGAAGCTGACACTATCCAGGACAAAGCAGCCAACTTGAATGTCTCCCCATCAACCATCTTAAACATTCACTCCCTCCACCACCATCACAGGGTGGCAGCAGTGTGTACCATCCATGCACTGCAGCAACTCACCGAGGCTCCTTCTACAGCACTTTTACTACCTATAAGAACAAGGGCAGCAGGTGTAATCACCTGCAACTTCCCCTCCAAGTCACACACCATCCTGACTTGAAAACATATCGCCTTTCCTTCGCTGTCGCCGGGTTAAAAACCTGGAAATTCCTCTCTAACAGCACTGTGGGTGGGCCTACACAACGCAGGGTACAATGGTTCAACAAGACAGCTCACCAACACTTTCTCAAGGGCAATTAGGGATGGGCAATTAATGCTGGCCTTGCCAATGTCACCCATAACCCATGAATAAATTTTTTAAAATACCTGGGGAAGCTCTCCATATTCAGGAATTGCGTCTTAGGATTGGAAAGTTAACTATGTCACCTCATTAAAAACGTAATAAATAGGAGCAGGAGTAGGCCATTCAGCCCCTTGAGCCTGCTCTGCCATTCAATAAGATTGTGGCTGATCTGATTGTGGCCTTAAATCCATTTTCCTGTCTGCACCCCCCATAACCCTTGATTCCCTCGGGGATCAAAAATACCTAACTCAGCCTTGAATATATTCAATGACCCAGCCTCCACTGCTCACTGGGGAAGAGAATTCCAAAGATTAACATTTAAGAAGGGAAGGAAAATGAAACTAGTTAACTACAGACCCACCAGTTTAACATCAATTATAGTGAAACTACTGGAATCTATCACTGGGGACAGACTGACTGAGTACTTGGACAAGTTTGAAGTGATTAAAAAGAGTCAGGATGGATTGTTGATGGGGAGATCATGTCTGACTGACCCAGTTAAATTTTTTGAAGATGTCACAGAGTGGTGGATAGCGGAACACCTATGGATTTGATCTATATAGGTTCCTAGAAAGGATTTAATGAAATTCCACCTGGCAGATTTTGTTAGCGAAAATGGAAGTGTTCTGAGGTGGAGGCAGAGCAGCATAATCAGCTTAACTGCAACCTGGTAATATGAGTGATAATAGATGGGGAGGCAGAAAACAGAAGAGGGATCATCGGTGAGATGTGATCTATTTCCTGGGCCTCTGCTTCTTACTGCATATTTGAATAACTTGGATGAAGTTTGCAGATGGTACTAAGTTCGGAGACACAGTAAGCTGCACGGGTGGGAGCAGGAGGATACAAAGGGACATAGTCTAAGTGAGGGGACATAGCTATTGCATACATAGTTCAATGTGGGGAAGTGTGAAGTCATCCACTTTGGATCTGTAAAAAACAAATTGAAATATTTTCTTGATGGTGAGAGGCTGGGAACACTCTGGAGGAGTAAAGGGACTTAGTGTCCATATATGAAAGGAATCAAAACAGCAAGTACAATGCAGGCCTTTTTTTCCTTAAGGAGATTAGAATATGAAAGTGAGGAAATGAAGCTTCAGTTTTACAGAGCCTTGGGCAATCGCCATCTGGAGTACTGCATTCAGTTTTGGGCATCATATTGCAATAAGGATATATATATTCAGTCATTTATTTGTGCTGTGTCTGGAGGCAGGTCCTTGGCTCATTGTCTGCTGATGCTGCATCCTGAGCTGTTTATCTTGGCAGTTTTTGTCACCGGTGGTTTGCTATTGCCTTCCTCTCTCAGGGGCAGGGAGAGAAGGCAGCTCCCAAGTTTACCTCAGCCAGAATAGGAATTGAACCCATGCTGTTGGTGCTATTCTGAATCACACACTGGCCCTCTAGCCAACCATTCCCCTCAAGGAGATAAGTAGCCCATAAGATATTAGGGGTCACTCATAGCAATTTTTTAAAGCTATTGCAAGACCAGGGACATGGGTACACGTTACTAAAAGGCAAGTTCAGGACCGATATCAGGAAGTACCTAATGCAAAGAGTGATCAATATCTAGAAACAGCTCCAAGCTGAGGGTCATGCTGCCACTTAAAAGTTGTTCATATAAGATGGAATGAGGAGAATTTTTTTCTCTCAAAGAGTCATGAGTCTTTGGAACTCTCTTTGTCCTGGGGAGCAGTGGAGGCAGAGTCATTGAATATTTTCAGGCAGAGGTAGATAGATTCTTGACTAACAAGGGAGTCAAAGGTTATTGGGGGTAGGCAGGAATGTGGAGTTAAGGTCACAGTCAGATCAGCCATGATCTTATTGAATGGTGGAGCAGACTCGAGGGGCTGAGTGGCCTACTCCTGCTACTAATTCATATGTCTGTATGCCATGATGGGTACCTGGGTGTCTATGAAAGAAAGAGCTGGTTGAACCAAATGGGCTTCATCATCTGGACTTATACTTGTGATCTTTGCCAAGTGTGTAGCTGGACTTTGTATATGCCCACAGAACCTGAACCATTTTATCAACTAAGCAAACCTCTCTGGTAATGTTTAGTCATTAAAAGAAATTTGCTATAGCAGTCAGCATTTAGCTAATCCTGTTATAATGGGCATTGAAAAAACATTACAATACACAAACCAGGACACATTCAACTAAATTGTTTAGATTGTGTTCAATAAAACACAAAGCCAAGCGAAATGCAAGGTGCTACAAATCACCATGGAGGCTGATCCATTGTATCAAAGACCTGGAAAGACTGGAGAAAAATGTCATTTCAGCCTGCAAAGGAAGCATCTGAGAAGTGATCTTATATAAGGTACTTAACGGAATGGAAAGATAACTATTACCTAATTTATTTCAAACACTCACCAGATACATTCACCAGAAAAAAAAGTTTAAGTAGCTTTCTTCTCTAGAAAAGAGGAGGCTCAAGGGTGACCTAATAGAACAACAACAACTTGCATTTACATAGTGCCTTTGATGTAGTTAAACGTCCCAAAGTGCTTCTTGGGAATATTAATAAACAAAACAATAATAAATAAAATTTGACATTAAGCCACAATAAGGAGATATTAGAACAGGTAATCAAAAACTTGTTCAAAGAGGTGGGCTTTAAGGAGCGTCTAAAAAGAGGGAAAAGATATAGAGAGGTGGAGGGGTTTAGGGGGGGAATTCAGAGCTTAACGCCCAGGCAGCTGAAGGCACAGCCACTAATGGTGGAATGATTAAAATCAGGAAAGTGCCAGGAGTGGAGGAGTGCAGAGATCTTTGGCGGGGACAGGGTGGCTTGTAGGGATGGAGGCAGTTACAGAGATAGGGATTTGAAAACAAGGATGAGGATTTCAAAATCGAGGTGTTACTTAGCCAGAACAAATTTCGGTCAGCAAGCACAGGACTGAAGGGTGAATGAGACTTGATGTGTGTTAGGATACAGATGGCCGAGATTTGGATGAGTTTAGGATTACAGAGGGGGTAAGATGGAAGGTCGGCCGCGAGTCCACTGGAATAATCAGATTCACAGTTAACAAAGGCATGGCTGAGGCGGAAGTGAAGTGGAACAATGTTACGGGGTGGAAATAGGTGGTCTTAGTGATGGCACAAATATGTAGTTGGAAGCTCTTCTCAGGATCAACTATGACACCAAGGATGCAAACATTCTGTTTTAGACTCAGCCAGGGAGAGGGATGAAGTCGATGGTAGGGAGTGGAGTTTGTGGCTGGGACTGAAAGTAATGACTTTGGTCTTTCTGATATTTATCAGTTCGTCTTTAAAATTATAATGATGTTTGAAAGAGTAGACATGGGAAAGATGTTTTCACTTGTAGGGGAGGCCAAAACTAGAGGACACAGGTATAAGATAGTCACCAATAAATCCAAAAAGGAGCTCAGGAGCAACTTGTTCACTCAAAGAATGGAAAGAATGTGGAATTGCCATCACATAGTATGGTTGGGGGAAACAGTATGGATGCAATGGAGGGGAAACTAAATAAGCATATGAGGGAGAAAGGAATAATTTGACATAATTCAATGAAGAGGGGTGGGAGGAGGCTCATATGGACATGGATTAGTTAGGATGGGCTGAATGGCTTTCATCATCCACATCTTGAGATCCTGTTGCTTGTACTCCAACAATTTGTAAAAATTCGTAAAAGATAATTATTGCCATTTTTGGTCTTTATCTCCTTAAGTGCATACTGTTCCTCCAACCCAAATGCATTGATTCACAGGAAAAAGACTGTTATTTTGTAGTAAATTATTATTTTTCACAATCAAGCATCATACAGGCTGTCCAATTCACATGTTGCCACATTATGCCACTGCAACAGATGCTAAATCAAGTTTGATTTAAATTGTCATGTTGAAAATAGATTATATAGATAGTTATATAAAAATGTTATGTCGAACAACTTCTTCTATTATAAACTTATCTGTCTATACTTGTAATGGAAGCTACCCATGCAAACTTGTCACGTTGAATTTGCCCCCTTCTCCTTCAATGGAAGCTCTGCAGCATCATAACTTGGTGGGAGGGTGTAGTTATAAGGTGGTTCAGATTGAGCTCACCTGCAGTCGAATAGGTTGATCATGTTGGGAAGAATGGTGAGGTACTGGAGGAGAGTCAGTGTTCATGAAGCTGTTTCAATTAAGAGAAAGTGCCCACAGGAGAGCAGACGAGTTGACACAACTGAACTCACTTTGGTGTGGAACAAGAAACCTCAGTGCACAATAATCCCCCAGCCACATTCAGTACATATTAAAGGCCTACAGGCTTGGCCTAAATAGCCAAGTGGTTATGGTACTGGGTTTATAACCCCAAGATCAAGAGTTCAACTGTGCCTGATTTATGCCAATTTTGTTGATTTGGTTTTCATTTAAAAGATTATCAAGAGTTCAAATCTCACAATGGCAAACTATGTAACTTCATCTGAAACAGATGGAAATGGGTTTAAAGGGCTACAGTTCACTCAGGGAGTCCAAGTTGAGTGCATCATGTATTTTATACATGCATATTGTAGTCTGGAGCTGTGGATAGTGAAAGTAGAGGCTCCAACATTCTTTCCATCACAATGCTGACCAGGAATCTCTCCCGCTCTTCCTTCCTGCCATTAGTGTGTGTTGCAAGGATTTACAGGTTGATACTCAAACCTGTTCGGCCGTGCTATGAACACACCCTCCTTGGCTGTCAAGTCCTGGGGTTGGTCTTGAACCCAGAGCTTCGAGCTCAAAGGCAGGGACACCACCCACTGTGCCAAAAGACCTCCTCAAAAGTTAACACTGTAGTATAAACGTTAACAGATATCGGGGAGTGATCACATTTCTCAATCCCTGGTTCTGTGATTAGTGATTGTACCAGAAACTAGATTAGTGCACTTCTGTCACTCCCAGGCCATAATTATTCTATAGATCCTCAAAATTCACAATTAGATAAACAGCTTTTTATTTTTTAAGAATATGCGTCATTCTTTCTGTCTATAAATGATTTGACTACCTTTGTTAGACTGTTCTTTGTGACTGACTCCTGGATATTCATTACATTCTATGCATTAATATATAACCCACCTTAACCCCTTCAATAAATTCTAGCCTGTAACTCACTCTCAGGTACCTATCATTCCCTACTAATAAAGGCTTTTCCTGTTTTACTTTGCCCATTCGCAGTGTAGTATAAATTTGCGAGTAATCGATAATTTTGGGATGGATCTGATTTCATTTCATCCATTTTCTCAGCATCATTTTGTTCAAATGGCAGCTTACCTCAATACAGTATCTTTAACGCAGAAAAACATTCCAAAATGGAAAATGACATTACCGAACATGAGTATGAACATCGAAGAAGCAATATTTCAGTAAAACAGAGGCCCGTGTGCTCTCTCAGGTAGGTGTAAAAGATCTCAAGGCACAATTTAAAGAAGACCAAGGGAGTTCTCTGCAGTGTGATGGCCAAGATTTATCCATCAACCGATATCAGTAAAAGAGATCATTCAGTTCTTTATCTCACATCGCTTCATATTTTGTAGTAATTTCTGTGGTTTGAGTGTTTAAGTACCAAAATAAGTGTATTATTATTTAAAATAGCCATCCAGAAGCTGAAAATCAAATGGAAGAGCCCCCTTTTAAAGAAAGGGGCATAATTAATAAATAACTTAATCGCAATACCAAAGGAAACTTATAAACTTAAATAAAAGTATTATTACTATTATCCACTATACAAGTCTCCATCAGAGAGCTACTCCGTGCTGATGATGATGCACTAATATTCCATACTGAGGAACACCTTCAGTGGCAAACGGACGGACTCTCTCACGCCTGCAAAAAGTTTGGTTTGACCATCAGCAAGAGGAAGACAAATATCTGATCCAGAAGTTGCCATACCGCCATTTATCACCGTTGACAATGTGACACTGAGGGTTGATGATAACTTCACATATCTACGCTCCATAATCACCAGCAAACTGTCACTTTGATGCTGAAATCGACACACATTGCCAAAGCTGCATCTGTTATATCCAAGCTGCGTGTGAGAGTGTGGGACAACAGCAACCTGACTGAGAACACCAAACTGCGAGTCTCCCAAAACTGCATCCTCGGTGCACTCCCCTAAAGAGGTGAGACCTGGACAACATATGCCAGGCTGGAGTAAGGGCTGAACAGTTTTCACCTTCGCTGTCTCAGATGTATTCTTAGCAGGACAAGGTCACCAACTCAGAGGTCCTGGTGCATGCTAATTCCATCAGCAGAAATAATTGCAATTCCCAATCCCAATGACAAATGGGGTTCAACTGGTTACCCGCACCTGGGGCATAGGGTAGACACACAATGATCCATTCAGCGTAACTCATGCAGCCCCAGACATCTAAAGGAGTCACAGACCTATCTCATGTGGCTATATGACACTTGTTCCTCTGATAAGTTGTATGTGGATCACTCAGGGGTCACCTAACTATTTAACATGGAGGAGTCTTGTTCATTATCAGAATTGTTATGTCTTTCAAATCTTCAGGATATGATGCACTTGCACTTGTATATCACCTTTCACATCCTCAGGGTGCTGTATAGTGCTTTAAATTCAATGAAGTGGATCCACTATTGTTATGTAAGGAAATGTTGCAACCACTTTGTACACGGCAAGCTCCCACAAACAGCAATGAGGTGTGCTTGAGGCCGTCCCTGGCCCAAGTGGATCTGCTGAGACTGGAGTGCATAGCGGAGACACATTGGCAGCCGTTCCTCTCGTAAGACAATGGTTTACAACTTTGTATTAAGCGTCGCCTGATCTGGCCCAGGAGCCCCACTCTGGCATGGCAGTCTCTGCCGCATTTGTTGCAGAGGAAGACAAGGTGCACGATTTGCTGGTCTCTGTTTTTTTTGGTGCTCTCCTCTCAGCCAGCTGAGTTTTTTGTTTTTGCTCATCAAACATGCCCTTTCAAACTGTCAGCCCGCAGAGGTGACAGACGTCAGCAACTGTCTCCCAGTTATCAGTGTCAATGTCCACCATATTCATTTATGCTTGCAGGTGTCCTTGTAGCAAAGGAATGGACACCCAAGAAATTGTGACCCTGTGGCCAGTTCACTGTACAGAAGTTCTTTGGATATACAGCTGTCATCCATCTATTTGGCCATTGTAAACATCATTGGCTTGGTGCTTTGGTGATATATAAATGCAAGGTGCTTTGGGACACCCTGAGGATGTAAAACTTGCCATATCAATGTTACTCCATTTGGGACATCCTGCGGATGTAAAAGTTGCTATATAAATGAAAGTTAGCTTGGGACATTCCGAGGATGTATAAGTTGCTATATAAATTAAATCAGTTTGGGACATTTTGAGAATGTGAAAGATATCTAACTGCAAGTCACTTAAGAAGAAGTGACAAGAACTTAATGATGTGGTAATATCAGTGCCAGTCACTTTGGGATTCCCTCAGCATGTGAAGACCACTACACCAAATGGAAGCTCCTCACGTAGGGTCCCCAGCTTGCGAAAGGCGATATACAAATGCACGCCCGCCCTTTCCATGACGCGGGCAGTGACGTCAGCGACGCAGTCGCCGATTGGCCCGCCGGGCCCACCAACCAGGCGCGGCCGTTTCCCGGGGCCTGACCAATCAGAGCCGAGTTGCTAGCACGCCGCATTTATTTTTAGTATCGGGGCCGCGTCGCAGCCCCTGACGTCGTGCGTGCCATCCTTCCGCCTGAAGGCCGTGTTTGGTTAGGGGGGGAGGGGAGGGGAGGGGAGGGGGGCGGGGTGATGGTTGGAGAGGGGAAAGTAGATCCCGGACGGGGACCGGGAGGACGGGACTGGAAGTAGTTCCGGGAAGGGGAGAAGGTGGTGGTGGTGGTGGAGGAGGAGGAGAGGGGGAGGAGGTGGGGGGAGACTGTTGACCGTGGGGAGGTGAGCTGATATAAGTGCGCCAGGGAGCAAGGGGCGAAAGTTTGGGCAGAGGCTGCTCGGGGCTGAGAGGCGGCGGCGGCACCAGGAGCCCGGACTCGGGATCGAATCCCAGCGCGGCAAGTAAGCCTTCTCCATCTTAAAAAAAATATATATAAATTAAAATAAAATTTAAAAAAAAAACCCTCCCAACGCTTGATTCCAGCAAAATAATCCATAAAATTAATTCAGCTCCCAGCTTCCCCCCCCCCTCCCTAACCATATATTGTAAAGGGGGTGATATTTATCCTGTTATGTTAAAATTCTGGCGGGGGGGGGGGTTTACACTATAATCCTATTGTCAGTTTAATTTTTCTGTCGCTTGGATCTTGCCAAAAAAAAGGGAGAAAAGCAGGCCTTTTAAACTAGAATTAATATTCGTACGTGAGAGGGTGAGTTTAAAATGCAAAGTGGTCTCTTTCTTCTCTTCCCCACCGCAAAAAAAAGCCTTTAAAATGATCTGATGAGGTATATTTAATGACCTTTAAGTTTTTTTTTAATTAAAAAAAAAGGGGGGTTGTCTGTCTGTCTGTGTGTTTGTGTTATTTTTTTTATATATTAAATAGATAAAAAAAATAACGCGAGGGCTTCTAAATCCTGTTTTGTCAGGGGCTTGTTGATGGGACATAATATATTTTGTATTAGGCTGGACTTTGAGGCTTTTTGAAATTAAAAGAGGAAAAAAAATAGAGAGGGAGAAGAGGGAGGGAGGGAGGAGGAGGAGGGGGGGGGGGAGACAGTTGTTGACGTGTTCAGTCAGTAATTTCACTGCCAAGTCGAGATGTGTCGATTTATTATTTTTCTTTCCCACTTGATTCAATTCTCTCTTAATGTCATGGAGGGGGGGGGTTTGTTTTTTTGGGGGGGGGGGTGGTGGTGTTGGTGGTGGAGAGAGGAGGAGGAGGGAAGAATTGTGTTATTTCTTTCCCCCCCCCCCCACCCACCCCCCACCACCAAAACCCCCTCAAAAAAATTAATGGGGGGCGGGGGGACTGTGGGGGTACATGAGGTGGGGGGGGGGGAGAATCGATCTTTATCTTAAATGGGTTTAATCAAACGATGCACAACCAGCTCTGGATTAAGATCAGGTTTTAGGGGATTTGAAAGGTTAAAGTCCTTGGGTTGGACCCTTTTTTTAAGTTGAGGGATTTTGCTGTATTTTCCCCCTCCCTCCCCCTCCCTCCCCCTCCCTCAGCCAGTTTAATACTTCGCTGATTGGGGAAAGTGTGGATGTTCGTGTCTTGAGAGGTTTTTTTTAAGGTTTTTATTTCTCTCTCTCTTTCCCCTTCCTCCCCAGTCAGGTTTGATTTTTTTAATGGAATTTGTGAGGAGGAGGAGGAGATGGGGAGGGAAGGGGGTGTGAGTGAGAAGGGGGGGGGCGGGTGGGGTGGGGGTGGGAGGGGGGATGGGCTCAGGGACATTTAATATTGAGCAATGGGGGGGGGGAGGGAGGGAGGGAGGAGGGAGCGCGACTGCGCCTGCGCTGCGGGCCGCCCCAAGCCGGCTCAGTTGCGCATGCCTGCCGCCGCGCCGGCACTCCACTGCATTCTGGGGCTTGGAGTCCCTCACCCGGCCTCGGGTCAGCGCCCGGGCGGCGAGACGGACTACAACTCCCATGCTGCAACGCCAGCCAGGCCACTCGCCTTGCAGCGTCGCCTTCAGCCTGTAGGGCCCCTTATTTGGCTTGTTTGGCTGCTTAAGCTAGTTAAAATGTCAAGAAAATAGTGACGCCCAGCACAGCTGGGTTGCAGTGCAGTTTTTTTTTTAAGAGTTAGGAAAAATTATAATGAGCATCTCCATTAACCCTAATTTGCATAGATTTACTTTAGATTTACTGCATTGCTTTATTTATTTCCTCCCACTCCTTGTTCTACAGGTATTTTGAAAATTAGTTGGCAATTGACACTCCAGGTTAATCTGTTCCAAGTTTAACTGCAGGAAGAATCCTCATCCAACTTTATATTTTATTCTTTCATGGGATGTTGTAATTGCTGTCTAGGCTAGTATTTATTGCCTATCCTTAATTGCCATAGAATCGTAGAGGTCTGCAGCACAGAAAAAGGCCCATCGAGTCTGCGTCGGTCAAACAAATACCTATTCTAATCCCATTTTCCAGCACTAGGCCCATAGTCTTGTATGCCATGGCATCGCAAGTGCACATCCAAATACTTCTTAAATGTTGAGGGTTTCTGCCTCTACCACCTTTTCAGGCCAAGAGTTCCAGATTGCCACCACTCTCTGGGTGAAAAAATTCTTCCTTCCACCCCCTCTAAACCTCCTGCCCCTTACCTTAAATCTATGCCCCCTGGTTATTGATCCCTCCAAGGGGAAAAGTTCCTTCCTGTCTACCCTATCTATACCCCTCATAATTTTATACACCTCAATCATGTCCCCCCTCAATCTCTTCTGCTGCAAGGAAAATAACCCCAGTCTATCCAATCTCTCCTTATAACTAAAACTATCCAGCCCAGGCAACATCCTGGTAAATCTCCTCTGCACCTTCTCTACTGCAATCCCATTCTTCCTATAATGCGGTTTCCAGAACTGCACACAATACTCCAGCTGCGGCCTAACCACCGTTTTATACAGTTCCAGCATAACCTCCCTGTTCTTATATTCTATGCCTTAGCTAATAAAGGCAAGTGTCCCATATGCCTTTTTAACCACCTTATCTACCTGTCCTGCTACTTTAACGGACCGGTGGACATGCGCTTCAAGGTCCCTCTGATCCTTGGTACTTCCCAGGGTCCTACCATTCATTGTGTATTCCTGTGCCTTGTTTGTCCTGCCCAAATGCATCACCTCACACTTATCCGGATTAAATTCCATTTGCCACTGACCAGCCCGATTATACCCTCCTGTAATCTAAGGCTATCCTCCTGACTATTTACCACCCCATCAATTTTCATGTCATCCACGAACTTACTGATCAACCCTCCTACACTGAAGTCTAATTCGTTGATATATACCACGAACAGCAAGGGACCCAATACTGATCCCTGTGGAACCCCGCTGGACACAGGCATCCAATCACAAAAACGCCCTTCGACCATCACCCTCTGCCTCCTGCCACTCAGCCAATTCTGGATCCAATTAGCCAAATTGCCTTGGATCCCATGGGTTCTTACCTTCATTATCAGTCTCCCATGCAGGACCTTATCAAAAGCTTTGTTGAAGTCCAAGTTAACTACTTCAAATGCATTACCCTCATCTACCATCTGGTTACCTCTTCAAAAAAATTCAGTCAAATTGGTCAGACATGACCTCCCCTTAACAAAACCATGCTGACTGCCCTTGATTAATCTCTGCCTCTCCATATTAATTCTGTCCCTCAAAATTGTTTCCCCACCACTGAGGCTAGACTGACCGGCCTGTAGTTCCCTGGTTTATCCCTTCCTCCTTTCTTGAATAATGGCACCACGTTGGCTATTCTCCTCCCTTTCCTGTGGCCAGAGAGGTATTGAAAATTATTGCCAGCGCCACTGCTATCTCCTCCCTTGCCTCACTCAATAGCCTGGGATACATTTCATCCGGGCCTGGAGATTTATCTACTTTTAACCTCGCCAGACCACTTAGAACCTCCTCCCTTTCTATGCTAATTTCTTTAATTATATCAAAGTCTTTCTGCCTGATTTCCATATCCACGTCGTCCCTCTCAATTGTGAACATTGACACAAAGTATTCATTTAGAACCCTACCTACGTCTTCTGCCTCCATACACTAATTACCACTATGGTCCTTAATGGGCCCTACTCTTTCCCTCATTATCCTCTTACTCTTAATGTACTTGTAAAATAACTTCCTTTATTTTACCTGACAATGTTTTTTCATGTCCCCTTTTTGCTCTCCTAATTTCCTTTTTAAGTTTCCCCCCTACACATTCTATATTCCTCCAGGGCTTCTGCTGTTTTGAGCACTCAGTATCTGCCATAAGCCTCCCTTTTTCTCTTTATACAATCCTGTATATTCCTTGATATCCAGGGTTCCTTGGATTTATTGGTCCCACCCTTTGTCTTTACTGGAATATGTTGGCCCTGTACTCTCCCTATTTGCTTCTTGAATGAGTCCATTGTTCTGATGCAGATTTACCTAAAAGCAGCTGCTCCCGGTCCACTCTGGCCAAATTATATCTGATCTTATTAAAATCGGTCTTCCCACAATTTAGAACTGATTTTTGGCCCATCCTTGTCCTTCTCCATAACAACCTTGAATCTAACAGAGATATGATCACTACCTGCTCCCCCACTGATACCTCTACCACTTGCCCGGCTTTTCGTTCCCTAAAATTAATTCCAGGACTGCCTCCTCTTTTATAGGATCTTCTACGTACTGGCTTAAAAAGCTCTCCTGAATGCATTTTAAGAATTCCACTCCCTCTAAACCTATCACACTATGACTAACCCAGTTAATGTTGGGGAAGTTGATGCCCCGCTATTACTACTCGGTTATTTTTACACTTCTCTGAAATTTGCCTACATATCTACTCTTCCATTTCTCTGACTGTTTGGGGGCCTATAGTACACTCCCAGCAATGTGATTGCTCCTTTTTTGTTTTTCAGTTCTCACCATATAGCTTCATTTGAGGAGCCTTCTCAGATGTCATTCCTCCTTACTGCTGTAATTGATTCCTTGATCAATATCGCGATACCTCCTCCCCTGTCTTGCCTGAAGACCCTATTGAGCTGCCAACCCTGCCCCCCTCTCAATCGTGTCTCTGTGACAGCAATGACATCATACTTCCATGTGTTAATTTGTGCCCTCAACTCATCTGCCTTATTCGTCAGATTCCTTGCATTAAAATAAATACCATCCAACCTTGCCAAACTCCCTTGTACCTTAACTAGCCTATAATTTCTATACCTTCCAGACTCATTTGCTCTTTCTTCTAAGTGAAGCCCTTGAGAAGGTGGTGGTGAGCTGCCTTCTGAACCGCTGCAGTCCACACGGTGTAAGGACAGTAGGAAGGGAGTTCCAGGATTTTGACCCAGCGGCAGTGAAAGGCAGCAGTGATTCAAGAACTGCAGGTGGTAGTAGCATTGTCTGGTGGATTGAGACCTTGTGTTTCAGAGACCTGAGTAGAACTCACTGTGCCACCAATAAAACAAAAAAGGAGCAATCACATTGCTGGGAGTGTACTATAGGCCCCCAAACAGTCAGAGAAATGGAAGAGTAGATATGTAGGCAAATTTCAGAGAAGTGTAAAAATAACCGAGTAGTAATAGCGGGGCATCAACTTCCTCACCTCTATTCCCTTTTGTCACCAAGGGGAACAGCTGACCATTTCACTGGATTGTAAGGTAATTATGGATGAGGAGGGCTGTTTGGCGCATTTTGATTCATGCATCCTCAAGTACCCTATTTGCATAGATGTAGACAAAACTGTGAAATGGGCAGACCCATGACTGATGAAATTTAATATAGGGAAGTGTGAAGTAATGAATTTTTGAAGGAAAATGAGAGGTTTTATAAATTAAATGGTACAAACTAAAATGAGTGCAGGACCAGAGAGATTTGGGGATTCACATACATCTCAGGGCAAGTTATTAAGGTTGTTTAGTTTTTTTTAAAAAAGAGCATTGCAGCATCATTGGCCTTATAAATAGAGGCATAAAGTACAAAATCAAGGAAGCAATGCTGAACCTTAATAAATCAAAGGCTAGATAGAGTATTGTCCAATTCTGGATGCCACATTTTAGGAAAGCTGTCAAAGCCTTGGTGAGGAGGACTTCTATTAGAACTCTGAAAGGAATGAGGGCCTTCATTTACATGGAGAGCTGAGAGAAGCTGGGGTGTCCTGTTCTCTTTAAAGCAGAGCAAATTGAAAGGAGATTTCTTAATCGGCACTCAGTGATGAGGAATTTTAATAGTATATTTTGGGAGAAACTGTTTTCATTGTCAGGATTTGTAACTAGGGGATGCAGATTTAGGATAATTGGCAAAATTAATTGGTGTGGAGCAGGCAGATGAAACTTTTTGCAGCAAGTTGTGATCTGGATGCACTGCTTGGAAAGGTGGTTGGTGAAGATTCAGGAGTAACTTTAAAAAGGGTTTTGAATAACTATTTGAATAGGAAAAAATTGCAGGGCTATGTTGAAAGAGCAGAAAAAGGACTAACTAGATGGCTCTTTCAAAGAGTTAGTACAGATGTGATGGCCTGTATAGCCTCCTGTGTTGTATGACTCTAATTGGAATTGTTTCTAAAATGATTTCAGGATTTGTACTTTCCACTACTCTATCTGGCAGTCTATTCCATATGTTGATCAGTGTGGGTGAAAAAGAATTTCCTGGGTGGGATTGAGTGACACAGTGGGCTAGCACATTGCCCTTTATGCAGGCTGGTGGGGATGTGACTCCTCCTTATACTGATGGGTTAAAACTTGGTATGTCATTCAAAGACCTAGTGCCAATGTGATCTGCCTTGTGTGCAAAACTTGCCAAAAACTGGGAAACCAACCCTGGGGTAAATGGAAATGTTTTCTGCTTTGTTGTCCAGTGTTAAAGGTCAGGTATATACTGTGGCAAGAAGCCAAGTGAAGCATTAAGTAGCATGCTTCAATCTGTGACCTTTCCTATCCCACTGTCAGTTTCTGTGACAGCCATCCCTGCTGCCTCTCTGATTGGTGATTTGTGGAGCTATGCCACTGAGAGCTGGACAGAGACTGTTCCAAATGTTTGTTTTTTCCTTTTGACCTTCAGGAGATTAGCCCTCCCTTTGACATCCCAATCAGTCTAGACTAGATTCAAACCCTAGGCCGTATACTAAACCACTGCACCACCATCATTTGGAGTGTTCAGTTCAGCTTAAAATCTACTGCACTCAGTTTTGTCAGTGTATTAAAACAAGAGAAGTTATGCTCATTCCAATTTGTTTTCTTTCCAGTCCTGAGTGTGTTGACTTTGGGGTGGATGGTGTAGGCTGGCAGTATCTTACACAGGTGACGAGGCAGTGTGTGTGGTGGCAGGCTCATGACAGCAGAGGGCCTTTCAGTTGAAATGGACCCTGCCCTTGTCTGTTGTCCACGTGCCCACTTTCCAGCAGAAACTGCTGGCTGCTGATCAGGAGCAGGAACGTTCTCCCCCTTCTAGCCTGGCCTGTGTGTAATACCCTTATGGCCACCACAGCTGATATCAGCTAACCGAACGTTGGCCAGGGATCAACTCTGACCAGCTCCTAGTCTGCATGGCTAAGTGCTACACAGGGCAGTGCCTTTACCCAGTAGATCATGGAAAGAAGTTTTAGTCGGGTGTTATTCATCGTGCAGCCTCCCATCTGAGTTGATGGTTCTGTCCTGCAGCATTGGCTTTGGAGATTTGCCTTATCTGAGGATATGGAAGCCTGCAGCCATTAAACCAAATTATGTAAGTCATGTAGTGAATTTTTTGTTTTAACAACGTTACCAATGCTTTGGTGAAATAGGCTGCAGCAATTGTACTGAGTCCCACATTTACATAGTCAAAAACAGATACAGTCCATTCAGCCCAGCTCCTGCATATAGGTGTTTATGCTTCAAATGAGCCTCTTCAAATGTCATCTCATTTCTCCCTATCAGCATATCCTTCTATTCTTTTCTCCCCTCATGCATTTAGCTTCCCCTTAAAAGCTTTGATGCTATTCACCTCAACTGCTCCATGTGTTAGTGAGTTGCAGATTCTAATGTCTCTCCTGAATTTCTTATTAGGCCTATTAGTGACTATATTATATTTATGGCTTCTAGTTTTGGTTTTGGCCATAAATAGAAACATCATCTCTACATCTACCAGTATGTTTTTTTCTTGTTCTCTCCCCTCACAGGGCAACAGTGCAGATCACCTGCAACTACAGGCAGTTTGTTGGTGTAATTACTTAAACCTCATGAGGCCTGTGGTACCAAGAAACTGACCAGATGTCACTCCAATTTTCTAATGTAGATTTTCCCCTTCCTGGGATAAGTTTCATGGGCTGCTTGTGCCTTTCCCGGATGGCCACGTGAGCTATGGCTGTTGAACCATTATATCCGAGCCCTATTCTATAATACTGACATCACTTAAGGATGTGGAAACCTGGGCAAATTGAATCCTTCCTAGCCCAAGGACACTTGGATAAGTTGTGGTGCACATGTTACTTCCATAGCTGTGATGAATTAACTCAGTGTAGCTTGGGAATGAAACCATGGACCTTTTCTAATCTCTGATCTGATTGGATGTGGACAAGTGAGCTAATTGGGTGGATTTTTAAAAAGCATCCAGCAAATTTTTAAAAAAAGGCATGCTCTGGCCATTTATTTTGTAGATGCTGTGTTCAAAATGGTGGAAGTAACCTTGGAGTGGACTTGATATGCACAAAAATAGAACACAAATGAAAGAAAAATCTAAGTGGGGATAGTGTTCATATTAGGAATCCTGCAGCGTATATTTTTCACAGCAGTTTAATTGTGTAATTAAAACAATATTGTGTCAAACCAGTAAAATAACATAGCAGGAGCTCGGTCAAAGCATAGTTGGTCTGTTTCTGAAGCAGCTTTTGTGTTGCATGTAGTGGAGATTTGCACGAACTTTGCTTGTGCTTCTCCGTGTAACAGCTTTTCATGTCGTCGACATTGTCCATATAAAGAAAGCATCAGGCTAAAAGGAGTAGAAATGGTGGAGCTTGAGCTGAGGGCAGTGTGAGAGGAACAGAAATCTAAATTAAAGGGAATGTCAAAGATCTAGTTAAAGAAAAGTATTTTTAGGATGCAGTAAGGCTGAGATTTACAAAGGGAATTTAAACAAATTAAACTGGAAAAGGCTGACTTTCATTAAGCTGTGGTTTCATGGGGAGACAGTAGAGGCTATTTGTGGTCATTGTCATTGTGAGTTAAGTTAAGCCAGTGAGTGTCAGCAGGCAATTTAACTGGTAGATATTATAGACAAGCTCGAAAACACCCCCCCCCCCCCCCCCCCCCCCCCCCCCCCCCCAACACCACCACCACCACCACCACCACCACCACACACACACACACACACACACACACACACACACACACACACACTTCAGTTAGAGGTCATTGGAGTGTATTGAAAAGCAAGGAATCCCTCCAAACCCATCTCTAACTCCAGGTGTTGAGGAAAATTGCAGTGCTTGTACTGAGATCTGCAAGCTCAGCTCAGAAAAGACCAGGGCTCAAACTTGGCCTGTTTGGTTCAATGTTCTAATGTATTCTTGGTAGGACCTTCATTAATGACGTTGTTAATCCACTCATGTGACTTTCACGTCACAGCTAGAGCATTGAGCTCACTGTGTGTTTATAAAACAGAAATTGTGTTTTGCAAGCTGATAGCTCTGCGCTTGTGGTTTTTGAACAATCAGTATAGACTGACCTAGCACTATTCTTGTGGTTTTTTTTATTCATTCATGGGATGTGGGCTTTATTGGCTAGGCCAACATTTTTATTGCCTGACCTGAATTGCCTTTGAGAAGGTGGTGGCTGCATTCTTGAACCACTGCAGTCCATGTGGTGTAGGTACACCCACAGTGCTGCTAGGGAGGGAGTTCCAGGATTTTGCCTCAACAATAGTGAAGGAACGCTGATATATTTCCAAGTCATGATGATGAGTCACCTGAAGGGGAACTTTTCAGGTGGTGGTGTTCCCATGTATCTGCTACCCGTGCCCTTCTAGGTGGTAGTGGGTTTGGAAAGTGCTGCCTTGGTGAGTTCCTGCGCTGCTTCTGAGGAGTTGCAAATGGTGCTGAACATTGTGCAATCATCAGCGAACATCCTCACTTCTGACCTTATGATGGAAGGGAGGTCATTCATGAAGCCGCTGAAGATGGTTGGCCTGAGGACACTACCCTGAGGTACTCCTGCAATGATGTCCTGGAGCTGAGATGACTGACCTCCAACAACCACAACCACCTTCCTTTGTGCTAAATAGACTCCAACCATTGGAGAGTTTTCCCCCTGATTCCCATTAACTTCAGTTTTGCTAGGGCTTCTTGATGCCACACTCGGTCAAATGCTGTGTTAATGTCAAGGGCGGACATTCTTACCTCGCCTCAGGAGTTCAGCTCTTTAGTCCATTTTTGAACCAAGGCTGTAATGAAGTTAGGAGCTGAGTGGACCTGGCAGAGCCTAAACAGGGTGTCAGTGAGCAGGTTATTGCAAAGAAAGTGCTGCTTGATAGCACAGTTGATGACTCCTATTACTTTACTGATGATTTAGAGTAGCCTGATGGTGTGGTAATTGGCAGGGTTGGATTTGTCCTGCTTTCTGTGTACAGGACATACCTGGGCAATTTTCCACATGCTGGGCAGGTGTCAGTGTTGTAACTGTACTGGAATGGCTCAGCTAGGGGTGCAGCAAGTTCTGGAACACAAGTCTTCAGCACTATTGTCAGGCCCCATAGCCTTTGCAGTGTCTAGTCCCTTCAGTTTCTTAATATCATGTGGATTGAATCGAATTGGCTGAAGACTGGCATCTGTGATGCTGGAGACCTCTGGAGGAGGCCAAGATGAATCATCCACTCAGCTTAAGATTGTAGCAAATGCTTCAGCCTTATCTTTTGCATTGATGTGCTGGGCTCATGCATCACTAAGGATGGGGATATTTGTGGAGCCTCCTCCTCCAGTAGGTTGCTTAATTGTCCACCTCCATTCATGACTGGATGTTGGAGGACTGCAGAGCTTAGATCTGGTCTTTTAGTTGTGGGATTGCTTAGTTCTGTCTATCACTTGCTGCTTATGCTGTTTGGCATGCACAGTCCTGTGTTGTAGCTTCACCAGGTTGACATCAGATTTGGTGCTGTCCCTGGTATGACCTCCTGCACTCTTCATTGAACCAGGGTTGATCCCCTGGCTTGGTGGTAATGGTAGAGTGGGGGCTATGCTGGGCCATGAGGTTACAGATTGTGTTCGAGTACAGTTCTGCTGCTGGCCCACAGCACCTCATGGATGCCCAGTCTCGAGTTGCTAGATGTGTTCGAAATCTATCCCATTTAGCACAGTGGTAGTGCCACACAACACGATGCAGGGTTTTGTCAATGTGAAGGTGGGACTTCGTCTCCACAATGTGCAGTGGTCACTCCTACCTATACTGTCATTGACAGATGCATCTGTGGCAGGCAGGTTGATGAGGATATGGCCAAGTATGTTTTTCCCTCTTGTTGGTTCCCTCATCACCTGCTGCAGACCCAGTCTAGCAGCTATGTCATTTAGGACTCTACCAGTTCGGTTAATAGTGGTGCTACTGAGCCACTCTTGGTGCTGAACACTGGAGTCCCCCACCCAGAGTACATTCTGTGCCCTTGCCACCCTCCATGCTTCCTCCAAGTGGTGTTCCATGGGGGGGCACTGACTCATCAACTGAGGGAAGGTGGTACATGTTAATCAGCAGGAGGTTTTCTTGCCCATGTTTGACCTGATGCCATGAGACTTCATGTGGTCTGGAGTCGATATTGAGGACCCCCCATGGCAACTCTCTCGTGACTGTGTGCCAATATGCTGCCACTTCTGTTGGGTCTATCCTGCCAATGGGACAGGATATACTCGGGGATGGTGATGGTGGTGCCCAATCAGCATTTTCTGTTCATATAATCCTTTCAATTGTTACAAAGTAGTCACAGCTCGGGGCCTTTTCAGCACCAATAGGTTATTTGATCATCTGATGCATGGTGTAGTTAGAAGCATTTTCCTCATTGCAAAGTTTACAATCAACAGTAGGTTTTAGTAGGATCCGTGATAGAACAGCAGCTTTACCTAGCAGGTCGTTAGTTATGCAGACCAAGATTTTCCAAGCTTTGACCCCTGCTTTGTTCTAAGTTAATTGATGTTTAGTAAGGAAATGTTAGGGCTGCCACAATTGGCACATCAGGACTAGGGAGGATGTCGCTTGCTGATTCTCCACATTGGCTGAAGAACTGATGGTGCAGGACATCACAGCTGAACTAGCAAATAATTTGTTGTTGCGATTCAGGCATGGTTCCACCTCTTGGGCAAAATAGTGAAATCGGGCTGCAGCAAGGAGTCACTGCTTTTCAGAACGGGGTGTGGGTTTGAATTAATTTTAATTTGTTCTCTTTCGCAAAGAAAATCAGCTGATTCACAAATGTAATATCCTGCACCCATTGGAGAATCGGAGCCGTGATATGCTCCGACAGGTACCTTCCCTACATATAGTTGTCACGGGGACAATGTATTTCCCCCAGTGGCTGATCGCAGATGGATTTGGGTGGATCAGGGAGCCACTTAGCACATGTGGCATGGCGGCTTGAGAAAAAGGCACATGCTTTAAATTGGTGCCCATATCATAAATCCCAACACTGACTGCATTTTCACACTTCACCCAAAATGTGTATTAGAAACCTGGAACTCTTTTCTCCACCTTGTTCTCTCTCCTCCCCCCCCACCACCACCACCACCACCACCACCACCACCACCCCTACCCCACACACAAAAGGTCTGTGGATGCTGGGGTTGCTAACCTAGAAGGACTAGGGCAGTAGATGTGTGGGAACACCACCTGCAAGTTCCCCTCCAAGCCCCTCACCATCCTGACTTGGAAATATATCACTGTTCCTTCACTGTTGCTGGCTCAAAATCCTGGAACTCCCTCCCTAACATCACTGTGGATGTACCTACACCACATGGACTGCAGCAGTTCAAGAAGGCAGCTCACCACAACCTTCTCAAGGGCCACTAGGGATGGGCAATAAATGCTCGCCTAGCCAGCGATGCCCATATCCCGTGAAAGAATAATTGGAATAACTCTTTCAAGATTGGGGAAGGTAGACTTTTGTTGTGTGGCTATCAAGGAGCAAAGATGTATAATCAAGGTTGACATACATATCACCTGTGATCTAATTGAATGGTGGACCAGGATAAAGGGGCTGAATGGCCTGTTGTTCAGTGGATGCATTGTTATATAACAGACCAGTCTGGTGTAGCAGCAGAGCTCCAGTTTGGTTCTGCATCCACACAGGCCAGGGAAGAAAATCTCAACCCGGATTCCTGCTTGTAATTATCCACCATCCTTGGCCTGAAGTTTAAATGCTGGATAAACGTAGGGCAGGGCCATCTGTGACAGAGCATCCTATTCACATAGTGGATGACCACACTGTCGACATACCAGTGAACTGCTACTTGTGGAAGCAAATGTTGTGACTCATTAGCTCTGGACAAAGAGGGCAAGTATTTCAATGGGTGTATCCATTTTTGGGTGTGGTCTTTTTAGTTAACCAGAAATCTGTAGGGATAGAAAGAAGTAATTGGTAAGTATGTTGATGAAATGTTCTGGAATTAATTGTTCAGTTTGTAATGTGGAATAGCTTATCTTGTGAAATGTGCTAACTGACAATATCCAAAATCATTGGAAAAGCCATCACTTCAATTTTGTTTCATAGTTAAATGGTCTGTTAAAGTGCAGTTTATAGTGTTCTCCCTTCTGCAGAAAGGATATACTAATGGAAATCAATCTGTGTGTCTTGAACAGCTAGAATATATCTGAGATGTTGAAAATGTAAGGTAAGCATTAACCTCTGCACTTTGTTTTTATTTGATTTCCAGCATTCATGACTTTGCATAATAAAACGCCAATCTACCTACTGGAGTCGCTTACTGAGGTACAAATTTTATTTAAGTGAGAGCAGCTGAGATGAAATTTGAAATGGTTTTAAAATCAAAATATTTTCTTAATCTATTGAGGTAACTTGATACAATTGCTGAGATATACTGTTAGAGAAGGGAGAATAGGATTTTTTTTGTCCCTGACTTGCTGTGAGGTTTCTGTTTTATTGTAAAATAAGAGGGGAAAGTAGTTCATGCTATTTCAACAAATTGCATGATTTTTGGTTTCATTAATTTTCTCTCATTTCTGAAGGTGCTGTTTTATAGATGCCTGACTTTCTGGCACCTAACCCAAGTGACACATTCTACTGTGGGCCCTGACATTGCAGGTTGGCAGGCTGTTCGCCTACAGATGGCATTTACAATCCAACCAAGTCATTTGCTCTTCATTCACTTTGACCAAGAGTTACTGGCTGTCGTGAATGGGAGTCAGCCCATTCTAGCACCCATGCCTGAAACCAGGGCATTGAGGCCATTTGTAACTTCATAATTCTTGCCTGACTGAGGCCAGCCAACACATTGCAGACAGTGGATTGAAATTGGAGCTTTATCTGCAGAATTAGGATGTACAGAGGGGGACAAATTCCTTCTGATTGTCATCTGGAAACTTGGTGAAAGTGTATAAGTGAATCTTTAAAGTTAGGATTGGGTGTAGCTCTGAAGCTTCATACACTGTATGGCTGAACGGCTTGGCTTGTTGGACCACTTGGGATCTTGGGGGTGGGTGGGAGGATGGAGCAATTTTATTTTCACACTTGAAGATGTAGAATCTAAGGGATGAGTGATACAGTAGACCAAAGACCAGATGTTAAGAGTAGGGATATAGCACTAGAGGAGGTTATAGAAGCCAAGTGGAATCTGGCCGTTGTGGGAATATATAAACTGGGACAAGAATTTTGAAGTTTAGCCAGTGAGGGATAGGAATCTAGTGAAGATTAGATGCATGTGTGGGAATTTATGAACTAAGTTGTGATTGTGCTTCTGTGCCTTAGGATGTTTTCCTTCCTTCATCATGTGTCCTTGGCTCATAGTCTTTCCATGTCTCTCTATCCTGTGCCAGTCTTTTCATTTGACAACCTACTTCAGTTTTCAAGCCATCCAGCATTGATATTCTCTCCCTTCCTCTTCCCCTCTTTCCTTGTAATCTTCCCTCCATAACATCTCTTACAGTTCTGTTTCCTCTTCAGATGTGCCCTGCCCAGACACTCTGTTCTTAATTACATTCAGAAAATTGTTGTTCTGTCACTCTCCTCAGCACGTCATCATTTGTTACTTTTTCTGTACAGTTGATCCCTTCCATTCTCCTCCAAACTCAAACTTCAAAGCTATTTAGCAAGTTGGTCTCGTCTTTCCGTAAGGTCCGAGAATCTCACCCAGATGAAACAACACCCCAATTCAAGCTCTTCACAAGTTGCTTCTCGAATTGTTTATTCAGCTTTCTGATTAACAGCAGCCTCCTCTTACCAAATGATGGCCTTTCTCATTGCTCCCCTTGTTCTTATTTCTTTTTGTTACGTTACAGATCCTATCAAAATACAACTTGCATGCAATGAAGTTCATGGATTCTAATTCTAACAGGTTTTAAATCTTAGGTTTTTAGATTCTAACAGGTTTTGGAATCGTAATCTACTAAATAAGTGAATACAAATTCCTGGTTGGCAGTGACCCACCCTGCTCCTCTTCTGGACAGCACTTGCTTTAGAAATCCATGCCATTTTTAACATTGTGACAGAGCTTAGTGAATCAAATTACTTCTCTTTCACTTTCCCAGAATCAAGTGTAGTGTTGGAGAAGTTGAGCTGTAGTTAACATGATGTGGATACGGTTTTCAGTGTTGGTAAAGTAAGACTAGAAATGGGAAATGTTTCTAGAAATGGAAACGAGTCATATTTGTGATGTATGGGGTGTGGACTAGTTGACCATATGGCTGAACAGGAAAGCTCCTTCAACTTTGGATGCAGCCTGAATCAATGAGCAGCTGGCATGGAGTAGGGTAGAGGAGGCTAATGTATGAACTGCACGGTGGAAGATGGGTTGCATTTTTCCAATATTAAATTTAAGAAGCTATTGTGAAACCGATGTGTTGGAGAAAATCTGTTCCTGACTGGGGTTAAAATTGACCTTGATTTTGTTGAAAATGTCACCCCTCTGTGTGGATGCTTGCATAACACTGTAACTGAGCAGAAAGAAACTGATCACCCTCAGTCCCCATTAACAAAACTGCTTTGCTACAACAAATTGCAATATAAAAATGCCCTTTAACGGGTAAAATATCCCAAGGAGCCTTGGCAAACAAATTTAATAAACAAGCCACATAAGGTGATATACTAGGATAGATGACCAAAAGCTTGGCTGAAGAGATGGGTTTTAAGCAGTTTTTAGAGGAGGAGGGAGGTGGGCCAGTGAAGGTTAGGGAGAGAATTCCAGAGTGAAGATGGAGGCAGTTGAAGGCACGGCTGCCAATGATGGAGTGATGGAATCGAGGATGTGCAAGAGGCTAGAATTGGAGTGTTGCTGGGCTGGAGGAGTTGTTGAAGTAGAGACACGAGACCGTGGAGTGATTTGATATCCAGGATGAGAATTTTAAAATTGAGGTGTTGTCAGACTGGGAGCCAGTGTAGGTCAGCAAGCACAGGGGTGAGGGGTGAACAGGACTCATTTGCCTCTGATTCTTGTGGCTGAGATCAGGAATTCATTGGCAGGGCCTGTTGCAAACAATGTGAAAAGACTGTTCTGCATTCTTTATTGATTTTTTTTTTTTTACTGGCTTCTTTCTTCCCAACGCTTCTCCTCCCACCCCCCAACCTTCCCCCCTCCCTGCCAATCCCTAGAGTACCTCAGTTAAATAGCCATTATTCATGGGAAAGCTGAGTGATCTGGAATGGGAACCATGCTGACATTTCTTTCCCTGCCCCTTTCTCCCCTCCCAACTCCAATTTGAAGCCATTTAGACAGAACAGTGCAGGGAAGCTACAATTTGGAATGTTGTACAGTTTCTCAAGCTGCCTCTGGAAAGCATGAATTGTAATTTGGAATGGGGTATGTGATGTTTCTGCACCAGCCATTAACGTTGAACAAGGGAGGCAGTTTTGTATAGTGACCTTCTGGCCTGGTGACTGGATAGTAGCTCTGAGTTTGTCTCTAACATCCTTGCAGCTGTTAGGCTGGATTCCAGAGGTGGTGAGCACTTGTGCACCACATGACCCAGGTGCCTTGTTAACAGTTTCAACTAATTCTCTCCAAGCTGTGTTAAATGTACAATGTGAGCTTTTATTCAGATCTTTAAATTCTCCTCCATTCTTAATTTCCAGAGCAGATAGGCTTAGTATGCTAAACTGGTTTACGTTTGAAGTCTTGCCTCATTCTCCCTTGATTATCATATCAATATAATGGCTTGCTATAAATCAGCTGAAAATTTCACCTAATGCTGCCTGGAAATGACAAGTTAATTTGAAACTGCAACTCATTGTGTCTTGTTGATGGGTTATGAGTTTGCACCTGCAAGTTTCTCAGTTGATGATTTTCGTACCTTGTTTGTGAGGGAGGTGAAGCTGCCAGACAAAGAGAAAATAGCAGGTGATGTAATCTGGGTCACTCCCATGCAGCTCTAACAGATGCTTGCAGACCAGAATTGGCAGAGTCATGGGGGCAGCTTAATCGACCATCCTTTTGACAGATTGATGCATGGCATGTGACACATGTAGAAGAGAGAAAAGACAACAGCGTACACATCACGGACAGGTAACTTAAAACCTTCTGTACATAAGCAGCAGAGGTAGTCTTCATCCCAGAGGAGAGGATTATAATCTTGTCATCCTTATTTGAGCTTAGTGTCATTTGATGCCTTGTTTTAATGACAAATGAAAACTGAAGACTGATGCTTGGCTCCTATTTAGAACTGTAAGCCCTTGGACTACTTGCTGCCCTGAAGATACAGTATTAATTCTTGCTGGGATACACTTCCATAAGGACTGCAATATGCTAGTAGTTTACACAAAATGGCCAGTGTTTATCTGTGAAGCTAAATGTGCTGTTTGACTATTGAGTGTTACAGAGGAGTTCCATTGCGTCACCATCCGCTATCTGTAAAGACACCCTGAATAGCTATCAAGATTGGTGCCTTACATGATGAGGTTTCAGAAAGGTGTGATTTTTAAAAAAAATATATATATTCTTTCATGGATGTGTCGCTGGCTAGCCAGAATTTGTTGTGCATCTCTAATTGTCCTTGTGGAGGTGGTGGTGAGCTGCTGCCTGGAATTGGTGCAGTCCATGTGGTGTGGGTACACCCACAGTGCTGTTAGGGAGGGAGTTCCAGGATTTACACCCAGCGATAGTGAAGGAACGGCAATGTAGTTCCAAGCCAGGATGGTGAGAGGCTTGGAAGGGAACTTGTAGGTGATGCTGTTCCCATGCGTCTGCTGCCCTTGCCCTTCTAGGAGGTAGAGGTCATGGGTTTGGAAAGTGTTGTCGAAGGAGGCTTGATGAGTTGTTGTAGTACATAGTGTAAATGGTACACAGTGCTGTCACTGTTCGTGGTGGAGGGAATAAATATTTAAGATGCTGGATGTGGTGCCAGTCAGGTGGGCTGCTTTGTCCTGGACGGTGTCAAGTTTGTTTGTGGGAGTTCCACTCATCCAGGCAAGTGGGGAGTATTCCATCACGCTCCTGACTTGTGCCTTTTAGATGGTGGACAGGCTTAGGCGAGTCAGGAGGTGAGTTACTTGCTACAGAATTCCCAGCCTCTGGCCTACTGTGGCTACAAGAATATTTTTATTCTTTCATGGGCTGTAGACATTGCAGCCAAGGTCAGCATTTGTTGCCCATCCCTAATTTACCAACTGAGTTGGTAAACACCATTTCAGTGGACCGGTAAGAGCCAACTACCTTGGCTGGTCCAGCTCTGTTTTTGGCAAATGGTAACCCCCCAACAATGTTAAGTATTTTTTAGTTGATTATTACTTATTGAAAGTTTTCTTTCTCCCTTGCCTACCCCACAACCTAGGTTCATTGTAGCATTCCAACTGGCTGGCTGAGACCTGAATCAGCATAGATTAGAAACTGTGTGGACTGTGTGCAACTCTGTCCAATACAGATGCTATTTGGTTGCAGAAACTTGTAGCAGCAAGTTAAGGAGAACCAGCCTTCGCTTCCTTTCCCAATTACGCTGCTTCTGCTGTATAACTGTTATAGTGGGACCTGTCTTCAGTTAGGTTTTGGGTAGAGTTTAGAAGTGCAAATCATTAAAAAAAATAATATAATAAGTGCAGAGGAAATAAATTGTTCAAAGCTTGCAATACTGACTTCCTTAGTGATTCATTTGCAAGGAGGAGTAACAGATTCCAGGTGCATGGTGTTAGCTGATCTCTCTATTTGTCAGCGATTGATCTAGTGCAGCTGGACTAGAAGAAATGGAACAATCAGCCATGGTTCCTCTACCCTACTTCTGATTGTAATTCAGTGACATCACCACGTTGCTCCCCCACCCCCCCCCCCCCAAGCCACTAGAAAGTGGATGGGTGTAAATGTGTGCTGTTACCTGCCAACCCCAGTGAGCTGGGTTGAGTTTAGCTGTGCCTCCCTTGCCCCATGCTGTTTAAATACCTGCTGTCCCTTCTGAGAGACATGCTGAGGGCTCTTTGTGCTGTTGGCAAAGTGCCCCAGGATGAGTCAGCACCTTTTCAAGAGGTGAAAATTATGCAGCTTCAAAATAATTTTTCATTTTAAAAATGTGATTCAGCTGCACTGAGGAATATCTCACTCGTGTAGAGAGGGTGTGAGCTGAGCTGGAAGTTGTCCCATTAGCTGCCTTTGTGATGGTGAAGTCATCAGCAATATAAATGTGCTGGCTTCGCCATCCAATCCTGTACAGGATGATGCTGCAAGCTATTCTCAGAATTTGCAATTTGGAAAGGAGCTTTGGGAGTCACAAGATGGTAATAGCATTAAGGAAAGACACAGCTGGTCTTGGGTTGCAGTAAGAGCTTAAATCATGGTGGCTTCTCAGTGCAGGTCCAGCAGAGGGAGGGGCATAACGCTAAACATTTCAATGTGACAAAGTGTAGTTTTAACATAATACACTAAGTAAACCCATCTTCAGAAAGGTGGTAATCATGGCAGTGGCCACAGGCTAGTATTGTATTAAACTGCAGATTCTAAAATAGTATTTCTACTTGCAGCGAGCAAACCATATTGATGAAATTAATACAAAGATAAAAACAAAAAAACTGCAGATGCTGGAAATCCAAAACAAAAACAAAATTACCTGGAAAAACTCAGCAGGTCTGGCAGCATCGACGGAGAAGAAAAGAGTTGACGTTTCGAGTCCTCATGACCCTTCGACAGAACTTGAGTTCGAGTCCAAGAAAGAGTTGAAATATAAGCTGGTTTGAGGTGTGTGTGTGGGGGGCGGAGAGAGAGAGAGAGAGAGGTGGAGTGGGGGTGTGGTTGTAGGGACAAACAAGCAGTGATAGAAGCAGATCATCAAAAGATGTCAACAACAATAGTACAAAAGAACACATAGGTGTTAAAGTACCTATTTCCATTATATAAAAAAACATCTTTTATGCTCTCCCCACCCCCACTAGAGCTATACCTTGAGTGCCCTACCATCCATTCTTAATTAGCACATTCGTTTAGATAATATCACCAACTTTATCTTTAACACCTATGTGTTCTATTGTACTATTGTTGTTGACATCTTTTGATGATCTGCTTCTATCACTGCTTGTTTGTCGCTACAACCACACCAACCCCCTCCACCTCTCTGTCTCTCTATCTCTCCGCCCCCCACACACACACCTTAAACCAGCTTATATTTCAGCTCTTTCCTGGACTCGAACTCAAGTTCTGTCGAAGGGTCATGAGGACTCGAAACGTCAACTCTTTTCTTCTCCGCCGATGCTGCCAGACCTGCTGAGTTTTTCCAGGTAATTCTGTTTTTGTTTTTGTTTTTGATGAAATTAATTTTGTGTTGGGGTAGATTGGCATTTGGTCTTTTTCAGCACAACCAGCAGTAATGCTGAGCTTAAATAGGGAGCTAACCCACTCCAATACTTTTTATATTCAGATAAAATACATTTAATGTAATTTGTCTAAAAGTCAAGGGATTAGCCAACAATTTTGTGAGATCTTCCTCCTAGTTGGGCTAGTAACTTATCTATCCTTTCTCCTGTGTATGTCAGTATTTAGTTATTCTATAAGACAGATGCTAGAATGCTCATCATAACTTTTTAGTGATTAAATGGATTAACAGTGAAAGCTTGTGGGGTGCGTTTGTGCTGTGTTGCAACTCCAGACACCACTCTCTCCAGTGCCTTGTCTAGGAGACTGTTGTCATGTTGAGACACTGGATGGGGCAGGGTGATGGTAACTGTAACTGAAGCATACTGTCCTTACCTCATCCATACTTATATTTTCCAGCAGGATTCACAGGACTGATTATAAACTCTGCCTTTTTCTAATCTCTTCCACACACCACCCCTCCCAAGCCCAGCTCTGGGGTAATGAGGCTTATCGATTTACCCTCCTGCTGGGATCAGCTAAATGAGTAGCCTGGGATGGTAGCTGTGGTAAATATTGTGTAGGAAGTGAGGGGCTGTTGGTGCAGAGTGTTGATCTCTTCATGTGCTTTGGTAACATAGCAGCAAAATCTATGCTGCCCAGCATTCTGGATTGAAGAGCATCTGAGACCCAAGTGCTCTCTTGGCTCCAACACAAGTGATTGCAGTAACTCATTTTGATGTCTGCTCAAATCAGACTTTCTACTGTAATTCTACTAGTAAATTTCCCCAATGAGTTTTTGTGCTACTCTCTGCTAACTGAGGACCTTGATGGTAAGCTTGCTTCCAAATTCAAGTCGTGCTGCTCAGCATATATCCACCCAAAAATATCTGTGTCAAAGAAGCAATGTGATTTTGCTCTGATATTTCCAATTGTATGAGCATAATTGAATGTGGCCAGTGTGTGTGAATGATGCTTAAACAGTAGCTGTTCTTTATATGTAAGCTCATAGCTCAGGATGACTTGGGTGCCAGAAGCAGTAGATTTGCACTGGAACTGAATTCTTGATTATTAATTTTACAAACCTCAGTATATATTTCAAACAATATCCCAACCTGGCCTCTGTTCCTGGCAATGGAAGCAGATGAGAAAGAGTGTTGCTCTTTTTTTTTTGCTGAAAAAAAAAGTACTTTGGCTTGGTAAAGTGTGATATTGAATTCAAAGAAGGCCATTCAGTTAGATCATTGCTGCTCTGTACCTCACTCCACGAACCTGTCTTTGCATAATGTCCCTTGATAACATTACCTCAAATCTAATCACCTGTCTTGAACTTGAAAGTTTCAATTGATCCCCAGAATCTACAGCCTTCTGGGGCATGGAGTTCCAAGTTTCTTCTACCCTTTGGGGGAAATGGTGCTGCTTGATTTTTCTACGAAATGGCTTGGATCTATGCCCCCCTCTTCTGGATTCCTCTGCCAGAGGAAACAGATCAGCTGCATTTGCCCTATTGAATCCCTTTATCACAGTAAGCACCTTAATTGGATCACACCTGATTGAACCTTCTAAACTCACTAGAATATAAGCCAAATTTGTGTGACCTGTCCTAATTTAATCCTTTAAACCCTGGTACCATTTTATTCAGTTGTATGCTGTTTTGTCTGCACAGATGCAGCCTTCAGATTTCTGGAATGGGCTTGGGAGGGAAGAAGGGGAGTATTGTGCTCTACTGTGATGACCTTGTAGTCCAAGAGCCCGTGGCTATGTTCCACATGGTGAACAGGAGTTAAATGTACTGTCAGTGATACATTCCCTTCAGCAATTTCCAGCATGGTGTCAGTATTGATCAAGGCAAGACCTTAGCTGATCTCTCCAGCTGCTCCCCCTCTTTTCTCTTTCTGTCCCCCCCCCCCCCCCAAAATTCCTTTTTAACTTGGGTGCTGAGGCCAATTGTAGCTGCTGTGGCTGAGAAGAACAAACTCAACACAGGGTTCCATTGCCATTTAATAAACATAATGCTGAAAATATTGAGGATGTTGCTGTTGGAATTTTAAACAGTGTATAAATATTAATGCAGCCACCAGCGTGACTATTCTCAATTTAAATGTTTAAAAACAAAGTGGTTCAAATGCCCTTAATCTAAGGAAATTAAAAAGAAACACTAATAAATTTCTAATTTGGGTTGTGTGAACAATGACAGCAGTTAAGCAAAGATGTGGGTCTGCATTTATGATTCCACAGGGTGGTACGTTATATTTCTGGGTGCTTACCCCACATCTGGATTCTATTTTCTACTAAATGAATGCCACATATACTCTGTATGGGTTTGGCTTTCCAAGGTGAGCACTTAAATTGCATTTAACTTGGAACTTACTTGCTCAGTATTGCAGTGCCAGTGGCTTAAATGTATTGTTGTTCTTGGCTTGGTAAATAGCCCAATATCCATTTGCCTCATTGTTCTTCAATGCCTAGTTAGATTGAGTAAGTGTAAAGTAGGAGTGTGACCAGCTGCAAGCTGATCAATATGTAGTCCTGATGTGCCATTGTATCACTCGGCTTATATCTAGTCTATTAATACCCAACTCATTACATGGGGAAATTACACTGGTCTATCAGATCTTCCAGTTTGATGCTTTTAAACACTGGCTCTACAACATGCATTCTGTTGTAGAGCACTGCATTCCAGGTGCTATCTACAAAGCTCTTTTCAGCTTCCATGCTGTGAAACCAGGAGTGCTAACAAGTGCAGGCTGTTAGTAATGGTATTCAATGCAAAGCTGATCTGCAGATTTAGTTCAGTGAAGAACTGATGAGAAGATTGCTTTGTGTTTTCTTGCAATTCATTGGATTGCCAACATTTCAAAGCCCACCTGAAGATTTCTTCCCTGATCCAGTCCTCGGATAGTGATGCTCTAATCAGTTGCCAGTGGCTTGGAGAAGCCCTGGCTCCTGAAAAGTACCTCCTATTATCAGTTATTGTATGGCTTGCTGCAGTATGAGGCAGAAAGGACCACATTTAATATGTTAATTTAAAATTTGTTGGGCTATTGGCCAATTGTTTAATTCCTCCTCCTATCTCATACTCTATTCAGCTTTAATATGCTGCCAAGGTGGCATTTACCTTCATGAATGGTATTCTGCCACCTGACTCTACTGCAAGCTGCTCCCATATCGATTCCATTTTAGTGCAGTGTTCCTTTTACGAGCTGCTCCTGGATGACTCCATGGTGATTTGTATGAAAAATTCACCAAATGGAAAGTTGGGAATCTTGCATCATTGCATAGTCCTCATAACTTGTTTCTGATTTTCTTGTGCTGATTCATGAGTGACCTGGTCCCAGTCTCTGTTTGTACTGCACCAGGATCCAGCTTTATAAACCTGGTGTGCACAACTGGATTTTCTTAGCCTGATCTTTGGCAAGACTGCTAGTTTTTCCTGTGAGTTAGAAACTCGCATGGGGAAGGACAGGAAAGAACCCAGCTTGCACCAATATGCTCCTTGGCTGTGAACATATATTTAATCTAGTTCCTTGGAACTGGATGCTGCTGGCTAAAGGACAGTCCATCAGACAGATGGACTTGCAAGATGCAAGCAGACTTGGCACAAGCTCCTTGTGTAGCAGTAGCATTTTGGAACATTGCAACACACCCGTCATCACTACTTGATATCGCCATCTCCTTGGTACAATGATGCACTGAGCCTTCTGGCACCTATTCACACGCTAGATCTTAATATTTAATATAAGCACTACTTACTGCAAGGCCTGATCCAAGGTTGCAGTCCACACAATTGTCCCTTGCAACATCACATCCCTTTGTCAGGCAGAGGAATTTGCATTAGTTAAACAAGTGTCTCTGTTGGGTTGAGTACAGAATTCCTAAATTACTATATGTGCAGCAGCAGTCAAGCAGCAAAATAACATTAATAATCAAGATTTTTGCAAGTTTACTGCCCAGATTTAAAAACTGCCTACTCCTGTCTATTGCAAGTAGAAAATTCTAATTTCTAAGTTGCTTAAATTAAGAATTTGCTGAGGATAAGTTGGCCACTTTGGGCTTAGAATAGTTTCTGCAAATGGAATTTGAAATCTGATTATATGGGAATACGTTCAGTACAATCTAGAATTTAGAGGGAGGTGCCATGTCATAGCCTCACTTTGTTCCAGCTGGGAAGGAGGCCCTTAACCCATTCCCTGAAATTTTACAACTCCTTCAAAGTACAGTGCTGCAAGATGTACAAACTGCTAATTGACTATTTACCCCAGAGGATTTTTTTTCCCTTGCCCTGCATTAAAGCAGTCAGCCTCTGCTTGGTCCTGTCCTGAAAACTTAAATGTATGTCAAGAATATACCATTGATGCCACTGCCTCCTAATTAGTGCTGTTGCTAGGAGTTTCATGAGGTATAATGCTACAACTTGAGTTTTATTTTGTACTATCTTCACTTGAACACTTGAAAATGACCAGCAGTACAATTTATCTGTCCAAACTGGAGCTGAATCCAGAAAGAACACTTTCAACTATATACAGCAGGAGTGTGAAATACTGGTGATTACAGGTCTATCATGCTGGATTGATGTGGTTAAGTGTGTCGCATAACTTCACCGATTAGTATCTGTAGTGGTACAGTATAGGAGGCCATTCATGATGGTGCCTGTGCTGGGTCTGTGAAAGAACGATCCACTTAGTCCCACTTTCCTACCCTTTTCCAATAGCTCTGCAAATTTTTATTCAAATATTTATCCAATTAGGGAGTGCATTTCAGATTGTAAGAACCTGCTGCATAAAATAATCTCCTCTCGCCTCTGGTTCATTTGCCAATTACCCTAAATCTGTGTCCTTTGGTTACCAATGTTTCTGTCACTGGAAACAATTTTATCATATTTACCCTATCAAACCTTTCATGATTTTGAACACCTTTTATTAAAACTTCCCTTAACCACTTCTGCAAGGAGTAAAATTTTTCCTGTATCATATTAGTGCCAGCCAACCTAAGCTGAGACCAGTACTATTGGTTTGTTTTCTTTGCTGCCCAGTTTTCCTGGTTTTGTTTCCTTCAGCCTTCCAGAAAGTCATGCAGGATGGATTGAATTGGCAGAGGTGGCAGTGACCTGCCTAGATTTTGTCACCCTGTAGCTAATTTAGTGAGTGGAGCTAATTTAGCGATGGAGACGTGCCCTTCTTCGCTAACTAATTGTTGGTGTCCTGACTGGGACTTGAAGCTAGGTGTGAACCTCCAACCTAATCATAAACTCATTGAGTTATAAGGAGCAATGAGAAGCCACCACGCTGTTGTTTATTAAAGCTTAATGGTTGCACACAGAAAATATACAGTACCAATATATGTGAACTAACTGCTGCTTTTCTCTTTTTTTTCCCCCCAAGGGATTGTGTGAAGATTTGAAGTTCTTTCTACACTGCCTTGCCCCAGTCACCATATATCAAGGATGCATTTGGAGATCAAAGTGGCTTTAAATTTCATTATCTCCTACCTGTATAACAAATTACCCCGGCGACGTGCAGACCTCTTTGGGGAGGAGCTGGAGCGGTTGCTAAAACAGAAATATGAGGGCCACTGGTACCCAGAAAAGCCCCTCAAAGGATCTGGTTACAGGTGTGTCCATATTGGAGAAACTGTGGACCCCATAGTTGAGCAGGCCACGAGGAGAAGTGGGTTGGATATTGAAGATATTCGGGCTAATGTTCCTCAAGAATTAAGCCTTTGGATTGATCCATTTGAGGTATCCTATCAGATTGGTGAAAAAGGGGCTGTGAAGGTCCTCTACATGGATGACAATGAAAACAGTGCCGAATTGGACAAGGAGATAAAGAGCAGCTTTAACCCAGAAGCCCAAGTTTTCACACCGATCACTGATCAGGGCAATTCTTTGTCCAATTCCCCATCTCCATCTTTTGGGAATTCAGTAAGTCCCACCTTCATCCCAAGGTCAACCCAGCCAATCACATTCACCACTGCAGCCTTTGCTGCCACCAAATTTGGTTCCACCAAGATGAAAACTGGAGGCCGGAGAATGGCTCGCTCTCCCACTAATGGCTTGATGAAGCAGAAGGGGTTGTCCACATCAATGCATTCGCTGGTCCTTGGAAACAACCAGATGCCGCCATCCTCCCTTTCTCCGAACGCCAAGGAGTTTGTCTACCCCGGTTCATTGAGCTTGTACTTCGGGAATGAAAACCAGTCATCCACTGGCCCAGCTCCGTTCCCTAATGCCTTTGAGGTACCACCAATCTACAATAACAACAACCTGGGTGAGAAAGCCCCATTTGTGGAAGGACTTGACTTCAACTTGAACACCATGCAGTATCCTAACCAGCCATTTCAGCCAGTTGTCTTGGCTAACTAATATATTTAGTGAAGAATCCTTTCTATACATAGAACTCTAAAAGAAGGCCAACACTAAGATACCGTGTTGAAGAGCACTTTGGGAACAGTTTAACATTAAACCTCCAAACCCCACTTACAGTCTCAACAGTGTTCATCATCTCCTAAGTTTTCAAGTTTTTTTTTGAAATTGTTCAAGTCACATTCATGCAATCCATTGGGAAGTTGTGGGTTTTTCAGAGTTAACGTAACTTGTTTTTTTGTTGAGAATTCTATACTCTTCCCTTGGGGGAAGCAGGGCAACAAAAGTCCATCTAAAAAGTGGAATACTGAAATATTGGAATACCCCAAATTTGAGTAAAATAAAGGTCACAATATGTAACTGGCAGTCTTATCAGTTTTTCACAGCAGTTATATTTGGGGCATTACCTCACACTTGTGCCAGTATTTCTGTATTTAATTTTGCACTGTAGTTGTTAAGTAGCAGCTGGATCAGGGTTGCTAGGCGAACACATTTCCCATTTTTTTTTATTGTTGCTATAGTGCTACAGGATGGGAAGCCATGACTGACAGTTAAGTTTGGCAGGTTCACAGTGAAGCAGAATTCTGCCAAAATAGCATTTTAATGCAATGAGAGAGAGAGAGTGTGTGTGTGTGATGCGCGCGCGTCTGTCTGTCTGTCTTAACCAGTTCGAACTGGTTGTCCAGAGTCTTGACATTCATCCTGTTTGCCCTTGCTTTCCCCCTCCCCTCACCCACTACACCCTTAAAACTCCAAGTTTCGTCAACAACACCACCTCGCTCTGAACTGCAACAAAACCTGTCATCTTGGTGTTAAGGGCTTTGAAGTTCTTCGTCCATGCTAATCTCCTAATTCGGATTACTACTGTACTATGGCAACTAGCAAAAAAATACAATCTTGTGAAGCTGTGGCACGTACTGTGGATCCTGCTATATGGACAAATTGCTACATTGCGTTGTGCTAACTGTTTTAAGTTCTACATTGAAGATCTACAGTACTTTGTGTCTAACTGAGACCCTTCAACTATCCCAATATGCTGCAGGTTTGGTGAAGTGAGCACTTAACAGTTGTGCCAGAAGTAGCTGTTTGAGATGTTATGATGGGGTGTTTGTTTGCATCCTAGATATTGGTGTGTTTTTTTTTCTTTGGAGTACTTTTTGTTTTAAAACCCTGGGTCATCTCGAATATTTTCAGGCTCTTTGAGCTGTGCTGTTCGCTCCTCTTCCTACCAAGCAGAGAGGATGATGTTCCTGGCCTAAGGATCGATGCAAAAAAAAAAATGTCAGATGTTTGGGAGGTAGGAGGGAAGGTACCAAACATGGGGAAGCACATCTGCTGTTGTGGATGCTGTGAGACATTCACTCTGACTGCGTCGTGCAATTGAAATGGTGAATGAGAAAAGATCAAAACCATCAGTGGACTTGAGTAACTGTGCACCCAGGGAATGTGTTTTGTGCTCTTACCTGAAGCTGGTCAGGAACCGTGTTATCTGTTAAACCCTGCTGCACATTGGGTCCTTGCTGCTCAAGCTTTGTGTGTTTAGCTATATGGTAATGTACCAGGTTCACACCATGTGTTCATGTCAGGTGTGTGGGTGGGATCTAATCCTGTAGAAAGGATGAAAGTGACCAAATTAGAGTTGAATGATGCTGTATCCCACCAGTTGTCAGCACCGTTAAGTGAATGTTATGTCCTAAATGTTAGGCATTGAGGTGCTGCATCCTACCTTCAGCTTTCAAATCCAGTATTGAGCTTTTGAAAATAAAGTAGCTGTCGTGTCCCCTTTCATTTGCTTAATTGAATGACAATCTGAGGAGCTCTCTTCCTTTGCCCATAAGGAGTAACAGAATATGCCTGAGGTCAGTGTTTGTGTGGACTGAACCTTTTCAAAAAGTGAATTCTAGAAACTGGTTCACAGCCCTTGCTACAAACCATGCCATTGAATGCCATTCAGTCATATCTCCAACTCCTGAGAACACAGCCCTCTTTCAAAAGATTATATTGAATTTACCAAACACAGTTTCAGTTGTGTTTGTTGTGGTGGCTTGCTGCAGTCTGGATTTCAGAAAGCCCTCAGCAACACTTCAATCAGCTTGCACCTAATCCTGTAACTGGAGTGTCATGCAGTATTATGGGTTGGGTGGGGAATGTTGAAGAAACTAGCTACATCTGTCAATTTTGCACTGAACGTTGATTAGAAGGAACTCCAGAGACATCTGTATCTGAATGCGCTCTAAAGAGCGTTCTATCCAGACACTCTGAAGTGATTCCTGTACTACAAAACCATGAAGCTTGATCAGTCACCACTACAACTGGGCATGAGAGAACATGTGCAGCAGTGTTTACTATCTCCTTGCAATTTACAGAAACAAAAAAAACTTAGGAACTTCAAGCATTGCCCTTGAGACAGTCAGCAATATTTAAATCAATATATTTTTTAAACCTGTCCCAGGTGACCAGCTTGGTTTTTCAGTCCCAGAGATGAATAGGGGATGCCAGTGATGAGATTATCAGTTTGCTAAATATTTTATCCCAATGCTTCAGAGCTTTGCTGATTCATTTTTGCTGCAGTTGCAATAAATTAAAAGGTTTGTTATAAGAGTTAATTAGTTCATTCCCACATGGTGAAGATCTAACTGAGTTATATGCAATATGAATATGCTGGAAGACCTCTTGCTTTTTATAATCCACGAGATATTGGGCATCCTCCATTCACCGAGTATCCTTGACCTTGTATACTAGCTCTTTCCTGCTCCCTGCAAGCCCTATTAAATTATTCTGAGAGCATGGCTAGAATAACTACAGCAAATAGGGTGCTTCAGGAGTAATAATGGTGGGCGAAGTTCTGTTTTGGCATTTGGTATTTGCAAGCCAGTTGTGAATTGTCTGTACTGTGCATTCTGATATGTTGCTGATGCAGGAAAGTTGGGAGTGAGACTTCTGGGTTTGAGCCAGGCTTCATCAGCTTGCCGTTCTTTAAATCACTTATTACAAACCACACTGGCAAAGGGGACGATCTACCCCCAGGCTTTTTCCACCATTGTTCTGTTGGAGGCTATTGGAGATAATATTAAGTGGCTTCTCTGACTTGTTTTCCATCTTTCCCCTTTCCCCTGTGAGAATAGTGCAGTTTCCTTTTGTGTCCCATCCAAACAGTGCAGAAATGGGGGAAATAGCTGGGTCCAGCCTTAGTGATTTGCTGAAACTTGAGACTTATAACCTGCAGGAGAGCAGGAAAATCATAGTAACCTGCCTTTGTTACTCTCCAAAACATAGCCAGTAGCTCTTGGACTTCTAGACCTTTGCTAATGGCCCACTTGCACTGACCACTGGAAGATGCCTGTGTGAGTATCCCTAGCTGACTTGCATTTACTACTTTTGAGGAATTGGCTTACTGTCCAGCTTGTCGCTTCTCTTGCTGAGAGCTGGCCAGGTGCTGTTCAACAGCATTCGCCTGTCTCGTTGCAGTTTGCTGCAGTGCTGGTGTGATCTGCACCCACAAATCAATTCAGTATCCATGACCTAAGTTTCTGTAGGGTACCAGCTACCATCCCCATTGGTCAGTTATTTGTAACTCTGGCAAATAAGTCCAATGTTTATATAATGGTCCTAGCATTAAAATGTTTCTGAAATATTGAATTTCTGGGTCATCAATGCTGCTTTTCAGCCTGGCTTAGAATCCTTTTCCCTAAACACTTAAAAATGAAATTAGCCACTTTTAAAAAAAAACTCTTCATTATGATTGTGATTGTGGGTACTATATTTGAAAAACCTGAAAGGACAGGCTAAGCCTTTTTTAAGTTGTTCCACGTTTCGCCTTGAGTTGTAGTGACAGAGTCCTAAATTTATTAAGCCTTTTTTTATGCACTAAAATGAGCAAGAAAGGTCCCATGCTAGAGTAAAGGCATGAGAGATGGTCATACAAGGAATCCAAAGCAGAATGTTTTATAATCCGCTTGATTACTGTCCCAGAAATTCCAGATTAAGCGGAGTACTCTGAGCTGAGCCATTATAGTTAAATGTATCCATATGGGGACTGAGCTCCACAGCTATTGCAACTTCTACCTAGTCATCATGACTGTCTCCAAGGTGTGCAGAACAAGATGTTGCATCAATGGATCTTTGAGCTGATGTGGTAGTACTATGCCTCTTGCTGTAGTGGTCACTGTTTGTCTTCTCTGTGGCCACCCCCCCCCCCCAGCACTCTCCCCAAACACCCCTTCTTCCAATATAAAACACACTAATTGTTAATAATCACAGATGGATGAAACTGGTAATTGCAGAAGGAAGAATTAGAGTTGGTATCCACTTCCCTGTCCCCCTCACCAAATTTCCTTTCCTCTCCCTGCCACCCAAGACCAAAATGGCTTGATAGCCTGTTCCCCACTGAACTGTTGGGAGTGCAGTGTGAGATGTAGATGGTGGTGTGTAAGCAGCAATGTCACCACTGCCTATATTTGTGGCTACAGTGGTTTAGAAATTTGGGATGAGCACCAACTGTGTTTACAAACAAGGGTGCATTTAAACACTAATCTGGTCTAAGTTTAAAAAGAAAATTGTTGCTGTCTTAAGGGAATACAGTTCTCTCAAGTTACTTCTTGAATTGTTAGCTGGAAAATGATGCACTTTTTTGCTTGGGGGGGTGTGTTAGTGGTGAAGACATAGCGAGAATGGTGGCTAAAGGACTATTGTAAGTTTTACACCCTTCATGTTCTCTTCACATTGAACTTGTGACTTTTTAAATTGAAAACAATCTCTACATGGCCTGCTTATGCCTGCTGACCATTTATACTTCACTGGTGTTTCTCCATAGTCCTGTTGGCTTAGTATTCCAGGAGGGGTAGGGAAGGGTGAGCAAAGTTAAGAAATGGTGGACTCTCTGGCTTTGTGCCTCATGAATTACCATTACCATGTAGAAATATTCTGCCCTGATTATCTGGGGTATATGTCTGTTTCAAAGGGGCTACAATTGGGTTAGGATAACAGCACCTCAGTACAGGGCAACCACTTAACCATCCAACAAGAGGCAGATTTGAACTCCAGACTTGAGGGCTCATGAGTGAAGTCATAGCTTAGGACCAACAGCAGCCCTCTTTGATGTTTCTGACCAAACCTTTCTCTCCCCCTCTCTTCCCCCCCAACACACATATACACGCATACTCTTGCAATCTTCAAATGAGTGGTGATCACTTTTTCCAGGAATCTCAGTCATTCCGACATAATTTCCGAGGGCAGAAGAGGACTCGTTTACCAGAAGCGCTCTTAGAATGTGGAGCCTCTGACTCGTCTGGCCGCGATGGTGAGTTAGTAACCATCTGGGGCCATGGGGCCAGTGAAGCTCTATGTAGCCACTCAGGCTGGTGCCAGTGTCAACAGAGATTTCTTTCTCTACTCATTATCTGAAGGATCTGAACAAAATTTAAGGCGGGGGGGGGGGGGTGGTGGGAAAGAATACCAGCTGGGAGGTACATATTTGGTTTTAATTTCTGAATGACTACATGGCATCCCTCTTTCATGAGGTTTCTGAGGTGGGGTGGGGTGGTGAGAGAAGCTGATGATTTGTAATTTTGCTGTTTTGAGTTTTTTTTTTGTTTACCCTTCCCCCACCCCCGCCCCCCACCCCAACACCCTTTTCGCTTCCTCCCCAAGTGTTCTTCATTGAGGTGATGTGATGTATTATGCAGATGTTAGCCTTTCTTTACTTGAACATTAAAAACACTGCTTGGTTTTATTTTTTATTTTTAATGAATTTGGCACTAACCGATCGGAATCTTAAGTTTCCTCTTTTTCTTTTGGTTTCCTTTGCTTGAATGATTTAAGATGTTTGTAAAGGTTAAGAGTATATATTTCTAATGTACATTGTAATTTCATTTCAGATTTCATATGCAACAAATTATTTTTTCAAAAAAAATTGAAAACGCAGAGATATTGACATTGTATGCTTCAGAAAAAAGAAAAACGATGGCAGGATTTTTTCAAATTATGTACATTTTACTTTTTCGAAAGGAATGGTTATTTTCTGTTAAGGAAAGCGGATGCAAATAATTCCTTTATTGTAGACTGAAAAATATCCCAATTTTCTACTTTGGAACATTGTGCAATACTTGCTTGATGCTAAAATGTTTTTTGCAGATTTGTTGTAGGTGAGGTCAGAGCTGTATAGTTTATAATGTTCCGGATCTTTTTTAAGTTTGTATTAAAAGCATGAAAATTGGAGCTTCTTGTGTGTAGTACCTTTTTTAATTAGTTTAAATTGGACAGATTGTTTAAGCAGTTAACCTTCCTGCTAGGCACTAGGTCTGCTTTGCTGCAGTGCAACATTGAGCCAAACCAGAGTTCAAAACTTGATGAGATACTGTTTCATCCCTGGAGCTCTTGGAGCTGTGATGTGCGCCTTCTGCCATGAGCTGGTTCTGACTGACACAGCATGACCATAACATGGCAAATATTGTAGTCTTGGCAACTTATAAAAACATTGCTTTGACTGGTCATAAGTCTTCAGAACAGAATCGATATCTTAATTGATCTGAAAATGGGTATTGTAACTTGAGGTCTATAAGAATGTGACTGATGTGTTGGAAATTAAAGCAAATTCTGTACATTAATTCATGATGTGTTCCCCAAATCCTAGCTGCATTGCTGTTGGAAGGTGTCTGACAGTTGCAGGCACCTCCTTACAAGACAAGAAAGAAAAGAGGTTTTTGTTTATCGTGCATGCACTGGTTGCTTGCAATTGACTGTAATTAGGGGTAACGGAGAAAATACTTGGGTGTGTAACAACTTGCATTTATGGAGGGTATTTAAAGTATTGAAATATCTCAAGGCACTTCACAAGCATTATCAAAGTTTGGACACTGAGCCACCGAAGGAAGTAAGACGACAAATGACCAAAGGCTTGATGAAAGAGGTAGGTGTTTTTAAAGGCACCTTAAAGGAGGAGGGGTGGAAAAGTTTTAGGGAGGGAATTCCAGAGTTTATGGCCAAAGCAGCTAAAAGCGCAGCCAGCAGTGTGGAACGATTAAACTTGGGGATGTGCATGATGTCAGAATTGGAGGAGTGCAGATACATACCCAAAGGCAACATTTGGTGTAACATACCAGCATGTGTTTCTCCAATAACTGCTGAAGAAAACAAATTTATATTGCATTTGCCTCTTGCCATGTTCAGCTCTTAAAACTCCAATGTCCTGCACTGTGGCCCTTTTTTCTATATAAAATTTCAACTCAAAAGAGCAAAGTTATTTCCAGTTTTGATTTGGTTTTCTGTTGAATGCTTGTCATAATGACTTGGGAATAACATGCCTAGGGTTTTAGGTCAGCCTGGTGTCTTACACCTGCAGCAACCAATCGCCAGAACATTTTGAAGTCCATCAAGGCAAATGTTTGCTTGATGAAGAATTCTCATTTCATTCCACTCAGATTTATGACGTAGAGGATTGACTCCGTTCTCTTGTCTCATTGACAGAGACAACTTGCCAATTCAAACCCCAAAGGGACTTGCTGATCTAAAAATAAAAGCAAAAAAAAACTGAAGATATCCTCAAGCTGAAAAATCAGTTCAAAATATAGGCTGTTCAAGGTTGAGAATTTACTGCTAAGTTGCCTCAAACATGTTTAACATTTTTGCTTTGCAACGACTCGGTAGCATTCTGCCAGTGGGACAAAATATACCCAAGCACAGTGATAGTGGCGTCTGGAACTTTGTCTATAACATATGATTTGGTGAGTATAACTGTCAGGCAGTTGCTTGACTAATTTGTGGAACAGCTCTCTCAATTTTGGCACAAGCCTCCAAGGTGGTATTGTTACATTGTGCCATTCATGACCTTATGATGTTCGAAAGCACTCAATGTGCAGTCATTGAAGTACTTCTGAAGTGTAGTTGCTATTGTAATGTAGGAAATGTGGCAGCCAATTTCCCACCAAGACTGTTCCCACTAACAGCAATGTGATTATCTGTGATGTTGGTTCACGAATAAATATTGGCCAGGACACTGGGGAGAACTCACTCTTCAAAATGGTGCCATAGGATCTTTTGCATCCAACAGATGAGGTCTTGGTTTAATGTCTTGTTCAAAAGACAAAGTATTTTACCATGTGTGTTGTCATAGGCAATGATATAAATATGCAGAATTTGCTCTAATTTCCCAACGTGTTAGTCATGTTCTTATAGACCTCGAGTTGCAATGTCCATCTCCAGATAAATTAAGATATAGATTCTGTTTTGAAGACTTATGAAGACCAGTCAAGGCAATGCTTTGGTAAGTTGCCAAGACTACAATATTTGCCGTATGATGGTGTGTGTGTTACTTGAAACTGGTTCATTGCAGGGGTGACCAATAGATCTCTATGATTTCTTTGTGGGTATGGCTAACTATTTCAACCACTTGCAACAGTGTAGCACTCCATAGAAAACAAGGAACATTTAAGTGATGGGAGAGGTTGAAGAGATGTAGGTTCTGACAAAGAAGAGTTTAAGGAGGCCTCTGAACTTTGGTATAACGGTTGAGGTAAAACAGTTTAGGAGGATATTATGGGGACAGTTGAATGTGTGCTCTACCATCAGCAATTAGAGAGAATGGGAACAAATAATGACCTAGATTTGGAAGTGTAGGTTGGAGCAGATGATTTGAAAATAAAGCTTGAAGCTTGCAACGAATTGGGAAGCCAGTGGAGGTTACAAAAGGCAAGGAAGGATGGCAGTGCAGGGGTGGGAGGGGAGGAGTGAAGTCCAAATTAGCTGGAGATTTTGAAAGGTATAAAATTACTCATTTTGAAAACTAGTTCTATACCTGAGCAGACAAAATACCCATATAAAATTGTATCAAGGTTAAAAACAGCTTGCATTTATATAGCACCTTCCATGACTCCAGCATGTCCCAAACGCTTTACAAATGAAACATTTTTGAAGTGTAGTTACTATTGTGAGAGGTCTTGTGGCACAGTGGGTAGCATCCAAACCTCTGGGCCAGAAGCTCTGGGTTCAAGTCCCATTTCAGGACTGGATGACCTCGGAAGGCACCTTCATGATGTGGCCAAACAAGTTGATTTATCAGTCTGTAAATCCTTCCATTATGCCTGATGGCAGGCGGTAAAAGTGGGAGTGTTTCCTGGTCAGCTGCACTGCAGAAGACAAGGGCAAACCACTACAGTACTCTGCCAAGCATAATCATGGACCAACCCATTAGAAGTCCATGGCCACCAATACCCTCTTTGGGCATGGTATCTGGAGAAGTCACTATTGTAATGTAGGCAGAGGTTTTCTCTCCACAATCTCCCACAGCTAAACTGACCAAATCTACTAGTGATATTGATAGAGGGATAAAGATTATTGAACACTTACAGAATAACAATAAACAACACTTGCAACTATGGAGTACATTTCAAAATGTGAGGTTCAAAATGCAAGAATAACAAGGCCCTTATGGGAGTGACGATCAAATCAATTGATAGCTGTCATTGCCTTTGCCTGTCCTGCCAATAACACAGTTCATCTTGTTACACACTTTAGCTTGATCCTCAGGCTCCCAAACATCATTAAAAGGGCCTCTTTTTTTTAGTTGCTTTATCCAAAGTCTCAAATTATTCTGGCCTAATTGGGTTTTCTGTTGTTTCTTCAGCAAACAGAACTTTGTGGTTAATTTACCAGCTGGGTTTTCCATTAGACAAAGAGTCAAAAGTTCATGGCATTTAAATTACCCAAAAGAATTCTGTACCTTGCACAGGGATGTTGGTAATTTGTCCTAACTGGCTCTATGCAATCCTAAGTGGATGATTACGCCACCATGATGGTGTGCAAATCTGGGAGTGGCAGCTGCTGTGTTCTGACTGGAACGTGGCACATCTCGTGGCAATTTCTCTTGGCCCGGAGTCAGTAGGTTGAAAGTTCAAGCTTTGTTGCAGGGATGGACTAATGTGATGTAGGCTGACAGTTCAGTGCAATGAATGCAGTGCAGCTGATGGGATACTGCATTGGCAGAGGGAAGATATTAAACCAAGGCTGCATCTACCTGCCCTGTTGCATATAGATGATCTGTGAGCACTGGCCTGGACTGGCATTTGGTGAAACCTCATGCCTCAATGATCTATGACATACATTATAAAGAAATTGTGAGAGTGACTCAATACATGGACAAAGTTCTTCCTGAGCACTCCACTATGAGTCTCACCAAAATAGGATTCAATTTTCGTACCATCACCCATCCCTATTGCTAAATCAACAGTGACATCTAATCTGTTGGGATTACCACTGAGATATGAGCTGAACCAGGATGGCACTTGGGACCTGACAGCTTGAATTGTTCAATTTGTGATTTACAATGTTGTGTTAAAAATAATTACACAGATCCTTCGACTCCCAAAGGATTTTGAACCTGCCAATTGGGGCGTGAGGGAGCTTTATGGGGTTCAGTGGTTTGCAAGGAGTTTTTTTTTATAAAAAGAGTGCAATGAATGATTTACCCAGGGATTGAGCCTCACCTGGAGTACTGTCCAATTTGGGCACCACACATTAGCGAGAACAACAGGTACTTGCAGAGGGTGTAGAGGAGATTTACTAAAATGGTACCAGGGATGAGAAACTTCAATTACGTGGAGCAATGAACAAAACTGGGATTGTTTTTTAGAGCAGAGATGACTAAAAGGAAATAAATGGAGGTGCTCAAAATTGAGGGATTTTGATGGTTAGGAGCAGGTGTGTTGGTAACCAGAGAACAGCAGACTTGGCAAAGAAGTCAGGGGTGGGAGAGAGAGAGAGAAAAATTTTCCATGTTCAATGTGGAATGCACAGCCTGGAATAATGATGGTGGAAGCAGATGCAACAATAACTTTTCAAAAGAAATTGGATAAATAGTTAAAAAGGACAAAAGGAATGAGTGGTGATTTTATTGAAACATATCAGATTCTGAGGGGACTTGACAGGATGGATGCTGAGAGAATGTTTCCCCTCGTGGGGGAATCTAGAACCGGAGATAGAGTTTAAAAATAAGGGGCCTCCCATTTAAGACAGATGAGAAGAAATTTCTTCTCTTGATTGTTGTCAGTCTTTGGATTTGACATTCCAAATGTAGCTCTGAAGAAGAGTCATATGGACTCAAAGGTCAACTCTTGTTCCTCTCTCCACAGATGCTGTCAGACCTGCTGACTTTTTCCAGCATTTTCTGTTTTTGTTTGGAATTCTCTACCCCAGGGAGCAGTGGAGACTGGGTCATTGAATATATTCAAAGCTGAGTTAGACAGATTTTTTTGATTAACCAGGGAATCAGGGTTTTTTTTTTGAGGGGGTGGAGGTGAGGAGGCAGCAGACAGGAAAGTGGAGTTAAAGCCACAATCAAACCAGGTGTGTTCTTATTGAATGGTGGAGCAAGTTCGAGGGGCTGAATGGCCTACTCCAGCTATTTTTCTTAAGCTCTCATTTATGATTCATTGATAATGGTTGAAGCAATTTATTTCTTGGCTGGGTCAAGCTGATCTTCTAAAAATGCTGCTAACCTGATTGCCTCTTTTGCTGGACAACAGTCTCTGAATCCGAGCTGATTGTAATACCATAAGACATAGGAGCAGAAATTAGGCCTAATTAACTAGTTGGGCAGAACCACTGTTGGGATCTTCATTTCAATGGGATCACGAGAGCAAAGGTCCCCACTATGATGGAGAGATGAGCCTATCCAGAGCTGGCAAAGGGAGTCCATGAGCATTTAACATCAAGGACATATTAAAGCAAGCAATGGTCTGAATATTACTATGTTTTCCCACACTCAGGTAAAATCTGTTCCTGCTGGTTTTATATCTATTTCTCACATTTGCCTTTACAATCTACAGCTAACCGCAGCTGTGAAGGTTTTCACAGTCAAGCATTATTCTGTCAGTAAATCCTCAGAAGAATTTGCAACAGTGGACCAAGGAGTGCAGTGGTTTAACTTGTGTTTGGCACCACTATTGCGATTGCAGTGAATTCTGGGCCACTATTTGAGGATGAGCAGGCGAGTTGTGGGATCCTGGCCAATGTTTTTGTTTCAATCAACAAAGCACAATAACCCCTTCATCTATTTCATTGCTGTTTACTGCATCATGATGAGTGCAAATTGACTGCCATGCCTGACTGCAGTCCAAAATTAATTCATTGGCTGTGATTGTCTTTAACAGGGAGATGAGCCTTTCCAGTGCTCGCACTGGGAGTCCATGGGGTTTTAACATCAAGGAGGTTCGTGACAGCTCTCTGCAAGAGCAATTTAGCTAGTCCAGCTCCCCACTCTTTCCTTGTAGCCCTTCAAACTTTCTCCAGGTGCCTATCCAATTCCCTTTGGAAAGCTGTGATTGAATCTGCCCCCAGCGCACCCTGAGGCAGCGCATTCCTGATCCTAACCACTTTCTGTGTAAAAAATATTTTTCCTCATGTCACCTTTGGTTCTTTTGCCAGCCACCTTATATTGGTGTGTTGTGCTTCTCAGTTTCTCTCTACCTCTGTCCAGTCTGCCTCATGATTTTGAGCACCTCTGTCAAATCTCTCAACCCTTTCTTCTCTAAGGAGGACAAGCTATCTATGTAACTGAAGCAAGTCCCTCATCCCTAGAATCATTCTAATAAATCTTTTCTGCGCCCTCTCTAAATACTTCCACGTCCTTCCTAAAGTGTTGTGCCCAGAATTGGACACAATACCCCAGTTGAGGCTGAAACAGTATTTTAGAAAGGCTAATCCATAACTTGCTTGCTTTTGTACACTCTGCCTCTATTTATAAAGCCCAGGATCCCAGATGCCTTTTGAACTACTTTCTCAACCTGTCATCTTTAATGACTTAAGCACATACATCCGCAGGTCCCTTTGCTCCTGCACCCTCTCTCGAATTGTCATTAGGGTTCGTCCATCTTCTCAGTTCAGGCAGCAACTGCAGCTGGCATTGACACTGGATGGTTAATTCCCATTGGGCCATCTCTGCGATTAAAAACAGAAAGTGGTTGGGAAAACATTCAGCAAGCTAGGCAGCAATTGTGGAGAGAGAAAAACCAAATTAACGTTGATATGACCTTTCATCAGACATGGAAGGAGTTAGAGTTGACAGTTTTTAAGCAAGTGCAGAACCAAGGGAATTTCGTGAGCCAAATGCAAATCCTGCTGGAGAACTAGAGCAGCAGCTGCCTATTTGACAATCTCCGGACGCATGTGTGCCCAGGCAGGTGGAGCATTGGGTTTGGCTGTCACTCTGCCGCCCATAGAAACATTCGAATTAGGAGCAGGAGTAGGCCATTCGGCCCCTCGAGCCTACTTCACCATTCGATAAGATTAATGCTGATCTGAGTGTAGCCTCAACTCCAAATTCCGCCTACCTTTGTTAGATTCTAGACTATCAAGGGAGTCAAAAGCTATCTACCTCTGTCTTAAAAATATTCATTGACCCGGCTTCCATCGCTCTCTGGGGAAGAGAGTTCTGAAGACTCATGACAACTGAGAGCAACAATTTATCCTAATCATCATCATCTTAAATGGGGCCCCTGTATTTTTAATCTGTGTCCCCTAATTCTAGTTTCCCCACAAAGTGACGCTATCTCTGTGTCCACCCTGTTAAGTCCCCTCAGAATCTTATTTGTTTCAATAAGTTCGCCTCTCATTCTTCTAAACTCCAATGGATGCAGGCCAAACCTGTCCAACCTTTCCTCATAAGGTATCAGTACAGTAAACCTTCTCTGAACTGCTCCTAATGCATTTATATCCTTTCTTAAATAAGGAGTCTAAAACTGTACACAGTGTTCCAGCTGTGGTCTCACCAATGCACTTTACAGCTGTCGTAAAACATTCCTATTTTCATATTCCATTCCTCTTGCAATAAATGACAACATCCATTTGCCTTCCTAATCACTTGCTGTACCTGCATACTAACTTTTTATGATTCATGCACTGGGACATCCAGATCCCTCTGTACCACAGAGTTCTGTCAGCATTTAAATTCTTCCTGCCAAAGTGGGCAAGTTCACATTTTCCCATGTTATATTCCATCTGCCAAATGTTTGCCTATCTATGTATAATCCCTTTGCATACCCTTTATGTCCTCTTCACAACTTACTTTTCTACCTACATTTGTGTCATCTGCAAATTTAGCTACCATACGTTAGGTCCCATCATCCAATTCATTGATATAAGTTGTAAATAGTTGAAGCCCCAGCACTGATCCCTATGGCACTCCACTTGTTACATCTTGCCAACCTGAAAATGACCCATTCATGCCTACTCTGTTTCCTGGTAGCTCTATCCATGGTCAAAGCCTAGTTGGGCAGAGACAATGGATTCACCCCAAGAAAAGTCAGTAACTTCAGAAGAGGAAAGGAAATGTAGCAGTGGAAAGAAAGTGAAATGGGGTGGGGGTGGGTTGTGGAGGGAGTGCTGCATAGTCAGACGTACTGTCTTTCTGATGAGAGATGTTAAAACACACAGAAATTACAAGCAACTTGTCCATGTCAAGATTTCCCCTCCACACGAGATAGACCCCTGAGCACAGTTACTCATCCTGTTCCCATATCCCTTCTTCCAAATATCCAGTCTAATCTTCAATTATTTTTTATTCTTTCATGAGATGTAGGCCTTGCTGGCCAGGCCGGCATTTAGTGCCCATCTCTAGAATGTTCAATGTTGCCATAGTTACTGTCTCAAAGCCTGAAAGTAGCATTGCCATCTCTGGGTGGATGTATTCCTGGAGGGTTAATCACATGACCTCCTGCCAACTGCCCTGTCTCTATACTCTCCCCATTGGGCCATCTGACATGTCTATCCTCCTGGTGCCCTACCCTCCTATGACCAATTGGAAAGTGAAGAGGTTCTTCATTTACCAACTGGATGATTCTTGACCGTCAGTCAAACAGCCTTTTCCTTCCCATCACCAACATTTTTGTAACTAATAAAACTGAGATGTTGAAAGAAGATTTTTTTAATCTCCTCCTATGAATGTTCTCCTGGGCAATGCCCTACATATGAACACGAACATACAAACAAGGAGAAGGAGTAGGCCATTCAACCCCTCCACCATTTAATAAGATCATGGCTGATCTGACAGTAACCTGAAATCTCCAACCCATCTATTGCCGATAACCTTTCACCCCCTTGCCTACCAAGAATCTGTCTACCTCTGCCTTAAAAATATTCAAAGACTCTGCTTCCTCTGCCTTTTCAGGAAGAGAGTTCCAAAGACTCACGACCCTCTGAGTGAAAGATTTCGCCTCATTTCTGTTTTAAATGGGCGACTCTTTATTTTTAAACACTGGCCCTGGACATTAATCTTCAATTCCTGGAGACAAGGGGAATCTTGGAAGGTTGGCAACACTATCCAGAAGTGAATTAGACACCTTCACAACCTTAGGTGTAAACACGTTTATCATGCTCTCTGTTCAAAACCTCTTCATTTAATCCAAGACCCCGACCTGCCTGCTCAGGTGGCTGAAAGATCCCATGGTACTATTTGAAGAGGAGTAAGTGGATTTGCCTGGTATTACAACCAGTGTTTATCACAAAACCATTTGGAGTACTTTGCTATATGTAGGTTGATACCGATTTATAGAATATCTATTGAAACCACTGCGTCTGCCAATGACAAAACACAAACAGAAATAAGTGGAAAAACTCAGCAGGTCTGGCAGCATCGGCGGCGAAGAGTACAGTTGACGTTTTGAGTCCTCATGACCCTTCAACAGACCTAAATAAAATTAGGAAAGGGGTGAAATGTAAGCTGGGTTGTAGGGGGGTGGGGTTTGTTGGGACAAGCAGTCAGTGATAGGTGGAGATAACCAAAAGCTGTCACAGACAAAAGAACAAAGAGGTGGTGAAAAAATTGGAGGGATGGAGATTGGAAGCAAAACTAATAAATTTTTCCAGGTCCCGACAAGGTCTATTTCTGACACTTCCCTTCCCTTCCTTGACCTCTCTGTCTCAATTTCTGGTGATAGATTGTCCACCAATATCCATTACAAGCCTATCGATTCCCACAGCTACCTTGACTACAGCTCCTCACACCCCGCTTCCTGTAAGGACTCCATCCCATTCTCTCAGTTCCTTCACCTCCGTCGCATCTGTTCTGATGATGCTACTTTCAAAAGCAGTTCCTATGACATATCCTCCGAGGTTTTCCACCCACGGTAGTTGACAGGGCCCTCAACCGTGTCCAGCCCATCTCCCGCGCATCCGCCCTCACGCCTTCTCCCTCCCAGAAGCATGATAGGGTCCCCCTTGTCCTCACTTATCACCTCACCAGCCTCTGCATTCAAAGGATCATCCTCCGTCATTTCCACCAACTCCAGCATGATGCCACCACCAAACACATCTTCCCTTCACCCCCCCCCCCCGGCGGCATTCTGTAGGGATCGTTCCCTCCGTGACACCCTGGTCCACTCCTCCATCATCCCCTACTCCTCCTCCCACGACACCTCCCCATGCAAACACAGAAGATGCAACACCTGCCCCTTCACTTCCTCTCTCCTCACCATCCAAGAGCCCAAACACTCCTTTCAAGTGAAGCAGCATTTCACTTGCATTTCCCCCAACTTAGTCTACTGCATTCGTTGCTCCCAATGCAGTCTCCTCTGCATTGGAGAGACCAAATGCAGACTGGGTGACCACTTTGCAGAACACCTTCGGTCTGTCCACAAGCATGACCCAAACCTCCCTGTCGCTTGCCATTTCAACACGCCACCCTGCTCTCTTGCCCACATGTCTGTCCTTGGCTTGCTGCAATGTTCCAGTGAAGCTCAACGCAAACTGGAGGAACACCTCATCTTCCGACTAGGCACTTTACAGCCTTCCGGACTGAATATTGAGTTCAACAATTTTAGATCTGAACTCTCTCCTCCATCCCCACCCCCTTCCCGTTTCTTCCCCCTCCTTTTTGTTTTTTCCAATAATTTATATAGATTTTTTCTTTTCCCACCTATTTCAATTATTTTTAAATGTATTTCCACCATTGTTTATTTCTACCTTTTAGTATTCCCCACCCCCACTAGAGCTATCTGTACCTTATCTGTCCTGTCTTATACTCTTAATTAGCACATTCCTTTAGATAATATCACCATCTTCAACACCTCTTTGTTCTTTTGTCTGTGACAGCTTTTGGTTAGCTCCACCTATCACTGGCTGCTTGTCCCAACAAACCCCGCACCCCCCCTTAAACCAGCTTATTTTTCACCCCTTTCCTAAGTTTACTTAGTTCTGTTGAAGGGTCATGGGGACTCGAAACGTCAACTGTGCTCTTCTCCGCCGATGTTGCCAGACCTACTGAGTTTTTCCAGGTATTTCTGTTTCTGTTTTTGTTTTGGATTTCCAGCATCCGCAGTTTTTTGCTTTTATCTCTGTGATACATAAGGCTTTATATACATAAGGTCTCGTCTTGCTTCCAATTGTTAGCACATTAAAAAAACACCTTTGTGTGCAGCTCTATATTCACACACTTACATAATTATATAATCACCTCTTGTTACTCGTAGGCAAGTGAATAATTGAATCCAAAGTCATCTTATCCAGCTTAAAATATAATAGCTTGCCTGCACATAAACAATTCTGAGCTCTTTGTTATTGTTTGTGAATGCTCAATGTTCCAACCGCTGTAAAATCAGCTCTCGTCAACAACCATTAACCATGAATTTTATAAAATGCCCAATATACCAGCTCTGGATAATAACGAAACATTGCCTTTATATAGTGCCTTTTACACCCTCAGGGCTTCGCTAGGCACTTTTTAAAATTCTCTCATGAGATGTGGGCATCGCAGGCAAGGCCAGCATTTTTTGCCCATCCCTAATTGTCCTTGAACTGAGTGGCTTGCTAGGCCATTTCAGACGAGCCAACCACAGTGCTAGAGCCACAATATCCCCATCCTCAATGAGGGGGGAGCCCAACACATCAGTGCAAAAGATAAGGCTGAATCAATTGCTACAATCTTCAGCCAGAAGTGCCAAGTGCATAATCCATCTCAGCCTCCTCCAGATGTGCCCAACATCACAGATGCCAGTCTTCATCCAATTCCATTCACTTTATGTGATGTCAAGAAATGGCTGAAGGCACCAGATACAGCAAAGTCTTTGGGCCCTGACAATATTCCAGCAATAGTACTGAAGACTTGTGCTCTAGAACTGGTTGTGCCCCTAGCCAAGCTGTTCCAGTACAGCTACAACACTGGCATCTACCCGGCTATGTGAAAAATTGCCCAGGTATGTCCTGTACACAAAAATCAGGACAAATCCAACCCAGCCAATTACTGCCCCATCAGTCTCCTCTCCAACATCAGTAAAGTAATGGAAGGGGTCAATAACAGTGCTATCAAGCGGCACTTGCTTAGCAATAACTGCTCACTGACGCAGTTTGGGTTCTGCCAGGGCCACTCAGCTCCTGATCTCATTACAGCCTTGGTTTAAACATGGACAAAAGAGCTGAACTCCTGAGGTGAGGTGAGAGTGACTGTCCTTGACATCAAGAGTGTGGCATCAAGGAGCCCTGGCAAAACTGGAGTCGATGGGAATCAGGGGGAAATCTCTTTGCTGGTTGGAGTCATACCTAGCACAAAGGAAGATGGTTGTGGTTGTTGGAGGTCAGTCATCTCAGCCCCAGGACATCACTGCAGGAGTTCCTCAGGGTAGTGACCTCGGCCCAACCATCTTCAGCTGCTTCATCAATGACCTTCCTTCCATCATAAGGTCAGAAGTGGAGATGTTCGCTGATGATTGCACAATGTTCAGCACCATTTGCAACTCCTCATACTGAAGCAGTCCATGTGCAAATTCACCAAGACCTGGACAATATCCAGGCTTGGGCTGACAAGTAGCAAGTAACATTCACGTCACACAAGTGCCAGGCAATGACCATCTCCAACAAGAGATAATCTAACCATCGCCCCTTGACATTCAATGGCATTACCATCGCTGAATCCCCCACCATCAACATCCTGGGGGTTACCATTGACCAGAAATTGAACTGGACTAGCCATATAAATACTGTGACTACAACAGCAGGTCAGAAGCTGGGAATCTCACAGAGGGTAACTCACCTCCTGACTCCCCCTGGCCTGTCCACCATCTACAAGTCAGGAGTGTGATGCAATACTCCCCACTTGCCTGGATGAGTGCAGCTCCCACAACACTCAAGAAGCTCAACAACATCCAGGACAAAGCAGCCCGCTTAATTGGCAACCCATCCACAAACATTCACTCTGTCCACCACCGACACACAGTGGCAGCAGTGTGTACCATATACAAGAAGCACTGCACAAACTCACCAAGGCTCTTTCGACAGCACCTTCCAAACCCACGACCACCACCATCTAGAAGGACAAGGACAGTACCACCTGGAAGTTCCCCTCCAAGCCACTCACATCCTGACTTGGAAATATATCGCCGTGACTTCACTGTCACTGGGTTAAAATCCTGGAACTCCCTCCCTAACAGTGTTGTGGGTGTACCTACACCACATGGACTGCAGCGGTTCAAGAAGGCAGCTCACCACCACCTTCTCAAGGGCAATTGGGGATGGGCAATAAATGCTGGCCTAGCCAGCGACACCCACATCCCGTGAATGATTGAATATAATAAAAATGGAGGCCAGGCTAGCAGATTTCCTTCCCTTAAAGGTCATTAGTGAGTAGGATGGGTTTTTACAAAAATCAATGATAGTTGTTATAGTTACCATGACTGAGACTAGCTTTCAATTCCAAAGTTACTAATTGAATTTAAATTCCACCAGCTGCCATGGTGGGATTTGAACCCCTGCCCCCAGAGCACAAGCCTGGGCCTCTAGATTAACCCAGTGACATCACCACCACACCACTGTCTCCCTGCTTGACAGCCAATGAAGCACTTTAGAATTGAACACTGTTGTAGTGCAGGAAATGCAGCAGCTAATTTGCACACAGCAAGATCCCAAGCTGTGATAATGATTAGATGTTCTATTTTTTTCAGTGATGTTGTTGAATATTGGCCTCAAGGTATCAGGGAGAACGCCCCTGTCTTCTTCAAAATTGTGCTACGGGAACTTATTACATTCACCTGAGGGCAGGCAGGACTTTGGTTTAACATCTCACCCGAAAGATGGCAAATCCAACACTGCAGCACTCCCTCAGCACTGGTCCCGGAACTTTAGCCTTGGATCTTGCGCTCGAACCTCTGGAGTGGGATGAAACTCATGACCTCTGAAGGAGAAGTGAGAGTGCTACACACCGAGTCAGTGATCTGAAGCAGAAGTCCTAACTTACCCACCCTGGCCCTCATCGTCTCCCTCCAAATTCTCAAGTCAAAATCGTTGCCTCTGCCAGGATCATCTCAGCATGGACTGCAGGTCATTCCTGGTCTTGAGGGACTGAGTACAAAAAGGGGCAGTGCCCTTACCTGCTAGTGGGGAATGTGCGGGCTGTGCCTTTTAATGGGAGCTGGGGGTGCCAAGCAAACTGCAAAAGGCTGAACTTGATGTGTAATAGTGTGGCAGGATTGACTTGCCAACTCTGGCTAGATGTGGCCCTGGAGATTGCATCACATGACCTCCCATCGCCCAAAGCTCTGCCTCATCATTGGTCAACTGACATGTCCATCTTGCTTTTCTGTAGCTAATTGAGAAGCCAGCAAACCCAACTGAATGATTCCCAACTTGAAAATTTGCTGAAAAGAGAACAAAAATAAATTTAAAAAATCACTCATCCGGACAAATGCAAGAACACCAAATTTCAGAGGTCAGGTTCCCAATTTAGTAAGCCGCCCTTTTCTCACCTCCAAAGTCTTTCTACAACTAATAAGTGAACTTGTTCAATGGAGGTTTTTTAAAAAAAATGCACCATTATTTTCATGTTATGATGCATTCTGTCTAGTGATGCAAACAGATGCATTGTTCCTGGTGATCAATCTTCAATTTCTAAACACTTCAGGGCAATGCTGACCTAGGACAGTGTTGACCTAGCCAGCGACACCCACATCCCATGAATGAATAAAACAAGAATCCTGATTGGTTCCGATGTAAGCTTGGGACTGACTGTTCTCAGGGCAGGGGTGTCCCTCCAAGGAGGAAGGGGAAAGAGGGGCTGCCCCTCAAATAGCTGCTAATCGTTCATAGACCAGTGCTCGTGTCTGAATGTTAGCTCCTCTTCTTGCGCCTACAGGCACCGGTCCCAGGAAGAGCAAAAAACAGGATTAAATGCCTCAAAAGGAAGAACATGTAACACCACAACATCCTTCTCCAACCTCAGGACACCCTTTAAAGCTCACAGAGTGCTTTTGAAATGTAGTCACTGCTTTAATATGGGCAAATGCAGTCGCCAAGGAGTGCACAGTGAGATCCCACAAGCACCAAATGGGATAAATGAACAGATAATCTGTTGGCGACACTGTTGGTTGAAAAATGAATGAGGCACCAGGGCCAACTCTTCAAGTAGTGTCACAGGACTTCCTGTGCCCATCTGTGAGGGTGGAAGGAAGCTCGGTTTAATATTTCATCTTTAAAAGGGTGCCTCCTACAATACAATATTCCCAAACTGGGAAGTCAACAACAACCTATATTAAATAGCACCTCTAACATAATAAAACACCCCAATCTAGATTATACGCCTAAGTCTGTTACGTGGGACTTGAACCCATGACCTGCTGACTCAGGGGGTGGGAATACTACTCCCAGCTGGTGAGATACGGAGTCAGGCACATTGGGAAGGTCCTACCTTCAGTCCCTAGTCTGTGCTGACTTCACAAATATTGGAAGGAGAGAAATGTTACAGAGCTATGGGGGAAGGAGCAGAGGAGTGGGACTAATTGGAGAGTTCTTTCAGAGGGCCAGCAAGGGCATGATGGGCTGAGTGGCCTCCTGCTGTGGTGTATCAATCTATGATTCAAACTGACCTCAGCTGTGGTGGCAGTAGAGGCTTCACATTTGACTTAAGGGATTCCTGATTGGTGACCACCAGTCTCCGCTGTGGGTGGATATTGGGTGTGAGCAGACCTGGCTCTGGCCATTGTGTACATGACCGAGGCCACTTGACCAGGTCACAGGAAGAAACTGTAGCCTGATAAAGGTCAAACATTGTTGACAGGCAGTGGAGATAGGGAGGGGAGGGGGGTATCAGTAAGACTGTGTCTCTGCAGTGTTAGACCCACAAATCATATCTTACGGTTTATTGAAAGGAGGAGAGGTTGGGAAATACTAGAACCAGCTGCAGTAATTGGAAAGAATTTTTGATTCCAGCAGTGAAGGAGGAATCTCCTCAGATGCACAGAGCTGCTTTGTGACTGCACTGACTGCTGCATCTATAAATACACGCCTAACAGATTTATAGTCTCCTCCTTTCACAGCTTCCTTGCCTGTGATAGGCTGGAGGTTGATGGTGCTACTATGTATGATAATACTGCCCTGCCTTCCTTATTCACTTCCCTCATTCTCTGTACCCTCCATCCTTTCCTCTCTCTTTACTTCTCGCTCTGCTTTCTCTCCAGCCTCCTCCCTGTCCTGTTGATGTTAAGTTAAATGTTAAACTGTTAAGGTTAAGGATAAACAGGCTGGGGGTTTTGATTGATTAAGTATCTTGAGCACATATAAAGAGGGACTGCTGGGACACTGGGACACTTGGGTGAGTTAGTAGATAAGAGACAGACATATGTATTGCTACATTCTGTTAATAAACAAGATATCAAGACAAGGGTTTGTGCCTAGTTTCACACCATCTGGCTTGGGATTCATTTATCATGCCCCTCTCCTCTCTATGCCAGACTCAACTTGGCTCTCCCTGTCCCCATGTCCACCCTCTCTCCTTCCCTCTCCCACCCTCTTCTCTGCTTTTTCTCAACCCACTCCTCCGCTCCCTCTCTACTCTCCCCCCCTTTACTGTCTCCCCATCTCCCCTCCTCTCTCTACCCTCCTTCTTTCACTCTACTGATGACCTCCTGTCCGTCCTTTCCCACTCCTCCCATATCTTCATCCCTCCTGCTCTCCTTCTTTCCCCTTCTCCCTCACCTCCCTCCTTCACCATTAAAGAGCGCAGAGAGCAGCTGTTTGGTGAGGAGGATTGGTGAGTATTTCTAGTCCTTAAAGTAAAAGTAAGTATTTTTTTTCTCTTTTTCTTAAAAATAGCTTGATATGTATAAGATCAATACTGGTGTGTAAAAAATTACAATAAAGTGTAAAGAGCCAGGGATACTAGATAATTAATTAAGTAATTAAATAAAATACGATAGCAATGGCAGGGCGGGTGATGTGTTGCTGCTGCAGCATGTGGGAGCAGCTGGACACCAAGGTGATCCAGAGTGAACACATCTATAGTAAGTGTTTGCAGCTCGAGGAACTTCACATCTGAGTTAAGGAACTGGAGTCTGAGCTGCAGACTTTGCACCACATCAGGGAGGGGGGAGAGTTACACTTTAGTCCAGGAAGCGGTCATACCCCTCAGATCAGGTAATTCAAATTTGGTCAGCAACAGGAGGGTGTGACTGCAGGTGAAGCAGGTTTGGGGACCCAGGGGTAATGTTCGAGGAGCCTCGGCCCCTGCAACTGTCCAACAGTTACAAGATTCTTGCAGTTTGTGTGGATGAGAGTGGGGTCTGCAAGGAGGACGAGCAAACTGACCATGGCACCATAGTACAGGGAGCCATTCAAATGCAGGGAAGAAATAGGAACATAGGAGTGGTAGGGGACAGTATATTTAGGGGGATAGATATACTGTTCTGTGCAGCCATGAGCGTGAGTCCCGAAGGCTGTGTTGCCTGCCCGGTGCCAGGGTTAAGGACATCTCCTCAGGGCTGGAGAGGAAGTTGGAGTGGGAGGGGAAGGATCCACTTGTCGTTGTTCACGTTGGTATCAATGACATTGACCGGACTAGAAAGGGGATTCTGCTGAAAGAATTTGAACAGTTAGGAGCTAAATTAAAAAGCAGAACCTCCAAGATAATAATCTCAGGATTACTACCTGAGCCACAGGAAAACTGGCATGGGGTAAATAAAGTCAAATATGTGGCTCAAATATTGATGTGGGAGGAATGGGTTTCAGTTCCTGGGACACTGGCACCAGTACTGGGGTAGGAGGGAAATGTCCCAGTGGGACGGGCTTCACTTGAACTATGCTGGGACCAGTGTCCTGCCGAATCGAATAACTAGGGCTCTAGAGAGGGTTTTAAACCAAATGGGGGGGGCAGAGTTCTGGGGAGGGGATTCATAGGCTAACAAAGCTAAAGGATATGGCAGCCTTGCAGGGCAGCTATTTAGGTAATGATACTCAGAGTGTGACAGGAAGGGACAGTGTACAAACATTAAAAAAAAAGCAGCAAATATGAGGGTCAAAGGGGGAAAAATGGTAAAAAGGTAAAATTAATTCTTTCCTTAGTGCAGACTATTTGGAACAAAATAAATGAATTAATGGCACAAATAGAGGTTAATGGGTATGACCTTAAAGCCATTATGGAGACATGGTTACAAGGAGATCAAAGCTGGGAACTAAATATTCAGGGGTATGTGACTTTTTGAAAGGATCGGCTGGAAGGAAAGGGTGGTGGAGTAGCTTTGTTAGTACAAGATAGAATAAGTATGATAGCAAGAAATGATTTTGGATTGGAAGATGTAGAATCCATACGGGTGGAGGTAAGAAATAACAAGGTGAAGAAGACACTGGTAGGAGTAGTCTATAGGCTCCCTGGCAGGAGCTATACTGTAGGACAGAGAATAAATCAGGAGATAATGAGGGCATGTAAAAAAGGCAGTACATTAATCATGGGTGACTTTAATCTTCATGTAGATTGGGAAAATAGCCATGAGCAAGAATTCATAGAATGTATTCGGGACAGTTTGCTAGAACAATATGTGTGAATCCAACCAGGAATCAGGCTTTTTTGGATCTGGTAATGAGGCAGGTTTAATAAATGACCTCAGAGTAAAGGATCCCCAAGGAAACAGTGACCATAACATGGTAGAATTTAGCATTCAGCTTGAGAGTGAGAAACCTGGGTGAGAAACAACTGTGCTACACTTGACTCACAACAAAGATACATCCCAGTGATGAAGAAGGATTCTAGGAAGGGGATAAACCAACCATGGTTAACCAAGGAAGTTAAGTATAGGATCAAATTGAAAGAAAAAACACACAATGTGGCAAAGATTAGTGGTAAGTCAGAGGATTGGGAAAGTTTTAAAAACCAACAAAAGATAATCGAAAAATAATAAAGAGGGAGAAAATAAACTTTGAGTGTAAACTAGCAAGTAATATAAAAATGGAAAATAAGAGCTTCTTTAATTATATAAAAAAGAAGAGAGAGGCCAAAGTGAACATAGGCCCTTTAGTGAATCAGGCTGGGGAAATAATAATGGGGAATCAGGAAATGACAGAGGAGTTGAATAGTTTCTTTGCATTAGTCTTGAATGATAGAAGACACTAATAGCATTCCAAAAACACTAAATAATCAAGGGTCAAAAGTGGGGAGGAAATAAATACAATAACTATCACTAGAGAAAAAATACTAGGGAAATGAATGAGGTGAAAGGCTGATGAGTCCCTTGGACTTAATAGGCTGCATCCTAGGATATTAAAGGGAGTAGCTACAGAGATAGTGGATGCACTGGTAGTAATCTTCCAAGAATCCTTAGATTCTGGAAAAGTCCCAGAAGATTGGAAGACTGCCAATGTAACATCCTTATTCAAAAAGGGACGGAGATAAAAAAACAGGTAACTATAGGCCAGTTAGCTTAACATCTGTCATTGGGAAAATGTGGGAATCTATTATAAAGGATGTAATCGCAGAGCATTTAGAAATGCAGAATATAATCAAGCAGAGTCAGCATGGCTTCATGAAGGGAAAATCGTGCCTGACAAGTTTATTAGAATTCTTTGAGGAGGTAACAAGCAGGATGGATAAAGGGGAACCAGTAGATGTAATATATTTGGATTTCCAAAAGGCCTTTGATAAGGTTCTGCATGTAAGGCTACTTAATAAGACAAGAGCCCATGGTGTTGGGGGTAGTATATTAGCATGGGTAGAGGATTGGTTAACTAATAGAAGACAGAGAGTTGGGATAAGGGAAGCATTTTCAGGATGGCAACCTATAACTAGTGGAGTGCCACAGGAATCAGTGCTGGGGCCTCATATTATTTACAATATATAAATGACTTGGATGAAGGGAGTGAATGTACAATCGCTCAGTTTGCGGATGATACACAAATAGATGGGAAGGCAAGTGGTGAGAATGACAAAGGAGTCTACAGAGGGATATAGACAGGTTAAGTGAGTGGGCAAAAACTTGGCAGATGGAATATAATGTGGGAAAATGTGAGGTTATGCACTTTGGCAGGAAGAATAGAGGAGCTGAATATTATTTAAATGGAGAAAGACTGCAGAAAGCTGCAGCACAGAGGGATTTGGGAGTCCTTGTGCATGAATCACAAAAAGCTAGCATACAAGTTCAACAGGTAATAGGGAAGGCAAATGGAATGTTGGCCTTCATTTCAAAGGGAATGAATAGGGAAGTCTTGCTAAAACTATACAAGGCACGAGTTAGACCACACCTAGAATACTGTGAATAGTTTTGGTCCCCTTATCTAAGGAAAGATATACTGGCATTGGAGGCAGTCCAGAGAAGGTTCACTAGGTTGACCCCAGAGGGATTTTCTTATGAGGAGAGGTTGAGTAGGTTGGGCCTGTACTCACTGGAGTTTAGAAGAATGAGAGGTGACCTTACTGAACCATATAAGATTCTTAGGGGGCTTGACAGGGTAGATGCTGAGAGGTTGTTTCCCCTTGTGGGGGAGTTTAGGACCAGAGGGCATAATCTCAGAGTAAGGGGTTACCCATTTAAGATGGAGATGAGGAGGAATTTCTTCTCTGAGAGGGTAGTGAATCTGTGGAATTCTTTACTGCAGAGGGCTTTAGAGGCTGGGTCATTAAGTATATTCAAGGCTGAGATAGACAGATTTTTAATCAGTAAGGGAATCAAGGGTTATGGGGAAAAGGCAGGAAAGTGGAGTTGATTATCAGTTTAGCCATGATCTCATTGGATGGCAGAGCAGACTCGATAGGTTGAATGGCCTACTTCTGCTCCTACATCTTATGGTCTTAAGGTGGCCTATGAGTAACTTAGCAGCAGATTCCCAATGACCAGGCTGTGCGTTAACAAGGAGTGTTACGCCACCCATGTGGCCACACTCCAGTACTGAATTGAGCAGCGCTATCACCAATTGGGGTCGGCTATCCCAGACCAACCAGTGGTCCTTGGTGCAAGGGTATCGTTACATTTAGGGGTGATTCTGACTTAGAGACATTTAATCATAATTCCAAGGATGGCAGTTTCGCACCAGTGGCTCTTTAGCCAAGCATATACATCAATTATTGGACTGGGGAGGGTCACTGTTACAACAATGGTGGTATAGTGGTACTTTTATTAGACTAATAGCCCAGAAGGCCAGGCTAATGCTCTGGGGGCATGGGTTCAAATCCCACCTGGTAGAATTTACAGTTAATTAACTCAATTTATTAAGAGGAGAAAATCTGGAATATAAAGCTAGGCTCAGTAATGGTGCCCATGAAACTATCACCAGATTGATGTAAAAACCCATCTGGTTCACTAATAGCCTTTAGGGAAGGAAATCTGCTGGTCTACAAGTGGCTCCAAACCTCAACAGTGTGGTTGATTCTTAGCTGCCCTCTGAAATGGCTGAGCAAGCCACTCAGTTCAAGGGCAATTAGGGATGGGCAACAAATGCTGGCCTTCCTCTGGAAGATTTTAAAAAGCACAAGCATCAGTTGGGTCAAACCTGCCTCATGACAGTCTAAATACCCTATTAGTGGGCTTAAGAACCCTGTTTATCTTGGGCGGAAAGAGCTGTACTTACTCACCAGTTCGGAAGTTGCTGGGGTACTCAATGTAATAAATATTATTGATGCAAACTGCATTTTACCATTTTATATTTTCCAATGAGAATCCTCCGCCAAAAGCTGCCTGGCTGTTCAGGGGATTTCCTCGTTAAGGACTAACTAAATAAAACTAGGCAGCAAAAGCCAGAACCCTTACCTTACCAGCCCATTAGCTGGAGCAATGGCCCAGATATGATAGCAAGCTGCCAAATATAAACAGGCCGCAACAAAATTATGTTTAATTTTATTAATGCCACACTTTCTCTTTTGTGAAATTCTCCCTGCCTGCCTGACATGTCCAGTTCTTTCTCCGAGTTTTGAGAAACTTTGGGGTTTGGTGCACATGTTACTCTTGGAGTGTTCTGCCCACTTTCACATCGTCACACTGCTGGAAAGGCTGCTGCTTTTCTCGCAAACTTCTTTCCATTTTCTGCGTTTTTTTTTAAATCTTTTGTGGGATGTGGGCAGCACTGACAAAGTCAGCATTTGTTACCCATTAGAGAGTGGTTAAAGAGGCAACCACATTGCTGTGGGTCTGGAGTCACATGTAGGTCAGACTGGGTAAGGGCAGACTTACTTTCCTAAAGGATGTTAGTGAACCAGATGGGCTTTTACATCAATCTGGTGATAAGTTTCATGGTCACCATTACAGAGAATCACTTTATATTCCAGATTTATTAACTTAATTTAAATTCTACCAGCTGCTGTGGTGGGATTTGAACCCATGACCCAGTCTAGCCATGTTACCACTAGGCCACTGTCCCCTCACCCCTCTTGCTTTGTCTCACCTATTCTTCTGTTTCTACATCTGTTACAGTTTGTCCTTCTGGAGGACGTGACATTTCCATGTATCTTGTTATCTGAGTTGATCAAATCACTTGTCAAACACAAAAACTTCTCCCCGACACCTTTTACATACCGTATATACTTGTGTAAAAGTCACCCCCATAAAATCTGAGGGGGCTATGGAGAAAGACAGGGTAAGTGGGACTAAGTGGGACTAAGTGGGACTAATTTGATAACCCTTTCATAGAGCTAGTGCAGCCCCTTTCCTCCCACCCTCCCCCAAAGTCCAAGTTGCTGTAGCAGCCTTTCATGCATGTTGTAGTCTGGAGCTATGGATAGTGATGGTAGAGGCTCTGACATTCTTTCCATCACACAGCTTCCTGGGAATCTCTCCCACTTTTACCGTCTGCTATTGCAGTGTGTTGGAAGGATTTGCAGGTTGATACTCAACCTGTTTAGCTGCATGAATGCACCTTTCTCAGACATTGAGTCCGAGGGTGGGATTGAACCCAGTTGCTGCTGGTTTAGAGGGAGGGACACTACCCACTGCACAATAAGATCACATCCACTCTGCACTAGCAATATTTATATTAGATGGAGTGGGTGACACATGTAGTCTACACTACTTTCAGCACTGAATGGGAATATCTGAGACTGGGGAGCAATCGGCAGCTTAATGTTGAGGAGAATGGAGCGGTCCAATCACTAACCAACGTCTTCTCTTTCAAAAGCTGACAGACCCCCCCTTCCTTTCTGGCATTTTCTGCTGTCGGCTGCAGAGTTTTGCCACTTTCCCCCCTTGAATCACAGCTTACCTCTTGCCCTCTGAATTATTTAGAAGATGCTCCCTTGGCAGAGAGGGTACACAATGGGAAAAATAGGTCAACTCTCCGGTAATCATCAGCCCTGGAGGACTCTGCGATAGAAGGGCCAGTGACAGAGCCGCAGACTCAATGGGGTCTGCCTGAGCTCACTTGTAAGATCCTGAGGGGACTTGGCAGGGTAGATGCTGAGATGACCCTTGTTGGGGAGTCTAGAACTAGGGGACACCATTTCAAAGTCAGGGATCTCCCATTTAGGACTGAGATGAAGAGAAATTTCTTCTCTCAGACGGTTGTTAGTCTTTGGGATTCTTTACCTCAACAAACAGTGGAAGCTGAACCATTGAATAGATTCAAGGCTAAGTTCAACAGATTTTTGGTCAACAAGGGAGTTGAGGATTATGTGAGGGGGCGGGGGGGTAGAACAGGAAGGTGGAGTTGAGGTTACAATCGGATCAGCCATGATCTTATTGAATGGCAGAGCAGGCTCGAGGGGCCGAGTGGCCTACTCCTGCTGCTAACTCTTGTGTTCCTACTGCAGGCAACAACTATTTACACTCATATAGCACCTTTAATGGAGGCAAACATCCCAAGGTGCTTCACAGGAGCATTATCAAACGCCGAGCCACATAAGGAGGTCTTAGGCCAGGTGATCTAAAGCTTGGGTGGAGAGGTAGGTTTTAAGGAGTGTCTTAAAGGAGGAGGGATAGAGAGAGTTAGAGACAGAAGGAATTCCAGAGTACAGGACCCAGGCAGCTGAAGGCATGGCCTGCCATTGGTGGAGCAACAAATATTGGGGATGCAAAGAGGCCAGAAATGGAGGTGATCTGACAGGGCTGCAGTGCTGGAGTAGGTTACAGAGATGGAGAGGGGGTGAGACATAGAGTGATGTGAACATAAGGATGAGAGAATTTTAAAATCGAGGCTTTTGAGGTCCTACAGAGGAATTAGAGGGGGTTCAATGGGGCAAAGTGGTGAGAAGATGTATGGCCTTTACCTGGAAGCTGAGATGATGATTGGGTTAGGGTTGATGAGGTGACATAAGCAACTGGAGCTGGGCTCAAGACAGGTGAACTGATTACCTTTACTATTCACCCTCTCGGCCCCTCACTCCACCCCTAACAGGAGGTCCACTTCCATTGGGGTAGAGTTCCCTTGAGGCCAGTCACTCCTGTTGAAGCAGCCATTCTTCATTCGGCAGCCTGGGTGCGGAGAGTTAGAAAGGCCATTTGACCATGGCGGGCATCACAACCAAAACCCCATTGCACCATCAACCGACATTCTCACTTGTGGGTGTTCCTCCAGTGCCACCCAGGGGCACTGAGGCCAACTTTAGTGCCACAACTCGTTGCTTTTGGCCCTGAGCTCACACAGCACAGTCCGGGGATCAACCCTGATCCATGCACACTGGACAGCCCGTTGCACCTGAACCAACAGGGACATTGACACTTCACCCCCTGCAATGAGAATCAAGGGGGAGGGGCAGACGGTGAAGAAAACACTGAAAATAAGCGATTGAGGCAAATGCCACTACACATGTAAGGTAAAATCTGAAAACTCTCTCTTCCCCAACCCCACCCCCCCTCCCCCACCCCCAAAATGCTGCTGAAGCTAGGGCTCAGTGCAAAATTACAACACTGAAATACCTTTCTTGGGCAAAGACGTTCAAGGTCAAGGTGGGTAAGAAGTAAGATACAGCTCGGCTGCGATCTAACCGAAAGGTGCAGCGGACTTGAGGGGCTGAGTGGTCTCCTTGCCCTGTCCTTAATGCTGACAAGCAGCTGGAGCTCACTCAAGAACAGCAGCAGAGCAGAAACCGAGAGCTTAGTGAGAGTTAAGTAGGTCAGTCATTGTGCATGGAAGCTGTGAGCAGGCCCTACAGTGAAAGAGAGAGAGAGAGAGAGAGAGAGCTCTCTCAGCCGACACTTCTGTGGAACCAAGCCAGGAATTTGTAACATTGACAGTCTAGCCCTTTGAGTCCAGCTTCTATAATTACTTTCTGATGTACGCGTTTTCCACAAGCTGCTTGTAATTCTGTCCTCTCTGTTCAAGCCCACAGTGATTTATGGCCGATCTGGCAGGTGGAGAAAGGAGAGGAGGACCCCATGGGCCCAGTAGAAACGGATCTGCCAATCGGCGCACAGGAAGATCCCGGGAACAGCTAATAGGCTAATTGCACTGAATTACATAGACTGCGTAGCACAGAGACAGGCCATTCAGCCCCACCTGTTCATGCCTCCCCCCCAGTAAGGAGGAGCCTCAGTGTGAGTCTCCATGCCTTTCTCCCACTTGTGGTTATCTAGTTTCTCCATAAATGTATCTATACCATTCACCTCAAATACTCCCTGTGGTAGCGAGTTCCAAATTCTCCCTACTCTCTGGGCAAAGACGTTTCTTCTGAATTCCCTATTGAATTTGTTGGTAATTATCTTATAATGGTGGTTTCTAATTTTACTTTCTCCTGCAAGTGGAAACACTCTCTCTGCCTAGCCGATCAAAACCTTTTATAATTTTAAAGATGTCTGTTGGATCTCCCCTCAGTCAAGGGAGATAGAGCCTGTTCATCCTTTCCTGATATGTTTAACTCTTCAGTTCTGGCATCATTCTTGCGAATCTTTTTTGTACCCTCTCCAGTGCCTCTACATCCTTTCTATAAATGGAGACCAGAACAGTACACAGTGCTCCACATGTGATCAATACCAAGCTTTGATATGTTTAGCAGGAGGTCTCTGCTTTACAATTCTATCCCCCTAGAAATCACTCCGCTGCTTGCTTTGTTTATTTAATGGTCTAATTAACCTGTGATAATGATGTCGACTGAGGTATTAATATTGGCCAGGTCAACTGGGAAGAACTGCCCTGGTGCTTGTAACATTGATCAACTTTGCCCCTGTCTCAGCTCATCCGCTACTGAAACCCTCACCCATCTCTTCGTGACCTCTAGACACGATTATTCCAACACCCTCCTGGCTGGCCTCCCACATTCCACCCTCCATAAACTTGAGGTCATGCAAAACTCTGCTGCTTGTGCCTTAACATGCACCAAGTCCCATTCCCTTATCACCCCTGTGCTCACTGACCTACACTGGCTCCCAGTCAAGCAACACCTTGACTTTAGAATTCACATCTTTGTTTTCAAATCCCTTCATGGTCTCATCCCCTCCCTATCTCCTCCAATTCCACAACTCTCCGAGATATCTGCGCTCCTTTAATTCTGGCCTCTTGAGCATTCCCAATTATAACTGCTTCACCATTGGCGGCCGTGCCTTCAGTTGCCTGTGTCCCAAGCTCTGGAGTTCCCTCCCTACACCTCTCCGTCTCTCTACCTCACTTTCCTCCTTTAACACACTCCTTAAAACCTACCTCTTTGAACAAACTTTTGACCTAATATCTCCTCATGTGGCTAGTGTCAGACTTTGTTTTATAATATTCCTCTGAAGCACCTTGGGACGTTTCATTACGTGAAAGATGTTATATAAATATAAATTGTTGTCTCCTTCAAATAGCATTTGTGGGAACTTTTTATCCACCTAGGCCTCAAGGCTTCACAACAGCAACTTGAGAGGCAGAGTGGTTTAGGGAGATTAGGGTCTGGGCAGTTGAATGGCCACTAGTGGAGAAGCAATGAACATCTGAAAGACAGCACCTCTGACAGGGCAGCACTCCCTCAGTGCCACATTGGGGTTTTAGGCCAGATTATGTAGTTCCGATCCCACTACATTGTGGGACATCCTGGCCCATGTGCCCAAAGATTTGTGGACTTGGAATCAGCCTGTCCAGTCACATGAAGACTCATGGCTAGAATCTCGCTGCTCCGGGTATACATCATCCTCAAATGGAGGGACAGCCGAAGATGACAACAAATGTTAAGAACAAAAGAGCACCTTACGCAACATCAGACTGCCGCAAAGTGCTTTACAGGCAATGAGGTACTTCTTGAAGTGTAGTCACTGCTGTAATGTTGGACACACAGCAAGCTCTCAGAAACAATGTGTAATAATGACCAGATAATCTGGTCTAATGAAGTTGGCTGAGTGATAAAGATTGGCTGGGACACTGGGGAGAACTTAGTTTAATGTCTCATCCAAAAGACAGCACCTTCAGCATTGGTAGTGTCAGCCACGATCAGGGATCTGCTACTGGCGATCTGGGAGTCATATTAATTTTTTATTCTTTCACGGGATGCAGGTGTTGCTGGCAAGGCCAATATTTATTGCCCATCTCAAATTGCCCTTGAGAAGGTGGTAGTGACCTGCCTTCTTGTACCGCTGCAGTCCCTGTGGTGTAGGTACACCCACAGTGCTGTTAGGGAGGGAGTTCCAGGATTTTGACCCAGCGACAGTGAAGGAACGGCGATATATTTCCAAGTCAGGATGGTGAGTGGCTTGGAGGGGAACTTCCAGGAGGTGGTGTTCCCATGTGTCTGCTGCCTGTGTCCTTCTAGACGGTAGAGGTTGCAAGTTTGGAAGGTGCTGTCGAAGGAGACTTGGTAAGTTGCTGCAGTGCATCTAGTAGATGGTACACACTGCTGCTTATGTGTGTCGGTGGTGGAGGGAATAAATGTTTAAGTTGATGGATGGGGTGTTGATCAAACAGGCTGCTTTGTCCTGGATGGCGTTGACTTTCTTGAGTGTTTATGGAGCTGCACTCATCCAGGCAAGTGGGGAGTATTCCATCACACTCCTGACTTGTAAGTTGTAGATGGTGGACAGGCTTTGGGGAGTCAGGAGGTGAGTTACTCTCTGCAGGATCCTGGCCTCTGACCTGCTCTTGTAGCCACAGTATTTTTATGGCTAGTCCAGTTCAGTTTCTGGTCAATGGTAACCCCCACCCCCAGGATATTAAAGGCAGCTCATTAAGGATTCTCTCCTTGCAACTTCTGACAGGCCTTGGGCCTGATCTCACAGCCTGGGATGGAGCAAGTTATAGTGAAATCTATGGCAAAACAGGCAGAGGACAACATGGGAAGATTGGAAGAAAATAGTTGTACTGGGAGGTTCTAGGTATGCGGTTATATGGTGAAAGGGACAGTGAATGAAGGGGACAGAGCGAGAGAGACAGTAAATGAGAGGAACAATGGGTGAGAGGGACTGAACAAGTGGGACAGGGTTAGTGGGACAAGGATGAGAGACAGAAAGAGGTGGAGGGAAAATTAGACCAAAGAAAATTGTTCATTCACAGAAATAATTAATTTATTAATGTTCTGTGCCCGGGTCAGTAATCTTCTTGTAATGAAAGAGAAGATAGATGGAATGTAGTCACAAATAGAGAGATGGCTTAAGAACAAGAGTCAGAGAGTTGGGGCAGTAGATGTTTTCCAGATGGTGGGGGGGATGGGGGTGAGTGGGGGCTGGGCTTTGGTGTTGAGCCCATGATCTTATTTTCAATGCATGTAAATAATTTGAACATTGACACAAAGGTGAGCAGTGTTGATGCGAAGTTAGGAGACGATGGTAAAGCAAGGAAAGATTCCAGAACGGTGAGCAGACAGGGAGCAGGTACAATTGAGTGAGGTGAAGCGGTGTATTCTAAGGAAAAGCACAGTGAAGGGAAACAAACCATAAATCTTAAAATTGTTAAATGGGAGAGAGATTAGTGGAGAAGATTTTTAAAACGGGGAGTACAGATAGAAAAGAGCATAAAAAGGTCAAATAGAGTTCTAGACTGTATTCATAATAGGATATAAAAGCCAGGAAGTTACTTTTAATTTACTTAGAATTACCTAAAACGTACAGCAGAGAAAAAGGCTACTCGACCCAATTGGTCCACACTAGTGTTTATGCTCCACACAAGCCTCCTCCTAATCCTCTTCATCTCACCCTATTAGAATATCCTTCTTTTCCCTTCTCCCTCATGTACTTAGCCAGCTTCCCCTTAAATACATCAATACTATTCATCTGGGCTCCTCCATGCGGCATCAGATTCCACATTCTCACCACTCGCTGGGTAAAGAAGGTTGTCATAAATCCCCTATTGATGTATTAGTGACTAACTTCAGTGCCTGGCCCATTGTTCTGGTCACACGCACAATTGGAAGCATCATTTTTGCAGTTGCCCTTTCATCATTTTAAAGACCTCTATCTCTCTGCCTTCTCTTCAGTAGAGAAAAGGACCTCAGCCTATTCAATCTTTCCTTATGGTCTTAACCTCTCAGTTCTGAAATCACCTTAGCTTGTGTGAGATATTTGTTAAGGTGGTGGTGGTGTGTTACAGATCACTCAGGGAGTCTGAGTTGCTGTGGCAACATACACATTTCCACACATGTTGTAGTCTGGAGTTATGGATGTTGATGGTAGAGGCTCCAATGTTCTTTCTATCACACGGCTGACCAGGAATCTCTCCCACTCTTACTGCCTGTCACTGGTGTGTGTTGGGAGGATTTGGATGTTGATTCTCAACCTGTTTGGCCACGTTATGATCACACCTTCCTTGACCTTCAAGTCCCGGGGTAGGACTCGAACCCTGAGCTTCAGGCTCAGAGGCAGGGATGATACCCACTGTACCGCAAGACCCCCTCACATTAGTTAAGGTACTGCTGAAATATTGGCCAGGACAAGGCGGTGCCCCAGCCAAAAGTCCATTGACTTGCGTGGGACTGGAAGATCCCAGCTACTGTGTGCAGTCTGGGCTCTCCACTGTAGGAATAGGTATTAGAGCCATATAGATATTGGAATGGAGTCAATGAAGAATCATTTGGTATGAGAGCTTATAAGAAGCCTAAGAGGTTTTCAGGATTGTGTAAGGTTGTCAGAGGGTCAATAGCGAGAGACTGTTTCCACCGGTTTTCACAGGCCCAGGATTATCAGCAGAAGATTGAAAACAGGAATTCAGGAACATTATTTTCACATCAAAGACTGTGAGAAGATGAACGCTCTACCACAAGTGTCTCCTGAGGTAGACACCACCAATTCATATAAAAAGGGAGCTGGAGAATGATCTGAAAATTATGGAAAAAGAATATATGGAATTAGATTGGTCAGCGGTGGACCCGTACAGGAGGAGGGGCCTGTGGCTTCCTCCTGGGCTGTCACATCAATGGTTCGATCTGTTTTTTGAAGTGTCTGCTTTCTAATAGGTAGAATCCTCAGTCAGAAGGCTGGGGGTTGAAGTCCCACTTCAGAGACTTGAGCACAAAGTCTAGGCTGACACCGCCAATGCAGGACTGAGGTGGTGCTGCACTGTCGGAGGTGCTGTCTTTCCGGTGAAAGGTTGAAGTGAAGCTCCATCTGCTCTCTGAGCCATAGGTCACTCACACACCGACAAAATCAGCCACAGGTCACTCACACACCGACAAAATTAGCCACAGGTCACTCACACACCGACAAAATCAGCCACAGGTCACTCACACACTGACAAAATCAGTCACAGGTCACTCACACATTGACAAAATCAGCCACAGGTCACTCACACACCGACAAAATCAGCCACAGGTCACTCACACACTGACAAAATCAGTCACAGGTCACTCACACACCAACAAAATCAGTCACAGGTCACTCACACATTGACAAAATCAGTCACAGGTCACTCACACACTGACAAAATCAGCCACAGGTCACTCACACACTGACAAAATCAGTCACAGGTCACTCACACACTGACAAAATCAGCCACAGGTCACTCACACACTGACAAAATCAGTCACAGGTCACACACACATTGACAAAATCAGCCACAGGTCACTCACACATTGACAAAATCAGTCACAGGTCACACACACACTGACAAAATCAGTCACAGGTCACACACACATTGACAAAATCAGCCACAGGTCACTCACACATTGACAAAATCAGCCACAGGTCACTCACACACTGACAAAATCAACCACAGGTCACTCACACATTGACAAAATCAGCCACAGGTCACTCACACACTGACAAAATCAGTCACAGGTCACTCACACACTGACAAAATCAACCACAGGTCACTCACACACTGACAAAATCAGTCACAGGTCACTCACACACTGACAAAATCAACCACAGGTCACTCACACACTGACAAAATCAGTCACAGGTCACTCACACATTGACAAAATCAACCACAGGTCACACACACATTGACAAAATCAGTCACAGGTCACTCACACACTGACAAAATCAACCACAGGTCACTCACACACTGACAAAATCAGTCACAGGTCACTCACACACTGACAAAATCAACCACAGGTCACACACACATTGACAAAATCAGTCACAGGTCACTCACACACCGACGAAATCAGTCACAGGTCACTCACACATTGACAAAATCAACCACAGGTCACTCACACACTGACAAAATCAGTCACAGGTCACTCACACACCAACAAAATCAGTCACAGGTCACTCACACACTGACAAAATCAGTCACAGGTCACTCACACACTGACAAAATCAGTCACAGGTCACTCACACACTGACAAAATCAGTCACAGGTCACTCACACATTGACAAAATCAGTCACAGGTCACTCACACATTGACAAAATCAGTCACAGGTCACACACACATTGACAAAATCAGTCACAGGTCACACACACATTGACAAAATCAGTCACAGGTCACACACACACTGACAAAATCAGTCACAGGTCACTCACACACCGACAAAATCAGTCACAGGTCACACACACATTGACAAAATCAGTCACAGGTCACAGACACATTGACAAAATCAGCCACAGGTCACTCACACACTGACAAAATCAGTCACAGGTCACTCACACATTGACAAAATCAACCACAGGTCACTCACACACTGACAAAATCAGCCACAGGTCACTCGCACACTGACAAAATCAGTCACTCATAAAGCAACAAAATCAGCCACAGGTCACACACAAACTGACAAAATCAGTCACAGGTCACACACACATTGACAAAATCAGTCACAGGTCACTCACACATTGACAAAATCAGTCACAGGTCAATCACACACTCACAAAATCAGTCACAGGTCACTCGCACACTGACAAAATCAGTCACAGGTCACTCACACACCAACAAAATCAGTCACAGGTCACTCACACACCGACAAAATCAGTCACAGGTCACTCACTTACCAACAAACTCAGTCACAGGTCACACACACACCGACAAAATCAGCCACAGGTCACTCACACACCGACAAAATCAGTCACAGGTCACTCACACACCGACAAAATCAGTCACAGGTCACTCACACACCGACAAAATCAGTCACAGGTCACACACACATTGACAAAATCAGTCACAGGTCACTCACACACCAACAAAATCAGTCACAGGTCACTCACACACCAACAAAATCAGCCACAGGTCACTCACACACCGACAAAATCAGCCACAGGTCACTCACACACCGACAAAATCAGTCACAGGTCACTCACACACTGACAAAATCAGTCACAGGTCACTCACACACTGACAAAATCAGCCACAGGTCACTCACACACTGACAAAATCAGTCACAGGTCACTCACACACTGACAAAATCAGTCACAGGTCACTCACACATTGACAAAATCAGTCACAGGTCACTCACACATTGACAAAATCAGTCACAGGTCACTCACACACTGACAAAATCAGTCACAGGTCACTCACACATTGACAAAATCAGTCACAGGTCACTCACACACTGACAAAATCAGTCACAGGTCACTCACACACTGACAAAATCAGTCACAGGTCACACACACATTGACAAAATCAGTCACAGGTCACTCACACACTGACAAAATCAGTCACAGGTCACTCACACACTGACAAAATCAACCACAGGTCACTCACACACCGACAAAATCAGTCACAGGTCACACACACATTGACAAAATCAGTCACAGGTCACTCACACACTGACAAAATCAGTCACAGGTCACTCACACACTGACAAAATCAACCACAGGTCACTCACACACTGACAAAATCAGTCACAGGTCACTCACACACTGACAAAATCAGTCACAGGTCACTCACACACCGACAAAATCAGTCACAGGTCACACACACATTGACAAAATCAGTCACAGGTCACACACACATTGACAAAATCAGTCGTGAGTCACTCACACACACAAAAACCAACCATTTTTTTAAGAGGGAAAGCAGAAATGTTCAACTCACCTGCTGCTTTAATACGATGGCTGAGTTTGCTTTTCCTTAATGAGTAGCACAGCTTCTGTGTCTCAATCAGAGCCCTCCTGAAATTCAGCTCAACCTTTTGCTTGCTTTCCTTATCCATTCCCTCTCTGTCTCTCTCTTGCTCTGCTTTCCCAATTTGCCTGTCTCTCTCTCTTTCTCTCTGCTTTCCCATTCTGTCTCTCTCTCTCTCTCTCTCTCCTTTCCTCCTCCATTGCTGTCTCTCTCTCTTCCTCCCCTTCCCCTCTCTCTCTCTCTCTCTCCCCTCTTTTCCCACCCTGTCTCACCCCAAAACCAGCCCAGCACAGTGACTCAACAACCCAAGGCTCTGGCCAATTCCCAGTCCGAGGCTGTACCTGGGCCCTGGAGCCTGGGCCTCTTCCTCAGTCTGCAGGGGCTGAGCCCCTGTCCAGGAAAGGGGAGGTGGAGGGGAAGGGGAGGATAGGGGAAGGGGAGGGTGGGGAAGGGGAAGGGGAGGGGAGGCTGGGGAAGGGGAGGGGGCGAGGGGAAGGGGAGGGGAAGGGGAAGGGGAGGGTAGGGGAAGAGGAAGGGGAGGGTAGGGGAAGGGGAGGGGAGGGGGAGGGGAGGGTGGGGAAGGTGAGGGGAGGGGGAGGGGAGGGGGTGGTGTGAGTCACCGATGGAGTCGGTGTCCTGCTCCCTTTCTTCCCCACCCCGGGGTGCTCACTATAAAGTTTACAGTGTCCATGGAACTTCTAACTTCTACTCCTCTGCAATCCTGGAAAGGATTGTATCTCTGTTGTCAGATCCATCTGAGAAATGAAGTTCTCAAGGTGACATCTGAGCATTTAGTACACTGACTGGAAAGTAGAAAACATAACAGGAAGTTATTAGGAGTGGATAAAGAATAGTAAAATACTTGTTTGTCTTCTCTTTGTTCCATGGTATAAAAGTAATTTTCCCTGCCCTCCTTTACCCTCCACTTCCCCTACAACGTCTATCATTCTGAGCAGCCTAGTCATGGCTCTTGGATCTTTCCTATTAAGGCTCTCGAGTTGGTCACCCACTGCGTCCGGGTACCCACGCTTCACCACCCGATTGGCAGCTGGCAGTTTAATCCTGTCCCTGCCCTGTGCTCCTGCTCCTGGATCTCAGGCCTTGCTGTCTCCCCACAGCCTGACCCTCTGCTTAATGCAGCCGAGGCTCAGGCACAGAACATGGTGGCAGCGGTCCCAGAGTGCAGCACCCGGGGGTGGTTGAGGGGTGAGGGGGGGGGTGGGGGTCGGGGTGGGGGGGGGGTGGGTTGGGATGTGGATTTTGAAATGTCCCCACAGGTCCGATAAAAACGGGCAACAGGCTGGATCCTGCCCCTAGGCCGGGGGTTTACCACCCCTTATTTAGGGGGTGATCTTATTGAGCTGTTTAAGGTGATCAGAGAGTTTGATTAGGTAGATAAGGAGAGACTATTTCCAGTGGTGGGAGCAGGAGTCTAGAACAGAATCTTAACATTTGAGCCAGGATGTTTAGGGGTGATGTTAGGAAACACTTCACACAAAAGGTAGCAGGAAATCTGGAATTCTCTCTCTCTCTCAAAAAGCTGCTGAGGCTGGGTCATCAATGGTAAATTTAAAAACTGAAGCTGTAGCTCTTTGTTACGTAAGGGTGTTGAAGTCTTGTCACTTCTTAATAATTAAGAATACACACACACACAGCTATCTGCTTCTGAACCCCAGCTCCCTGTGTAAAAAACTGAAGGTTGCTTTATTCCTTATTCTAGAGGGCAATACATCTGGGACTTAGCACACCCTACTGACAGGTTTTATATAACAATTCCTTTTAACTAAAACGTCCTTTTACAAAAAAGCATAAACATTAAACACAAGCATCACAGGTGTATTAAGGGTTATGGAGCAATGGCGAGCCGAGTTAACACAAGTTAGTCATGATCTCATTGAATGGCGAGATAGGCTCAAGGGGCTGAATGGCCTCCTCCTGTTCCCTAATTCATCTGATATAAATTCCTAACTCCTTTTACACGTTTTTGAGTCATGGTTCTACTGATTCCCTCGTCCAGAACAGGAGATCGCTGAACATTCCTCTCTGTACATGCACTTTTTCAGGACACTGCATATTTGATTTTGTCCCCTCTCCAGTTTATACAACACAGATCATCCCTACAGCAGAGTTCACAGATCAGGATTACAGAAACAAACTGCGGATGCTGGAAGCCAGAAATCCTGGGGATGTAGAGTAGGTCGGTGTGAATCAGTAAAGAATGCAGGATGTTGTCTCTTTCAGACGCTCCTTGTCCTGCTTTTTATCTCTATCATTTTCTGCGTTTACAGAGATAGATTGGAGAAGTTGGGACTGTTCTCCTTGGAGAAGAGAAGGTTGAGAAGAGATTTGATAGAGGTATTCAAAATCATGAGGGATTGAGGCAGGGAAGATAGGGAGAAACTCTTCCCATTAGTGGATTAATCGAGAAGCAGAGGGCACAGATTTAAGGTGATTGGTAAAAGAAGCAATGGAGACATGACGAAAAACTTTTACAGAGCAGGTGTTAGGATCTGGAATGCACTGACTGAGAGTGAGGTGGAGACAGGGTCAATCGAGGTGTTAGGATCTGGAATGCACTGCCTGAGAGTGTGGTGGAGACATGGTCAATCGAGGTGTTAGGATCTGGAATGCACTGCCTGAGAGTATGGTGGAGACAGGGTCGATCGAGGTGTTAGGATCTGGAATGCACTGTCTGAGAGTGTGGTGGAGACAGGGTCAATCGAGTGGTTAGGATCTGGAATGCACTGCCTGAGAGTGTGGTGGAGACAGGGTCAATCGAGTGGTTAGAATCTGGAATGCACTGTCTGAGAGTGTGGTGGAGGCAGGGTCAATCGAGTGGTCAGGATCTGGAATGCACTGTCTGAGAGTGAGGTGGAGGCAGGGTCAGTTGAGGTGTTAGGATCTGGAATGCACTGTCTGGCAGTGTGGTGAAGACAGGGTCAATCGAGTGGTTAGGATCTGGAATGCACTGCCTGAGAGAGTGGTGGAGAAATGGTCAATCGAGGTGTTAGGATCTGGAATGCACTGCCTGAGAGTGTGGTGGAGACAGGGTCAATCGAGGTGTTAGGATCTGGAATGCACTGTCTGAGAGTGTGGTGGGACAGGGTCAATCGAGTGGTTAGGATCTGGAATGCACTGTCTGAGAGTGTGGGGGAGACAGGGTCAATCAAGTGGCTAGGATCTGGAATGCACTGTCTGAGGGTGCGGTGGAGACAGGGTCAATCGAGTGGTTAGGATCTGGAATGCACTGCCTGAGAGTGTGGTGGAGACAGGGTCAATCGAGTGGTTACGATCTGGAATGCACTGCCTGAGAGTGTGGTGGAGACAGGGTCAATTGAGTGGTTACGATCTGGAATGCACTGTCTGAGAGTGCGGTGGAGACAGGGTCAATCGAGTGGTTACGATCTGGAATGCACTGCCTGAGAGTGTGGTGGAGACAGGGTCAATTGAGTGGTTAGGATCTGGAATACACTGTCTGAGAGTGTGGTGGAGACAGGGTCAATCGAGTGGTTAGGATCTGGAATGCACTGTCTGAGAGTGTGGTGGAGACAGGGTCAATAGAGTGGTTAGGATCTGGAACGCACTGTCTGAGAGTGTGGTGGAGACAGGGTCAATCGAGTGGTTAGGATCTGGAATGCACTGTCTGAGAGTGTGGTGGAGACAGGGTCAATCGAGTGGCTAGGATCTGGAATGCACTGCCTGAGAGTGTGGTGGAGACAGGGTCAATCGAGTGGTTAGGATCTGGAATGCACTGTCTGAGAGTGCGGTGGAGACAGGGTCAATTGAGTGGTTAGGATCTGGAATGCACTGTCTGAGAGTGTGGTGGAGACAGGGTCAATCGAGGTGTTAGGATCTGGAATGCACTGTCTGAGAATGTGGTGGAGACAGGGTCAATCGAGTGGTTAGGATCTGGAATGCACTGTCTGAGAGTGTAGTGGAGACAGGGTCAATCGAGGTGTTAGGATCTGGAATGCACTGTCCGAGAGTGTGGTGGAGACAGGGTCAATTGAGTGGTTAAGATCTGGAATGCACTGCCTGAAAGTGTGGTGGAGACGGGTCAATCGAGTGGTTAGGATCTGGAATGCACTGTCTGAGAGTGTGGTAGAGGCAGGGTCAATCGAGTGGTTAGGATCTGGAATGCACTGTCTGAGAGTGTGGTGGAGGCAGGGTCACTCGAGTGGTTAGGATCTGGAACGCACTGTCTGAGAGTGTGGTGGAGACAGGGTCAATTGAGTGGTTAGGATCTGAAATGCACTGCCTGCGAGTGTGGTGGAGACAGGGTCAATCGAGTGGTTAGGATCTGGAATGCACTGTCTGAGAGTGTGGGGGAGACAGGGTCAATCGAGTGGTTAGGATCTGGAATGCATTGCCTGAGAGTGTGGTGGAGACAGGGTCAATCGAGTGATTACGATCTGGAATGCACTCTCTGAGAGTGAGGTGGAGACAGGGTCAATTGAGTGGTTAGGATCTGGAATGCACTGCCTGAGAGTGTGGTGGAGACAGGGTCAATCGAGGTGTTAGGATCTGGAATGCACTGTCCGAGAGTGTGGTGGAGACAGGGTCAATCGAGTGGTTAAGATCTGGAATGCACTGCCTGAAAGTGTGGTGGAGATGGGTCAATCGAGTGGTTAGGATCTGGAATGCACTGTCTGAGAGTGTGGTAGAGGCAGGGTCAATCGAGTGGTTAGGATCTGGAATGCACTGTCTGAGAGTGTGGTGGAGGCAGGGTCACTCGAGTGGTTAGGATCTGGAACGCACTGTCTGAGAGTGCGGTGGAGACAGGGTCAATCGAGTGGTTAGGATCTGGAATGCACTGCCTGAGAGTGAGGTGGAGACAGGGTCAATTGAGTGGTTAGGATCTGGAATGCATTGTCTGAGAGTGTGGGGGAGACAGGGTCAATCGAGTGGTTAGGATCTGGAATGCACTGCCTGAGAGTGTGGTGGAGACAGGGTCAATCGAGGTGTTAGGATCTGGAATGCACTGTCCGAGAGTGTGGTGGAGACAGGGTCAATCGAGTGGTTAAGATCTGGAATGCACTGCCTGAAAGTGTGGTGGAGACGGGTCAATCGAGTGGTTAGGATCTGGAATGCACTGTCTGAGAGTGTGGTGGAGACAGGGTCAATCGAGTGGTCAGGATCTGGAATGCAATGTCTGAGAGTGTAGTGGAGGCAGAGTCACTCGAGTGGTTAGGATCTGGAATGCACTGTCTGAGAGTGTGGTGGAGGCAGGGTCAATCAAGTGGTTAGGATCTGGAATGCACTGCCTGAGAGTGAGGTGGAGACAGGGTCAATCGAGTGGTTAGGATCTGGAATGCACTGCCTGAGAGTGAGGTGGAGACAGGGTCAATCGAGTGGTTAGGATCTGGAATGCACTGTCTGAGAGTGTAGTGGAGGCAGAGTCACTCGAGTGGTTAGGATCTGGAATGCACTGTCTGAGAGTGTGGTGGAGGCAGGGTCAATCAAGTGGTTAGGATGTGGAATGCACTGCCTGAGAGTGAGGTGGAGACAGGGTCAATCGAGTGGTTAGGATCTGGAATGCACTGTCTGAGAGCGAGGTGGAGACAGGGTCAATTGAGTGGTTAGGATCTGGAATGCACTGCCTGAGAGTGTGGTGGAACCAGGGTCAATCGAGTGGTTAGGATCTGGAATGCACTGTCTGAGAGTGTGGTGGAGGCAGGGTCAATCAAGTGGTTAGGATCTGGAATGCACTGCCTGAGAGTGAGGTGGAGACAGGGTCAATCGAGTGGTCTAAGAGGGAATTGTACTGATCTCAGAAAAGGAAGAATGAAAGGCTACGGAAGGAGGAGATAAACGAATGGCACTAGGTGAATTTCTCCTTCGAAGAACTGGTGCAGAAACAATGGATGAAATGGTCTCCTTCTGCACTGAAACCATTCTGTGATTTTACATTAGTAAGTCTGCCAAGCAGAGTGAGAGCAACTTCAGGGAATTTAAACTAAGTGGCAGGGGATCAGCTGTGGCTCAGTGTGCTACACCCTTATCTCAGGGCAGAACTGTTATGGGTTCAGCTCTCTCTCTCTACAGCCTGAAGCACAGAATCCAGGGGAAAAATTCCTGAGGGAATGCTGCACTGCCAAGGGATGCTGTCTGTCAGATGATACACTGAAGTCCCCATCTGGTCTCAGTTGGGTATACAACATTAAAGCAGAGAAATTCTCTCTGATGTCCGGACCAATATTTTTTGCTTAACCGCAGAAAAATAAGATTGTCTGGTCACTATCACGTTGCTGTTTGTGGGAGCTTGCTGTGCACAAATTGGCTGCTGTGTTTCCTAGATCTTTTATTTATTCTTTCATGGACGTTGCTGGCAAGGCCAGCATTTGCTGCCCATCCCTAATTGCCCTTGAACTAATGCTCAGTCATTTCAGAGGGTAGTTATGGGTCAACCACATTGCTGTGGGTCTAGAGTCACATGTAGGCCTGACTAGGTAAAGATGGGAGGTTTCCCGCCCTAAAGGACATTAGTGAACAAGATGGCTTTTTACAACAATCGATGGGAGTTTCATGGTCAAGATTCTGGAGGCTAGTTTTCAATTCCAGATTTTAATTTCCACCAGCTACCGTGGTGGGATTTGGACCCATGTCCTCACACCATGGATTATTAGACCACTGGCATTATCACTATGCCACCGTCTCCTCCTACATTACAACAGTAGCTATGGTTTGGAGGTACTTAACTGGCTGAAAATCGCTTTAGAAACGCGAGTCTTTCTTTATCCCTGACTTTCGTAATGTAAGAAGGTCAGGTAATCCCAGGATGTTTCCTCGGTCAATTGGAATAAGTGAGAAGGGCCAGGTGAAACAGATAGGGGGAATCATTTCTTTACTTGGAGCCGTATTAAATGGTTTCAAAATGTGCCAGGCCGTGTCTTGTTCAGGGAGGGATGGATCTGAAGACTTTATTTGGAGATGAGGTGGAGTTTAAGTGACCTCAGATTTGTTGTAATTCTCTTGTGCAGGGCATTTGCTTGTGGGTAACAAGCTGCCTGCGTTGATCTACAACTATCTCACCCATTAATGTCCCTCATTCATCTCTCTGTTCCCCTCCTGACTGCATCTGTCCATTTTTTTTTTCATTCCTGGGATGTGGGTGTCGCTGGCTGGGCCAGCATTTATTACCCATCCCTAACTGCCCCTTGAGAAGGTTGGGGTGGGCCACCTTTTTGAACACAACTGAGTGGTTATGAGGGTGGTCATGAGCCAACACCATTGTTGTAGACAAAGTCAAAATACTGTGGATGCTGGAAATCTGAAATAAAAACAGAAAAAGCTGGTAAAACTCAGCAGGTCTGACAGCATCTGTGGAGAGAGAAACAGAGTTAACGTTTTGAGTCCGTATGACTCTTCTTGAGAGCCATGGGGACTTACATAGAAATGTAGAAAATAGGAGCAGGGGTAGATCATTCAACCCTTCGAGCCTGCTCTGCTATTCAATAAGACTATGGCTGATCCTCTATCTCAACGCCGCACACCCACACTCTCCCCATACCCTTTGATGCCTTTAGAGTCCAGAAACCTATCAGTTTCCTTCTCAAATACATTCAGTGACTTGGCCTCTACAACATCTGAGGTAGAGAATTCCACAGGGTCACCAGCCTCTGAGTGAAGAAATTTCTCCTCATCTCAGTCCTAAATGGTCTACCCTGTATCCTGAGATTGTGACCCCTTGTTCTAGACCCCGCCCCCCAGCCAGAGGAAACATCATCCCCTGCATCCGGTCTGTCCATCCCTGTCAGAATTTTATATGTTTCAGTGAGATTCCATCTCACCCTTCTAAACTCTGTTTCTCTCTCCACAGATGCTGCCGGGTCCATTGCTGTCGATCTGAAGTCATATGTAGGCCAGACAGCGCAGGTAAGGATGGCAGATTTTCCTTCCCTAAAGGACATTAGTGAACCAGCGGGGTTTTTACATAGTTTCATGGCCACCATTACTGAGACTATCTTTATTTTCAAGGTTTATTAATTGAATTTAAATCCCACCAGAGGCCAAGGTCCCAGAGCATAGACCTGCCCTCTGGATTACTAGTCGAGCAACACTACCACTGTCCTACCTGTTAAGATAGTGCCTTGCAGAGTAACCTGGCCTCGTGGCCATTGATCCCTCCAGATCGTATTAATAAGCCATGCTGACTGGCAGTAGCCTGGTTACTGTGGCCCTCGGATATCGGATTAACCCAGCCAATCACAGAGAGGGTTGCCGGATCCCAGTCACCCAGTTTGTCACCTTACCATCATCTTAGCCCCAAAGAAATGCTGCTTACGATTAAATAATGACCACCACGTAAAAGGATGTCTCATAACGCTTTTGAGGAGAGGGAGGTAGGGAGCAAGGAGAAACTGGACATCACCAGGTCCAAGCTGCCAACAAACACGGAAGCCATTTTCCCTCCTTCTCTGCGGGATGAACCATCTGATCTCTGTCCTGTGCCGGTTCTGCACCAATCCAGTGTTCCGGGGGTCTGATTCTGACCGTCCTATTGGAACATTGGTATAAATATCAAAAGCCTGTCAAACCAGCAAGGTTTCCCTACTCCCATTCTCTCCCCTCATTCTCCTCCTAAAGGTGTCCAATCCTGGCTGGGATCTGCTCCACCAGCCCCTCATATGAAGGGCTGTTGAGCAAGGGAGTGTCAGCAGGCAGGCCATTCGACTGGGTGATGCCTCACACTCAATCCCTATCTTGTCTTTACTCAGCCCTGTGGTGGGTTTCTGGATACCAAAGCAGGAGTGGGAACAACATCCAATTTCTGTCTCTAGCCTGGGTGCTGAGGCCCTTGGCAAATACCTGTCCTCTCTACACAGAGCGAGTAACTCACTGACTCAGGTCTGACACTGCTCTTCTCTCTGTGGCTGAGCAACTCACCGATAAACCTGGGAGACCAAAACTGTGGGCCATAAATATAAGATGGCGACCAATAAATCCAATCAGGAATTCAGGAGAAATGTTTTCATCCAGAGAGTGGCAAGAATATGGTTCTCACTACCACATGAAGTGAATAGTATAGATGGATTTGAGGGAAAGCTAGATAAGAACATAGGGAGAAAGGAACTTTGGAGGGGTGGAGTCACTGAATAAATTCAAGGCTGAGTTAGGCAGATTTTTGATCAGCAGGGGGTCAAGGGTTATGGGGCCAGACAGGGAAGTGGAGTTGAGACCACAACCAGATCAGCTGCGATTTTATTGAATTGGCAGGGGAGGCTCGAAGGGCTGAATGGCTTACTCCTGCTCCTAAGTCCTATGTCCCTATGAAGAGGAAGAGATGGAGAGGGGTGGGAGGAGACGCGTGTGGAACGTGAACACTAGCACAGACTAGGTTGGGCTGAATGGCCTGTTTTCTGTGCTGTGAATTCTCCGAAACGATGAGCCGTCGAGGGGGCGGAGGGAGGGAGGGATTGCTTTGATTGTTTCAAAAATACTTTCCAGGCATCCAGTTAGAAAGCCAGTGCGTTCCTTCAGCTACAAAGCTGACAAGTGGCTCCGCATCATGTGAGGCCTATGGTGCTGAGCAAAAAAAATCATCTCTGAAATTAATTTCACGTCATTCGTGGTGACCTTCAGTGTTTGTGTTCAGTTTCCTTTCACTTGCACTGCAGGCAAAACAAGACTCCGCTACAAACATTCGCATCATAATATTCCCAAATATTTGACTTCCCCAGCCCCGACAGCAAATTTATTAAAGCCCAAGAGGAACACATCAAAGAGTTTTATTTCTGCAGTCAAAAACAACAAATTTCATTTCAAAACATCTTCAAACATAAAAAAACAATTGTATTTATATAGAATTTTTCGCGACCACCGAACATCCCGATGTGCTCTACAGCCAATGAAGTACTTGTTAAAGTGTAATCGCTGCAGGAAACGCAGTAGCCGATTTGCGCACAGCAAGCTCCCGCAAACTGCAACGCGATAATGACCAGATAAGCCGTTTCCTTAGTGTAGCCGGATGAATATTGACCAGGACACCAGGGAGAGCTCCTCCGGCCAGGATTTTGTGCGCTCGATTGTGGCGGGAGTGTTCAGCGGCGAGATCGGAGAATCTCGCGAGAATGCCCCAGTCACATTTCCCGGCGATGTGAATCCCAGAGCGACTGTCCCCTCCCCCCCATCAATGGTGAGCTGCATTTCCCACTGTCAAATGTCGGGAACTGAATTTGAATGCATTTGCATCTCATTATCGTGGCCACAGTCAACCCCCTCGTCCGGTTTAAACCCCACGTCAGCGTGATTTCACCACGTTGTGATTTCAAAGGCATGCGCCTGGTGACCTGAACGTCGAGGGGAACCCGGAGGTGAGCGCACACAACTTTGTGCAGGGCTGGCGAGGATCCCAATGCAAGGAAGTGGCTCCACAGATTCAAGATGGGGGGGGGCCACAGGCAAGGCTCCACAAAGGCTCCCCTGTGGCTGGCTTGTGGTGCTGGGGCAGGGGTGACAGAGCCGGGGAGAAGGGGACATCAGGGCCAGGTCGACAGTGCAAAGTGGGGGGGGGGGGTGGGAACTGAAGTTCAAGCACAAACACACACCAGGGTTGGGCGGGGGTGGGGGAGAAGAAAATGGCCGGGTAAATGCCAAAACATGTCAAAGATGAGCTCCCCATCGCAGCCGAGAGCGTTTAGCTTGAGCTCAATTGACATGAGTGGAGTCAGCCAAGTCAAGCAACTGTGCCCAATCAAGCAGCATTAATTCCTCACAATGCCAATGATTAACTGCTAACCCCTCACGTGCACACTTCAAACTCGAATGAATGCTATTCATTCAGGACCATTGCATGACTGGGGAAGCCTTGGGAAAGGTGGTCATCGAACACTGAAGGAGGGGTGCGCTCCTCGTCCCTTGTATTAAGTTTCAGTTGACATTGAAAAGTCACCCTCATGATACAAGCAAACCGTGAAGTCTTGGAGTCCAGGTGAGGAAAATGCCTGCGCCTGAGATGAGAGTTCATCTGCCGCCATTTGGTCATGTGGTATGGGGCTGTGCTGGATGTGGGCACGGTGAGCCATCATGCACATTAAACACTGGGCTTCCAAATGTGGCCTGAACTCTCTGGCATGAGTTAAGGGGCCTTGGGAAGCAGCTGCAGGCGATGACTTGACCAAGAGTGGTCCTTAGGAGACAATTGCTGACCCTTGCATCTTTCTTTTTGATACTACAGTGAGGAGTCCATCAGGAACATGGAATCTGGTGATCTTGCTGTCTGCCCGATTGCTTATAGGCAGGAGAGAAGGAGAAGAATGAGACAGAGGTGCCTGGCTTGCCAAAGGGAGGAGCAGAGCCATGAAGATCAAGAGGTGGCACGGCCTCCTCTGCATGCAGAGGATGAACCCACAGAGCCGTCGTTTGTAGGCACATCACTGAACCCTGGGTCTACAGACGGCACATGTGCTACCTGCAGATGAGTGAGAACTGGTGTTGCCAATGCCTGCGCATGTCAAGGGAACTGGTCATGTACATATGCCACCTTCTGCAGGATTTGGCACCACGGGGACTGGGAGGGCATCCACTGCCAGTTAAAGTGACCACCCCATTCAATTTCAACAGCAGTGGCTCCTTCCAGTGCTCCACTGGGGACCTTTGTGGGATCTCACAAGCTCCCAAATGTATCCAGGAGGTCACAGACGCCATCTTCACCAAGACACACAATTTTGTCAATTTCAACAGGGATCAGGTGAACCAGGAAGTAGGAAGCCTGGAATTTGCTGAGATTTTGGGATTTCCACAGGTGCAGGGTGTTATATTGACTGCATTCATGTGGCTCTTAAATCCCCCTGGAAAAAAGCAGTCCAGTAAGAGAACCGCAAAGGCTTCCATCTCTCTATGTTCAGCTGGTCTGTGACCACAGCAAACGGACGGTGCAGGTTTGTGCAAGATACCCATGGACCATCCACTACTCCTACATCCTCAGCAGGTCTCAGATCCTTGACACCTTCCAGGGACCACACAGGCTGCAGGGCTGGTTCCTTAGGGAACAAGGGCTACCCATAAAGGATGTGGCTGATGATGCCTGTGCGGCAGCCTCAGACTGCTGCTGAGAGAAATAAAATGAGGCTCATGTCAGAACACAGAGTTTGGTGGAGCACACCAAAGGGATCCGGAAAATGAGGTTCTGGTGCCTCGACAGATCAGGCAGAGCGCTCCAGTACACTCCCCAGAGGGTGTCACACATCATCATGGCTTGCTGCACACTACACACACTGATGATGCAACGTGGGGAGGACCTGGATGATAAGGAGATGGAAGAGCCGCACATCTCCTCCGATGAGGAGGAAGTCACAGGGGAGGAGGGTGATGAGGTTCTGGAAGGGGAGGGTGCAGGCAGTGAGGCCATTGCACTGGCCAGACGAGGCAGGCAGGCTGGTGAGGCCCTGAAGATTCCAGGAGGATGATGACGAGATGCAATGAGGACACTCCTGAGATCTTCACAGTGCATCTGGGAACATCTGACACCTGTCTGGCTGAGAGCAGCCCACATACACACACTGACACGTGAAGAGGCTCAGTCTTGGCAGGCTTCCTCACCTGTTCCCTTCAGCACCACACCTTCACCTGTCAGGAATGGTGTTGATATGGGGCAGCTCCGTCTCAATGGTGCTGAGATCACACAGAGAACATCACAGAACCCAGAGACGCTGGACAATCGCTGTGCTCAGAAGGGGAGAGGCCCTGGACTGCAACACGTGCCTGAATATTGTGCAGGAACCAAGGTTTCACATCTGATTGACACGAACACTACTCAACGTAACAAGGAGCCATAGGCAGGGAGACATTTTTTTGGGAGTGTATTTACAATGGTCAACATTAAGTACAAGTGATTAACACCCATGTCCAGGCTGTGCAACCACATCTTCTTGACCTTTCTAACCCTGCTGCTATGTCTTGGTGCTCCCCCAGCCTCCACAGAGGAGATGGAGGCAGCCTGCTGACTGTGACACCCTGTCTGTGATGACCTCGGTGTGCGTCCTCTGGAGGGCTGAGACCTGGAGGGCTCCGGCCTGCTTCCGGGATCCTGCTGTGTGGCAGTGGCTCCCTCCTTGGCCTGTGGAGCTGGAGCTGCTGGGGTCACAGGAAGAGGGGATTCAGATGGGCCGGACACTCCCGGAATCACCTGGGTGGATGGTCTCGGGATGTGCACCTGCTGATCCTCCTCTCTATGGGTGTCTGAGGGCCCCTGGCTGACTCCTTAAGAGGAAGAGGAAGGGGCAGCGGGAGTGAGCTCAGGATGCCCCATCTGCCTCTCGCGTTGGCATTGTTAGATGCCCTGCAGGTGCCTCAGAGATGGAGTGCGGCCCCTGCAGCAGTGCAGGACCATAATCCTGGACCAAGGTCTCCTTGGCAGCTGCCACCCCACCAGTGTTGACCTTGGAACGTTGCAATGCCGGCACTGTCACCTCAGCCTGAAGGTGGATGGACTCCTCCATCGTGCCTTGCGACCTGAGGAGTGAAGTGGACATTCCTTCCTGATGTTCCCATTGCAGCTCCAGCAACTAAGGTCTGACTGAATCCAGAGGTTCTCCACTTGACCTGGCCTCCAGCAGTCCTCCAAGTGCAGGACACCTGGGATATCCCTGCCACCATGGATCAAACAGTGTGATGTGCTCAGATTGTGACCCTGAGGCTACTCTAAAACTAGGTCCCACCGAGGTGTGTGTCCCTGCACTGGTGGAGGGTGTGGGTGAGCACTGTGATGGGTCTTCAATGTCGGTGTCTATGGATTCCTCTTCCGTGGTGTCCTCAGGACTTGTGTCGAGGACCTGGGTCCTGGGCTTCCTTGGCTGTTACCCAGATGTGCCTGTGAAAGCAAGGAGAGGTAATTAGTGCATGGTAGGGGACTGCGGAACAGGGGAACTGACTCACAGTATGGTTATCTGATGGATGTTGCACTGCTGGAGCCTCACTTGGTAGAGCAGCGCTGACTTCACTGTCAGCACAGGAACAGCCCAGATCCTCGCCGCCCAGCTGGATGGCTCTGTTTTCAAAGTCAGTGAGGACCTTGATCTCGGGCATTCCACCACCAGCTGCGACACCTCTCCCTCTTGTTGTGTGCCAACCTGTGCTGCATGAATAGAGATGGAGAGAGTGTAAGCAGGGCACCTGCCAGGCCAGATGTGTGGGAGGTGAGTGGTGCCATGGACGGGATGAGGAAACGGTCCACAGAAGAGATGAAGGTGTGTGTGAGAAAGCAAATGGTGATGTCCCTTGAACTGGCAGTGAGTGAGGGCCCTGTGGGTGTGTGATGGGTTTGTGAGGGTGTGAGTTGAGAGTGATGAGAAGAGTGACTTACCCTGGCAGAACGGAGGTGATCATTCATCCTCTTCCTGCGCTTGGCAGCTGTCCTCTTTCGGACGGCATTGGCACTGACCACTGCTGCCACTGCCTCCCATGCCAGGTTGGTGACCTTGGATGAGGTTCTTTGCCCAGACTGGGAATGAGGAGTGAAGAGGGTCAGAGGAACATAGATTTTGCAGAGGGTTGGAGGAGGCTTTTTGTACATCTGCTCATGGGGTGTGGGCGTTGCTGGCCAGGCCAGCATTTATTGCCCATCCCTAATTGCCCTTGAGAAGGTGATGGTGAGCTGCCTTCTTGAACCGCTGCAGTCCCTGTGGTGTAGGTACACCCACAGTGCTGTTAGGAAGGGGGTTCCAGGATTTTGACCCAGCGACAGTGAAGGAACGGTGATATATTTCCAAGTCAGGATGGTGAGTGGCTTGGAGGGGAACTTCCAGATGGTGGTGTTCCCATGTGTCTGCTGCCCTTGTCCTTCGAGGTGGTAGAGGTCACAGGTTTGGAAGGTGCTGTCGAAGGAGTCTTGGTGAGTTGCTGCACTGCATTGAGTAGATGGTACACACTGCTGCTACTGTTCGTCAGAGAGGAAGGGAGTGAATGTTTGTGGATGTGATGCCAATCAAAGAGGCTGCTTTGTCCTGGATGGTGTTGAGCTTCTTGAGTGTTGTGGGAGATGCACTCATCCAGGCAAGTGGAGAGTATTCCATCACACTCCTAACTTGTGCCTTGTAGATGGTGGACAGGCTTTGGAGAGTCAGGAGGTGAGTTACTCATCACAGAATTCCCAGCCTCCAGGCCAAGAAGGGCTATTCTCAGTTAGGTAAGGAAGGATTATTGATAATATTCAATGTAAAAAACTTCACCAGTACCTACATGGACGACAGTTTACCATTAATGAGATTATTCAGTGGGGACCAGGTCATACCACCAATAGCAGCAGCAAGAATACAACACTAGGCTCTGACATTATTTGCATATGAGTATACTTTTATGTACTGTCCTGGCCTACGCATTGCAAATATAGATGCACTCAGTCATCTCCCATTACCAGATAGCACACTCCTGTTCCACAAGAATTAGTGCTATTACTGAATTTCTTAGACTCTTCGCCTGTGTGTGTGAAACAAATTAGAAATTGGATGAACAGAGATCCAATATTGTCGAAAGTCAGGGACTTTGTTTTGCAAGGATGGTCAAATTCGTCTGTATCTGAAGAATTGAGACTATTCCATGTCTGAAACACAGAATTTATCTGTCAAGTCGGAATTCTGATGTGGGGATCAAGAGTTGTCGTCCAATCACAAGGTAGAGAGCCACTCTTGACAGAGCTTCGCAGTGCGCATCCAGACATATCAAAGATGGAAATATGCAAAGCTGTGTCTGGCAGCCAGGAATTGACAGTGACATTGAAAGCATGGTCAAGCACCGACTCCATTGTCAGCAACAACAGGAGTTGCCTGTTTCAGCTCCCCTACATCTGTGGGAATGGCCTGGTCGACCCTGGGTTCGACTACGTATCAATTTTCAGGTCCATTCTCAGGTACCGTGTTCCTGTTAATTGTAGATGCACATTCAAAATGGATGGATGTGTACGAAGTCAATTTGCTAATGTCAAAGGCAACTGCCGAGAAGCTACGTGACTCTCTCAGGATTCATGGCCTACCTGAAATTGTCATTTCTGATAATGGTACAGCCTTTACTAACACTGAATTTCAAAAATTTATGGATCTGAATGGAATCCGACATATTAAAACAGCCCCTTGGCATCCCTGATCAGATGCTGTGGCCAAGAGGGCAGTGCAAACTTTTTTAAAACAGAAACAAAAACACCTGGAAAAACTCAGCAGGTCTGGCAGCATCTGCGGAGAGGAACACAGTTAATGTTTCGAGTCCGTATGACTCTTCAACAGAACTAAGGAACGTTAACTGTGTTCCTCTCCGCAGATGCTGCCAGACCTGCTGAGTTTTTCCAGGTATTTTTGTTTTTGTTTTGGATTTCCAGCATCCGCAGTTTTTTGCTTTTATCTCTGCAAACTTTTTTAAGTCTGGTATGAAAACATTATCGGAAAGCACTCTGGAACTACAGATTCAACACCATCAGAGTTATTAATGAAACGCCATCTCCGTACGTGTTTACACTTAATGTTTCCGAATTTAGGGGGGAAGGTAGGGCAGAACCAGAGTAATCAGAAATTTAACCATGACGTGCGCAGTAAGGGTTGCACATTGTGTAGGTGAAAAGGTACATGAGCAAAGTTTTGTCAGTGGATCCTGCTGGTCTCCGGGAGCCATTGTTTCAAGACTGGTCCATTATCTTTCCAAGTACAAGTTTGAGATAGAATCGTCCGTAAGCACATAGATCACATCCATGCCTGAGAGACATTCCAACAGTGAACTGATCAACCTGCGACTAACGTTGAATTGTCGACTTCTGAGGTGTGTGAACAACCTAGACCAGACATTCCAGATGTTTCAGGAGAGTTGCCAAATCCTGAACTGCCCAGTTCCACAGTGCAGCTCCAGATCCTGTCGGTCCTGTTCAGGAACCCCCAGCAGTAGAGCGACACCGCTCTAGCCACGTAAGAAGAGCACCTCAGAGACTTGATTTATAATCATCTGAAATTGTATATATATTTGTTAGATGGTTTAAATATTTTTCTGTAAAGGATAATTGTAAAAAAACTAAAGGATGGGGGGGGGGGGGGCGGGGAGTGGAAATGAGGTAACTAGATGTATGGTCATTCCCTCCTGCCAATCACTGGTCTTGTGATGCACTGTGGGGACTCTGTGGGGGTGGGGCTTTTGGAATGAGATTTCTGATCGAGTGTGCAAGCACTGAAAATGTTTCTGTAATTAAGTTTAACTGTTTCTTGACGAAACCAGTCTGCACCATCGAGTCATCACAACACCATCCAGGACAAAGCAGCCCACTCGATTGGTACCCCATCCACAAACACTCACTCCTTCCCCCACCAATGCACAGTAGCAGCAGTGTGTACCATCTACAAGATGCACTGCAGCAACTCACCAAGCCTCCTTCGATAGCACCTTCCAAACCCACGACCTCTACCATCTAGGACAAGGGCAGCAGATAGATGGGAACACCACTACCTGGAAGTTCCCCTCCAAGTCACTCACCATCCTGATTTGGAAATATAATCACCGTTCCTTCACTGTCACTGGGTCAAAATCCTGGAACTCCCTCCCTAACAGCACTGTGGGTGTACCTACACTACATGGACTGCAGCGGTTCAAGAAGGCAGCTCACCACCACCTTCTCAAGGGTAACACTAGGGATGGGCAATAAATACTGGCCCAGCCAGCAAAGCCCACATCCCATAAATGAATAAAAAAATGCAGAGCTTGTGGATGAGGAATATACATGTTCCCTCATAAGATGCCAATTCCTCATTTAAAAAAGCTGCTATCATCTCACCCTCACTATAATTTTTAAAAATTATCTCTTTGCACTCATATCTGATAATATTCATTCAACGTTGCTTCAGAATAACAGGCTGTAGAAAAGCCTGGCTGTACAGGTTGGTCTTCAGCTGCAATCTCTGGATTTGCCAGCAGATGGAAGAATATCACCACACGAGATATGACATTGATGAAATGTTTGGCAGATTTCTGGCTGCAGATTTAGTAGAGCTCTTGTGTGTATTTTAGCAGCCATTTTATCCACTCGTCTCCTGAAAGCATTGGTTCCTTACGGCTCACAATTCTGCAGGCAAAGGGGATGTACTCTGGTGGGGCCGGGTGACACAAGACTGATCTGCATATAACCTGGATCTCTCCTCCTGCATACATAAACACACTGACACGAAGAATCCCAGCAGAGGTTGGGGCCTCTGGTCTGCCTGGCTGAGCTAATTACAGCAACGAAGTGAGACACACTTAAGAATTAAGAGTAGGCCATTCGGCCCCTCAAGCCTATTCTGCCATTCGATAAGATCATAGATGATTGTGGTTTCTGGTCCACTTTAAAGTCTGCTCCCCATAACCCTTGATTCCCTTGTTGATCAAGAATCTGTCTAACTCAGCCTTGAATATACTCAATGACCCAGACTCCAGTGCCCTCTGAGGTCGAGAATTCCACAGTATAACCAACTCGAGAAATAATTTCTTCTCATCTCTGTCTTAAACGGGAGACCCCTAATTTTTATATTGTGTCCCTAGTTCTACACTCCCCACAAGGGGAAACATCCTCCCAGCATCCACCCTGTCAAGACAGCTTGCACCTTCCTGTCACCACCTAGCCACTTAAATGGTGAGGCTTCAATAAAGTGAAAATTTTGAAAAAAAATTCTCTAGGTTTAGGTACAAAGTTTTCTCAAATGTTACAAAACTATCATATTTTTCATAGTATTATTGTGGGATATTATAAGTGGGCTCGTGTGTGTGGCTGATTTAATTAAATTAGATATGTGTAGACTGCAAGGTTTGACTAATGAAAAGAGTTAGGTGTAAAAGGGCAATTGAAATGCTAATGAGTGAATTAGGATAAAGTCAGCAGATAGGTTGTGAACAAAATTTGCATTTTTAGATACAGCTGGTTGGATTTTCAAAGAGACATGATAAGGTTTTTATAATTGACAAGATAAATAGGCCAAGGTTATTACGTTGATTTTTCTCAAAAGTGCTGACCATGATGATATAACAAGATAGATTTTTATATTATGAGAAAAGTAACTTCCAAAGACACGGGGGAACAATGGGATTTACAAATCAAAGAAGGGGATCTATATTTAAAGAAGGATGGAAGGCTATATGTGTGTGGCCATGTGAGATCTGAAAGGTAAACCGTGTGAAATAGGCTTGGGGGAAACAGCCTCTAGCCACTTTGCAGAAGTCCACTGCTCCAGTAACCAAAGTTGCATTAAAAGCCTTTGGAATTCAACTGTTGAGTGGGTGCTTGTGGTAACCTTGCTGGATTGGCTCTATAAATTTAAAATCTATTTTGAGTTGTTGCCTTAAAGGGGATGTGTTGTTGGGAGTCTGGTTAATTAGGAATTTCAGGAATTGTTATATTAAGTAACTGTGTAATTGTAATCTTGTGTATACGTTCTATTCTTTTCTTTAGTTACTAAATATTTTAATTTAATTCCTAAAATCTCTAAAGGTGTTAGTGGACTCATTACTTCTGAATTCAGTGCACAAACGTTCTCGTAATAAATATAAATTTCAAAACTGTTGTGATAGTGTGGCCAAGTTTCCCTTGTGGGTTTGGTCAGCCTGGCAAATACTAGCTGCTGTGTCATAACACAAACAATCTTCTGCGCTGCCTCAACTTGATTCAAGTTTTAAATTCATACAGGCAGAATGGAAAAACT